>NW_010966881.1:2646250-2684565 GCF_000463585.1 Tarenaya hassleriana | reverse complement strand
GGCCTCCGTTCATCTCGCGAACCTGCCGGTACAACAACCGCCACCATTGTCACCTCCGCATCTGAGACCGATCCCGAGGATGATGCCGACGACGAGGGATCGTTCTTCGACCTCGAGCTCGCTCTTCCTGAGGAAGACGGGGAAACCGAAGGTATCCACGAGGTTTCCGACGATGCGGAGGATCCGAGCGGCGGTGAAGGCGATGAAGAACGAACGGGAGGAGATTCCGACGGTACGGACGGCGGCGGCGACGAGATCAAGCTCATGTTCTCCTCATGTTCCAGCGGCGAGGGCCGAGCGACGGATCAGGACCTTGCTTTCTCCCCCTCCGACGATCTGGTTTTCAAGGGACGTCTCGTGGCGGTCGACCCGCCGGCTTCCACCGCAGCCGCCGAGCACAATACCTCCGCCAAAGCTCCAGCGGCGCAGTTGTCGGCGTCGCTTCTGAAATCCGCGACGAGGTTTCGCGTGTTCATGCAGGGGTTAAAGAAATCGAAGGCGAGCCATGCGAAACCCGAGAAATCGGAAGCTAATCCTGGATCTGGAGACGGCGGCAAACAGAAATCTCCACCGCCGTCGCCGTCACCGCCGCCGCAACAGAAAAATACTCTGACGGTAAAATTGAAATTGGAGGAGGTACCGATCATCTCTCTCTTCACCAGAGACAACAGCTCGAGACACTCATCGTCCTCGACGTCGTCTTCTTCCTCGTCTTCGTCGTCGAAGAAGCAAAACGGCAATGAATCTGTCGTTTCAGATGAGAAACGTTTCGTCACGATGAACAAGTATCTGAAGAAGGTGAAACCGCTTTACATCCGCGTTTCTCGTCGGTACGGCGAGAAACTGAGGCTCTCCGGCCATCTAAGCTTCGGCTCGGGAGCTCCGGCCAAGGCGACGGAAGCTCCGGCGAAAAGCCGGAAGCAGACGGGGAGCATCAACATAAACATCCCGGCAGGACTTAAAGTAGTGAAGAAGCACCTTGGGAAGAGCAGATCGTCTTCCTCGGCGAGTCCGCCGTCGGTTACTGCTACGGCGGCGGCGACAGCGACGGCAGAGAAGTCGGGGAGACGCGATGACTCGTTGCAGCAGCAGCAGGATGGTATCCAAAGCGCCATTTTGCACTGCAAGAGATCATTGAAGTCCTCTCGTGGTAACAAATTTCTCTTTTCCTTTTTTTTCAATTTGCATTTCTAATATAGAAACTGCATGTAGTAAATCAATCCGAAAATTTTCATTCCATAAAAAAACAAATTAATCTGAAAAATTATTTTAAAAAACTCAATAGATAACCTCTTATGCGTATTTGATTTCGAATATTCAGATGGGGAATCTCCGGGCTTACCAAGATCGGCGAGTAAATAATCCATCCGCCTACGAAATAAATGGAATCTCAACGGTTGATTTTGGTGCATTTAACACTGTGAGTTATTGCGATTTTTATGAGTTTGTTTTATTTGGTAAGAGGGTCAGAGATATGACTGAGACGTAGTGTACGTATCTGTGATGGGTTAGTGGGAAAGGGGTTTGGTGTGTTCAGGTCATGTTGCAGTGATGATGACTCGTCAGTATCTCAAGTTTGTGCAAAAATAAAAAATAAAAAAATCACCATTTGATAGTGAGAGACGAGACATGACATGACCACCTAAGGGGCATACATATATATGTATCCCACACATGTATGTATATATATATATATATAACATAGAGACAAATATTTGTACTTTGTTGGGATTGTGAACAAAACTAAACACTCCTAGGATGTAGTAGTAAAGTGCATGTTACATTTACAAATTAGGAATTTTATCATTCTATTAATTTGATAGAATAAACATTTCATACAAGTGGTATCCTCTTTTTTTGTTCTCGAGGATTTTTTTTTATGTATGGGGACGATGACAGAAAGCAAACTAAATGTGGGTTTTTTTTTAATTGGTTGGTTACAGAAAATAACAGTGAAAATTAATTCCCTTTTTGGTTTTTTTTATGTCATTCATTCTCCACCTCGGCCTCGATGCAAAAAAAAAAGATGGTCAAATATTTTGTCTAGTATCGAGAAACCTGCTTATTATATACACAACTGTATGATATAATGCCCCTTTTATTCCTGATAATCAGAGAGTTTAGATTAAGCAAATAATTAAGGATGGTCCGCACATTACTTATTTTTTTCGGACCACTTAGTGAACAATTATATGCCGCTGGGTCCAAATGTAAACAAAGGTTAACGTACTTGCTCACAATTTCATTGGTTGATCACTATATCCTAACCTTTTTTTTGTGAATTTTTTAAGTTTGGAGAGACTTCATGATTAGTATGGGTATTAACAAAATATATAAATATAATTCATCAATCGTGGTAATGTATGTTGGGCCGACATTGTAGGGCCCATTGACCCAATTCCTAATAAGAAATGCTTGCTTTTATAAAATCAGTGACAGCATATAAAATTAAGATAAGATGAATTGGTAAAAGAAAAGTTAGCAACAAGCTCTATTGCTTTGCTTTTATAAATTTGTGGCAACATATAAAATCAAGATGGTCATCTGTTAATAGTGTTATCAACTGTGCATTCCTTGTAATTGAGAAACACAAAATCAAAGCCATAGGATAAATGTTCCAGGAAATGCATATCAGTTCTGTCCTAATATTCTTTTATATATAATAGGTTATGATAGAGTGGCAAACTAAATTTGAAATAGAATAAAAAAATTCAGCTGATCAAAACCACTTGATTTACTGTGTTCTGTAGACAAATTTTAATTTATCATGTTTTCTCTCTCACCCATTCCGTTTGTTATTAAAAGGCTTAGACCCGTAATGAATGTTGCAAAGCTTCAGCTCCAAAAAGAATCTAGTCAAAACCTTCCTTCACTTTCATTTTTGGTTTTTGGTTTTTATTTTTTAGTTTTTGATTTTTAGTTTTTAGTTTTTTATTTTTTATTGATTTTTTTTCACTAAAATGGCTTTCCAAATTTGTAGGAAAAGTAATTTTATAAAATCTTGAATGGTAGCTTTTTTAGTTTTTAAATTTTAAAAATTCCAAAAACTCCAACCATTCAAGGTCTTAGTAAACATAACATTTAAGTTATTTTCTTACAAAAAACTAAATATTAAGTTTGATAGTAAAAGAAAATTATAGTAACGTTATTTGTTTCCAAAGGAGGGGACACAACACAAGCATATATATATACATACACACACGCACACGTTGTAATAATAAGGAAAAATCTCAAAAAATACAAAATTTTACAATTTTAACAGAAAAACACTAACTTTTATTTTTGTCAAATAAATATTAAATTTTTTAAATTTTTTAAAAAATATTTCACTTTTTAAATGATCCAAAAAATATATAAACTTTTATGGGATTGTCAAAAAAATATTAAAATTTTTAAATGATTCAAAAAAATACATTAACTCTATATAATTGTCAAAAAAATCCAACTACAATAATTTGATGTGTTTGCGTCTCGTTATATCACATCATTACGTCACGTTAGTTCATTTGTTTATTTTGATAATCATAATATTTGTTTGACAAAATAAAAAATTTAATGCTTTTTTTTGTCAAAATTGTATATTTCAGTGTTTTTTTGGAATTTTCATCTCATCATCATGCATCGCCAATTTAGTTCCTTGTTCAATTTTTTGTATTTGTGTGTGTATGTATATGTCGATAAATGCTTTTTTTTTTATGTTAGACCAAAAGCAATCTCAAGGTGTAATGCATCAACGAGAACATTAAATTTACATTGGACTCCATAATTTTCATTAGGAACATTACATATACGTCTAATAATTAATGCGTGTTAATTATAAAAGTTTGTATTGGCCAAATCCATAAAACACATGACTCACCCCACATGCCATCATCATCAACATCGCCGTCGTCGCCATCATCATCATCATCATCGGCTATCAATAATGGGCCGAATATAAGCCCAAACGATTAAGATATTTTGTAAACAAAACGCTGCGTTGTGTTGCTTGAAGGATAAGGACACAATACACGCGCGGGTTGACAAAAGTACTGGTTTTCGTTTTCATTTTCATTTTCATTTTCATTTTTTTCTCTGGTCACATCTTCGTGGGACCCAGCATATCCTTGGCCTGCCACGTGTCTTCCACGTGCTACGCAATGGCCATTATTATCATAGAAGATTTCGAATGAGTGGCTCATAAAATCTGAGTTTTTCTCTATGCAAAATCAAAGTTCTACTTTTCAAAAGAAAAACTAAAACAAGTCAAACTTAAAACAATGTAAAGTCTTTTATTTTTTAATATAAACAACGAAAATAATAAAACCCTCACAAATTAAATTGAATATTTTGGGACTATAATGGATGTGTTGACTTTCAGTTTAAAAATAACTCAAAATATATATAATGTAATAATATATATATATATATATAATCTTGAGTGAGAAATTGGCATAGTCTCGATATTTATATTTCGTGAAATAGGATACCCTCACAACAATGGATCTAACTTGAAATGTATTAAGAAAAAATTCAAGATTAGATGATTTAAGAGGGTAAAACTTCTTTGCAACTTAGTTCCAATCTTCATTTGAAAAGGAATATCTATTTGTATTTTTTTGTTTTTTTAGAAGGTAAATTGGGTTAAAATTTTTGAATTATAAAAAAAATTATATTATAATTTATGAGCATTTAAGGACGTGGAAGATGGAAGAAGAAAGAAAAACGTAACAAAAGCCACCTTGAAAAACAGGAGCGATCTTGGAGACTTCAAATTGTGTCGGTCCGGAGAAGAGAACACGTGTCACGTTTTGGGACACTTGAAAAAAAATCTTAAATATGGTAAAGTTAGCTAACTACAACCATTAACTGTCTTGATACATACGTGGCAAAACTAAATTCTGATTATCAACCAGATTAATACCCACTATTACCCACCACCTAGGGATGTCAATTTGGGCCCGAAGCCCAAAACTCGATCCTAACCCGCCCAAAAAAAACTGGGTTAGGGCTTAAAATTATAGGCCCAAAAAAAATCGGGCTTTCGGGCCGGGCTGAAAACTGGATTCGGGTTTAACCGGGCTAAGCCCATCGGGTTTAGGGCCGGGCTTGAAAAGCCCATTTATTTTTCTTTTTTAAATTTTTTGTGAAACAAATAAATAAAATTAAAAAAAATCATAATCCCTAGCGGTTCTCTCTCCTCTTCTCCACTCTGTTTCCACGATGCCCATCTCTCCCAATCTCTCATGTTTGTCTCTTGAACTAGATCATTGGCTTTCTCCAGTGACTCTCTTCCTCTTTCTTCTTCTTCTTCTTCTGCCATCACCTCATCACGCTCGATTGTTGTACGTGGCTCTCTCTCCCCCTCTCTCAATCTCGGCGCATCTATCTCTCTCGGTAAATTTTCCTCCTCCTATTCTTCTTTTTCTTCTTCTTCTTCACCTTAAGTTGATGTTTCCCAGCTGGATTTATCTTGTCTGGGCTTTTTCATAAATCTTCTCAATTTATAATTAACCACACATACAAAAGGGAATGATTTGATTGACACACACGCACATATTATACATATATATATATATGATTTATGAGTTCCATCTATAGAAAAAATCTGAATTTTATTTACAATTAATCCCTAATCGATTAACATTCAGAAATATTATATGTTTTTTTGTCGCATTAATAATAGTGTTAGATGCATATTTGTTTCAAGTGTATTATTGTTAGATTTTTAAATTTATTCTGTTTTTGTATCTATATTAACACCACCTTATAATGCCACAAGTTTATTTTATTTTTGTATGTATGGGAATAAAACATTTAGATTGAGATGCGGGTAGGATATTTTCATCAAATAATTTATATATTTAATATATTATAAGAAAATGATATGATTCTAACTTGGACATGACACGCATGTATACGATGGCCAATTCTCACTCTCGCATATTCTTCTTCATCATCTTCTCTCTTCGTCTTCTATTATTATGTATGCGTTTCTATTGTCTGTGTTTGCACAATTTTGTTTATTTGTGTCTTTATGTGATTGTGGGTTTATGTTGGTTGATTGTGTGCATTCATTCGATTGAATCTGATTGCGAGTTCATGTTTGTCGAATGATCCAAGTTCAGACTCTGAGTTTACTATTTCAGTCTCGGTGTTTGCATTCATTGAAATGAATCTGACATCGTCGAGTATATTTTTATCTATCTGAATCTGATTGTGTATTTTTTTTCTCATATTGTTCTTTGTTGTCAGATTGTGAACAATGGATAGCGAAAAAGTTGATCTAGAAGAACAAGTGATGGATATTAGCGATGATGGACCTCCTTCTAAACAACAAGAAGGCGACAGTCAGGAGATACGTGGTAAAAAACGAAAAGGAGGGTCATGTGTTTGGGATCACATGACTAGGATAAGTCCTGATTTTGCCACTTGTAATCACTGTGGTAAAACGCTTTCTGCTGGGGCTGCAAAAGGAACATCGCACCTAAAGCGACATGTAGAACTTAATTGCAAGGCAAAGCCCAAGTTTGGTAGGGTAGATGATATGATTATTGGTTATGATGGAAAATTGAGGGAAAAGAAGATTGATCAGCTACTTTGGAGGGAAAAAGTGGCTAAGATGTTGGTTGCTCATGAACTTCCTTTCTGCTTTGTTGAGCATGTGATGTTTAGAGAGATGATGCTTTATTCCAACCGGGAAATCAAAATGATTTCTAGAAACACCGCTGCTGCTGATGTTATGAAGTTCTACGAGAGTGAGAAAGCAAAATTGAAGTCTGAGTTGGAAAAAGTTCGTAGTAGGATATGCTTAACCTCTGATCTTTGGACGGCTATTACTCACGAGGGTTATATTTGTGTGACAGCGCATTATATTTGTGAGGATTGGAGAATGCATAGTAAGATCATATCATTTTGCTCTATGCCTCCCCCACATACGGGAACGGAAATATGCAGGAAAATACTTGATTGTTTGAGAGAATGGGGCTTAGAGAGAAAGATCTTTTCTCTCACTCTGGATAATGCTTCAAGCAACGACTGTATGCAAGATATGTTGAAGTATCAACTTGATAGGCAAAACGGATTGTTGTGTAATGGTGAGTTCTTTCATGTGAGATGTTGCGCGCATATCTTGAACCTCATTGTGCAAGAGGGTTTGAAAGTAATTTGTGATGCTTTGGAGAAGATAAGAGAAAGTGTGAAATATGTTAGAGGTTCTGAATCGAGGATGAAAGAGTTTAGAAGCTGTGTGGACCAACTCGGCAGTGATATCAAATCCTCATTGTCTATGGATGTGTCGACACGTTGGAACTCTACTTATGAGATGCTTGATAATGCTCTCAAATTTCGAAAGGCTTTCTCTTCTCTTGAGATAATGGATAGAAATTACAAGTGTTGTCCGTCTAATGAAGAATGGTCAAGAGCTGAAAAAATATGCGATTTCTTGAAGCCCTTTGATGAAATTACTACATTGATTTCTGGCTCATATTATCCGACTTCCAACTTGTACTTTATGAAAGTATGGAAGATCGAACTGCTTTTGAAGGAATATGCGCGGAGCGAAGATGATATTCTTAAGAGCATGGCTGAAAGGATGCAATTGAAATTTGACAAATATTGGGATGAATATAGTATCGTTCTTGCCATGGGAGCCGTGCTTGATCCGAGGATGAAGTTGAAGGGGTTGAAGTATTGTTATGACCAAATTGATAAAAACACGAGTGAAATTAAAGTGGACAAAGTGAAGAGTAAGATGTATTTACTCTTTGAAGAATACAAGGCTACTTTTGCGGTGTCGACTTCAAAAAGCTCAACTCCTTCAAATGTGGCCGGTTCAAAAGAAAAGGTTAAAAAGTCGACTCTTTACGCGGTAAGTTCTATTCTTTTTCTTCGTTTTATTAGTTATTCCAATGATTTCTTTTGATTATAACATTGTTCAATGTTTGGTATTATATAGGATTTATATGGATGTGATGATGGTAATTCGTCTGACGATGGATCGGGATCAGCTTTGGATAGGTATTTTTTTGATCGTAAAATGAACATCAAAATCCATAGTGATATGGACATTTTACAATATTGGAAGGCTAATACCGGACGATATGGCGTAGAATTGGCTCTTATGGCATCAGATATACTTAGTATTCCTATTACTACCGTTGCTTCTGAGTCATCTTTTAGTGCTGGTTCTCGCGTGTTGAACAAGTATAGAAGCCGTCTTTTGCCTTCGAACGTACAAGCTTTATTATGTGCCCGTTCTTGGATGTTTGGTTTTAAAGAATTTGGTAAGTATATATTTTCATAACATTGTCATGATTGTGATTTAGTGACGTAGATGTTTATGTGTTTATGTTTAACATTCTGATTATTGTAATCGGTGTATAGAATCAGGTCTTGGTACTGTGGAATCGACGGATGGATTTCTAGCTGCTTCACTATCTCCTTTTTCTACCGTGTTAGAGTCTACAAGCGATCACTCTATGATGGGGACGGAAGACGTATTAACAATTGAGTGATTTGTATAAAAAATTCAGGATTTGACCATTTGTCTAGTTGTTTTTAAAGATATTTAGTTTATTTTCATGGTATGTGTTTTTATATCTTGTTTTACTTTTAGTTATTAATGAATATATTTAGTTTGTTTTTATGATATTTAGTGTCTATTTAAATTTGCAGATTTTTAAATAGGGTCGGCCCGAATCCGAACCCGAACCCTATAAAATTGGGTTTGGGCCTAATTTTATAAACCCGATAAAATTCGGGCCGGCCCGAACCCGAACCCGAAACTCTCGGGCCGAGTACGGATCCGGGCCGGGTCGGGCCGGGCCGGCCCATTTGACACCCCTACCACCACCACAGACGCATATTGCAGTATTTTAATTATTATATAAATATTCATATATAATTATATGCTTTAATGTAGTCACTGCTTATGGACGAGCAAAATAAAATAAAGTTGAATGCATTTTAAATCATTGCTTAGGGGAAATTAATCGTTTTGAGATTGAATATGATACAAATGATAAATATATAACAGGAATCATAAAAAGTAATTATAAATAAAATGAGTTCAAGGAAATAATGCGAGCCACAGATATTTTTTGAATTCCCAACATATAAATCCTTGCTTAAAAAATAAATATAGAATTAAAAAAATATGAGCTTGGATTTTCCATTCGTAGCACACCCATTATATATACACACACACGGAAACACGAAATACCTAATCTTACGCCATCTGTGTTTATAAATTAGGCAACGAGATCTAGAAGTAGAAAGAGTCTTAATATGTTCCCTTTCTTGAAGTATATCTCGAGGTCGGTCCACGAGGAATACCAGCCGCCGCATCCGGAGGCGCGTGAGATTGTAGACGGTGGCGCGTGCACCACACTCACGGTGTGGAGGAAATCGCTTCTGGTGAGTTGCGAAGGGTTCACGGTGATCGATTGGAAAGGAGATCTGGTGTATCGGGTCGATAACTACGCCCGAACCCGACCCGAAGAGCTCCTCCTCATGGACAAAGACGGCAACTCCGTCCTCTTCATGCGCCGTCTTAAGGTAACCTAACCATACATATATACGTGTATGTATGTATGTATGTATAATTATTGAGACACCATTAAATTAAATTTAATATAAATCCAATTGTACGTACCGTAATCGACATCTATTTTTAGAATTTCTATGTAAAAAAAAACAAAGCATTTTCCACATATTTGGATTCTACCAATTAATAAAATATACGGATTATTTCACGTATTATTGTCTTGCATGATAATATCTTAATTACTTCTGCAATAAGATTAATTATAGAATTATAAAATTTTAAAATGTTTAAAAAAAAATTAGACTGATTGTTTTTCTTTGATGCAAATCAGAAATTTACAATGGTGGACAGATGGGGTATATATGACGCCAAGGACACTGAGGATACAAATGCAATTAAACCACCGAAGCGTCCGATTTGGTGCGTCAAGAAGAACGTCAACGCAAAGATTTTGGGCAACAGTTCCGACATTCTGGCGTACGTTTATTACGGGCCGTTCGATAAGAAGCACGCCTACGTCATCAAAGGATCGTACGGTTGTAGATCGTGCAAAGTAGTACACGGTTCGTCGAACCGGACAGTGTCGGAGATCAAGACGAAACAGGCTAAACCCGAAGGGGTTCGGTTCGGTTTAGATGTTTTTGATTTGGTCGTGTATCCCGGTTTCGACCCCGGTCTAGCAATGGCTCTGGTTTTGCTGTTAGACCGAATGTTTTCTTGATCGTCACTTTGTAAAATAAAAAGTTTTGAGGCTTTTCTACATAACTTGTAGAAAAAATGAAATTGAAATGTATAGCTGCTCTAGTAGCAGTTGGTTTTAATATTTTCAAAACGTCTTTTTCCTTATCTTTCACTAGATAGTAGATCCACACACAATTGGAATTATAAGAAAAAATAAAATATCATTAACATTAAATATAACCATACCAAAGCAGTTAGGGGTAATCCGTTTTAAAAAAAAAATAGTTTCTGAGGAAATGCGTTTTATATAAAATATAAATGAAGCAAATATATCTTATTTTTTTCAATTTGGCAAGTCTAAAAAAAGGCGTTTTAGGGTTCATAAAAAGAAAACGTATAAAGACATAACGAAACCAAATAAAAAAAAAGGATATCTTAATTTAGTTTAGGAAAAAATGTGGCTAAAACGTAAAAGAAAGTGTATTTAGATTGAGGAAAAAAATTAAAATGTAGAAAAAATGACATTTTTAATTCGAATTTAGCAAAATGTAAATTTGACAAAAAACTATTTTGAATTCAAAATTTTTCAAATATCTATACGAATTATTAAAATCAACCGTAATATAATCATCATTTTTGTTAAAAAATTTCAAATTCTATTAACTAATGTATAGTGGTTATAATAAATTAATAATTACCTAACTAATACTTTAGTTAATTAAATCTAATAAATGTTAATGAAAATAATGATTATTTATATAATTATTATTAATTTTAACTATTTATGCATATATTTAAAAAAAATTTGAATTCAAATCTAGTTTTTTTATCAAATTAAAAATAATTTTTAGTCTAATTTTGCCTGAAAATGTATTATTTGAGAAAGTCCCATCCAGAAAACCAAAAGTCTTAAGTATTTCGAAAAACTGTCCGTTCCTTTTCTTTTTGGTTTGCGAGGGGGTTTCCAAAAATTTTCACGGCCAAGGAGAGGGAAGAAGGTGGAGAAATCATCTCAAGTAGAAGGAATCGTTCATGAAGGCGGTTTCTCCGGCGGACGGAGGAACCAGGCATCAGTCAACGTCGCTGGTGATTTCTCAACTGCCTGCGGCGGCGCGGCGGTTGGATTTCTACGTTCAGGATGGTCGCCTGAGCAACCTCAAGGACACCGTCGAGTTCCGAGACTGTTTTATCTCTCTGGCTAAGTAATTTCCTAAACCATTTGCACACATGTTTGGATAAACCTAAATCTCGGTTCTCTTTTGGTTTCTCACTGTCTGGATTTTGGGTTTTAATAGATTTTCCCGCTGTTTTTTTTCTTGTTTTTTCGGTCGAATCGAATCGTTGTGTTGCTTTCTCCGTGGCTGGTTGGGTTTGCTTGATAAATGCAGAATCATTGATTTCGCGATTGCAAACAATGAGGTCCCAGCGAAAGCTCGAGAATTGCCTTCACTGCTCAAGAAGGTTCTTCTTCTTCTTCTTCTTCTTCTTCTTCTTCTTCTTCTTCTTTGATTATGGTGAAGAAAAGAAAATGGTGAACGGGCAGAATAACAAATTTGGAAATTTGCCGAGTGCTTGTGTGCAGAGAAGCCATTGTTAGTGTGCTTATAGTGATGCTCTTGCATTATGTCTGTGTAGGTGTGCAGGCGTAGAAGTGAGCATCGTTTCATATATGCTGCGTTAATGGTGATGATGGTCTCGGTTAAGGTAAACAAGAGAAAGAGTTCTCTGACACTCGTATAGTTTTTGGCGCTTATGTTTGTGCGAGATTCTGAACCTGCCAAATGCTTTTTCTCTATGAATAAGAACATGTTATCTCTTAGCTATGGCTAATTTATACGAGAAGACTACTTCATTTGTGATTTATTAGGTGCTGGATGATATCGGGTCTGAACGGGTTCACTATATTGGCCTGTGTGAGAATGATAAATCTGGGTTGAAACAGGAACCTCACAAACCCATTTGTTTTATGATGTATCTTACTGATTGCGTTTGTATGGCACAGAATGCTTGCCAATTGGGATGGTTTCAACAGAACGACGCTCGGGAACTTTTGGCACTCGCTGATGAGGTTTGTATCCTTCATGGCTAAAGTTGGGCAGAAAAATCTTTAGAATTCTGGGAATACTTATGTGTTTGTTCTTGTTCAGATACATAATAGTTTTTGCGGTCCTGGAGGTAGCAGCCCTAATCAAGAAAGTCCAGGCAGTCCATTTTCACAGATCATGGAGAGGTAGGTTTTGATTTCACTCATTCACTGTTCTTGTGATATTTGACTTCTAACAGTTTATTAGGCACAGTTATGTATTCTCTAACATTTATCTCAAGTCATACTATCTTCTATGAAAATGGTTGAGAAATTATTGAGTCTGAAAATGCACATGGTGTGTCTAAGAATCTTCTTTTTTTCTCTTTCTAGGTTCTATCCATTTATTAAGCTGGGGCATACTCTTCTTTCTCTTGAAGTAAAGGTGAGTTTGTCTTCATATCCTGTTTGAAGCACATACGTTCTGATGTTTTTGAAGTGAAGCACATATGTTCTTTTTTGCTTGGCAGCCGGGGTGTACAATATTGACGAATGACTTCCATATCTCAAAGAGGACGCCACATTCTACCCAACAGAAAATAGTATGCAACTTCATTTTTTTTAAGTTTGGACTGTTTGTGTTTCAGTTATTCATTATCCAATTCTGCTCTTCCCGGGTGAGATCTCTGATTTTGCTTGTATCAGTTGTCCATTTTTATCTGCTTGGTGTTTCGTGTGCTGCATGTGGTCTTTATGTGGTCAGGCTTACTTGTGCATTTTGTATTCTGTACTTGCAACACTTGCATTTAGCTGTTGCTGATGATTTCATCTACTGGGGCAGCATATTAACCATGTATAAGAACGTTCGACTTTGCCTGTCTACATTCTTTCATTTTTGTTTTTCAATATTTGGTTATCTCATCAATGTACCCACTTTCCATTCATGGTTAGCATAGAGTGTCTTACTTGAAGAATCCTTTTTGCTCTTCAGAGGTTATTTGTTGCTCGAACGGACAACATTGAGACATCTGCCTGTATTATAAGTCCTCCAGAAGTCAGGTATAGCTGAATTGCTTTCAGATGTCTTCTTTTTGGACTTCATGTGACGTAGCATGTTATTCTAGTGTTCGTTTCTTTCATATGAAAATTGCAGCTTCCTATTGAATGGAAAGGCAGTTGAGAAGAGAGTCAACATCCAAATGGTTTGTGCCGTTCGAATGTTTCTTTTCATTCTCCTGAGCTAATTATGTGGACGGATATTTTGTTTATTATTATTTCATTTTTTTAGGATTCTGGGCCTCAGATACCAACAAATGTGACTGGATTACTCAAATATGGGACGAACCTTCTACAAGCAATGGGCAATTTCAAGGGTACTTATTCAATTAAGATTTGTTTTGTACATTATCTTTGTTTTGACCATCCTTATCTCACAAAGATGCTCTATTGTTACAAGGGCATTACATCATCGTTCTTGCCTTTATGGGTGTGATACCGCTGTCCGAAGCACCTGTGCTGAAAGATTACGTTCAGTCTGAAAGCATTGAATCAAATTCAGGTACACTCTTGAGCAATCCGTGCAAGAGAGGAAAATTTGCTTTCAAATTTTATTATCTTTTCTGTATTTGTTGTTAGATCATTCAGTGACTTGCAAACATATAGTTCTATAAAAAAAAATTATTTTTTAAGATTTACCATTCTTTTCTTTTTATAATACTGGCTGTAGATGCTGACCTAATCGAGGGGCCATCTCGGATATCTCTCAATTGTCCTATCAGGTATCCAATTATGTTTTTCTATAACTGTGTGCTTATTTCCATTGTCTTTGGTCATTGATTTCGTATATGGGAGTTGCCAACAAGTGCTTGGACGTTTAAATCAACTGTCTCTTATTTACTTCATCTGCATTAACACAGCCGCTCTCGTATCAAACTTCCTGTCAAGGGTCTCTTGTGTAAACATCTTCAGGTAATGCGTTTTTTATTCAACATTAAGTACGATGGGGTCATTTATATTTTATCATTTTATAAATCAGCATGGTGAAATGCATAATGAATGGATTGTGAGAAGGGAAGTAGTGAGATGAATTTGAGAGTTGTAGAAAGTCGAGAGATAATAGTGATTTATGTTCCTTTTTCTATAATTTTTGATATATGGTACTTGATGCTTTAGTGTTTTGATTTCTCAAACTATGTCAACATTAATATGAGAAAACCGTCATGGCGCTGTCCACATTGCAATCAGCCTGTCTGCTATACCGACATTCGTGTGGATAAGAACACAGTGGAGGTAAGTAGCTACTACTACATGTTTGCTTACATATACGTGTTGTGTTTATGCTGTCTAAAGTAACATTGTCTCTATCATACCATCAGGTTCTAAAAGAGGTGGGATATGATGCTGCTGATCTAATAATGTCTACTGGTGGATCATGGAAAGTCGTAATGGAAAATGATGAGAAAATGGAACATGTGCGTCAAACCATTCATGATCATGAAGACCCAACTAGCATCTTAAAATCTGGGTCAATGGTTTTGGATCTCACTGGGAATAATGATGATAATGATGAGATTGGAACATTTGGTAATACCGAGGTTGAAGACCGGAAGCCTCTTTTGTCTGATATTCAAGGCCAGTCTAGTAATGATGTGAATATCGCTGCTTTGAACGAGGCCTTCTCTGGGTTTGATACCTCGAATGGCCTATCACTGGATCCTTCTATGCTGAATCTGAATCAGTTTTCTACTCCGAGCAACAGCATGCCACAGCCACCGCAAACTTCAGATACTGCCTTCGAGCAAGAATATCCTAACTTATTGCAAATACCAAGAAGCCAAGATCCCGTATCAGTACAAGCCCTACCTGTGCCATCATTACAGACCTCATCTGTTCCAGACAGACCGACCACATTCTGTGCATCAGTACCCACTTCTCAGTCCTCTCCGTTTCAGGCTTCACCCATTAGGCCGGTTGGACATAACATGGCCGAGGCTTCTCGGGTTCAGATATCATCTGCACAGGATAGACTTGAAACTACCACCAGGTTCAGCACATCGTTGATACCAACGCCTCAATCTTCTCAGGCTCATGCTTCATTTGTTCCTCCCGTTCGACATTGTCAAGGTAGAGCCTCCAGGTTGATGGAGAGATGGAGACCATATCACCGAAATCCATCTCAAGTGCCAACCATGGCTTCATCCCGGGATCATCCTTCAATACAGGTTGCTATCCCAACCCCAGTTCTTTTTCCTCACTTGTTTTTATGCATATGCGTCATACGCAGTAGCATATGCAAGATTCAGTTAGGATTTGATTAGGTTGCGAAAATGTTGACCGTACAGAGATTGAACTAGGTCCAGTTTGATTTCGAATTGAAGGCAATTTACATTCGGGTCAGGTGGCTATGTTGATCTGGATGGATGGCCACCCCAGAAAATTTCCTTAATTCAGGTGTGAATCTGTTCTTTTGTGCAGAACCGGAGGCATCCTGTTAGAAGCCAGTTCCCAACAGCCATAAGACAACAACCACCACCACCACCATCGTCCCTTTCACAGTCTCATACAGTGAAAGGAACAACCTTTGGCCAGCAAACAAGGTCTGTCCAGATGGAGAGGCAAAGGCTTAGCCAAGAGGGTCTAACGGTTCAATCTGTATCACGGGTCAGCAACCTTGTGGACCAGACCACGGCTAACAACTGGCGGCCACAGGGCCGTATGAGAGGAAGCCTCGTACCTGGTTCATATTCCACGGCTCTTGACCAACTCATCATCCGACCAACTCAACAGTCTCAGACAACTCAACCACAAGTTCAAACACCGTCACCATCTATGGCTTCATACAATATCTCTGTTAATATCGGATCGTTTTTGGCTAGCCGAATGCACGGGACGAGTATTCCCAAGACGCAAACCGTGACAGATTCATCACCTCCTGGTTAGATCTGACCACCCGATCTTGGTAGGACACAACACTAACATAACATTTTGAAAAGTGGTTAATGTGGTAGTAGATTGTTTTTTGTTTTTTTTTTGGGTTTGAATCGGTTTAGTCTTCCGGTTTGCATATAGGATTCCCGGTTAGTTGTTCGGTTATATATGTTTTCAAGAGGGCTGTACTCCATCAGTCCGTCTGCAGTGTAATGGATGCTTGTGCTGAAGGAATGGTGGTGTATGATTCCCGGTTTAACAATGTTCTCTTTTGTTAAGAAACGGCAAATTACAATATATATACACACACATGTGTGTGTGTGTGTGATTTGCTAGCGTTGTACACATATGGTGATCATTTCGATTTCATTTGGGTTACATTGGGTTATATTAAGATTCGACTATTTCTATTTTACATAAATTAAGACCATTTGATTTTTATATTGAATTCTATTTGATTTTGTTTCATTAGGTGTTCATTGATAAAAATATTTATTTTTAATTTTATTTTATTTTTTTGTTTTCTATAATTTATTGGGATTTGATTTTTCGGTTTTATAGAAATCATAATAATTCCATTTTATGTCAGATTCCATTTCGTTATTCCGTTTTGATCTATGTTTTTCTTTATTTTCTTTATGCATTTGATGTTGTTCGGGGAAAAGGTTTATGAAAATCACGGCGTGTTTTATACTTGGAACGGCATGCATTCTTCTTGGTTTTGTGCGTTCGAAAATGGCCTGTTATTATACACGTAAGGCCCACTTTGAAAAGCCCGCTTACAATCTTGCAGACTCGATTGCTCTCTCTCTCGCTGCAAACTTCGCGCCAATCTCTCTGTCCTTCCCAAAATTCAAACAAGTTTTCTGCCGATGTGATAATAGAGAAACTTGAAACGATTAACGATCTATGGAAATGGATGAAGAAGATGCATGCCGATCTTCCTTGAAGTTCTTCTCCGATCAACTTCTCTGCTACGCAGATATTCTCCTTCCTCATGAGGTAAATCCTTTCTCCGAAGCTCATTATATCGCGAATTCATATTCCTTTCGGATTCTGGAAACTGAAGAGTCCTATTTCAGGCTCGTGCCAGAATCGAAGTCTCGGTGCTGAATCTCCTCAGGATTTTGACTTCATCAGATCCAGCCATCTCCGATCTCCCCTTGGTACTCCCTTTTCTCCCTTCATGTTTGCTGAACCCAGTTATCGGAGCGTGATTACCAGATTCCGTGTTTCAGAATATATTAGGTCTCTTCTCCATGTTCCCTTGATTTATGATGAGGATTGAGTGTTTCGGATCTAGATTTTTGTTACTCGACTCGGAGGTCTGTTTGTTCACCAATTCAGTAAGATTTTCTGGGATTTGTAAAAAAAAAAAAAATCACAGTAAACAAACAGGAGAGAAGGTTGAATAACAAGAATGATGATTGTTTGGCAGATCAATCGCAGTCGAAGCAACAGCCGTGTTAGTCAAGGACTGCTTACGAACGTTTCCTATATTTTCCTCTCTAGTTCGCTGACTAAGAGTTCCTTGACAAGAGCAAACACAGCCAAATCCTTTGTCCGTGGTAATTCCTTGATGTTTCCATTGTTCTCCAAACCTTTGATTGGATTCACATCACTAGTGTCCATGCTAAGCCGTCATTTTCTCGAATAGTGTGGAAGGTCATGGAAATGTGCTTTCAGATTCTGCTCCAAGGAAAACGAGCGACCCAGAGGGAACTGTTCTACAAATTGCTCTGTGATTCGCCAGAGTATTTTTCATCCCAGATTGATGTCAACAGAACCATCCAAGGTCACACAGTTCAGCGTTGTATCATCACGATACATACTCGAAGACGAACTAAGAACGCTTTGAAACGAATTGTTTTTCTCTGTATTCACAGATGTAGTAGCATTGCTACGTTGCAGCAGATACAGTCTCGGTATTATGGCATCTAGCAGAGGACTTGTTGCAGGCCGGTTGTTCCTACAGGCAAGTGATGTCTCATTTGCTTTATCTTGTTTCCAATAGGACCTCTGTTATGTTTCTCATAAACTTTACTATCTGTCTACTCTTTCATATGTAGGAACCAAACAGGGAAATCGTGGATTGTTCCGCATGTGGTTCTTCAGGTTATGCTATTTCAGGTGACCTGAATTTGCTTGACAGCCTTGTCTTATCAACAGATGCACGTTATATTATCATTGTAGAAAAGGTAATCCCTTTCTTCAATCAGCACAGGTACGAGTTCTTACACAAATTTGTAAAATACGTTCTTACAATCTGGATTTGTTTAGCATGCAATATTTCACCGACTCGTGGAAGATCGTGTGTTCAATCACATTCCTTGCATTTTCATCACTGCAAAGGGATACCCGGATATCGCCACAAGGTACATTCCTAAACTCGGTTATTGTTTCCCACAAGCTTTCCCGAAATTTCGTCTCAGCTATCGCAATAACCGGAAAGTTAATTCCAGGTTTCTCCTTCATCGGATAAGCACTACATTTCCTGACCTGCCAATTCTTGCTTTAGTCGATTGGTAAGTACAAACATCCTCCTTACTATGTCAAAAACTAGATCTTATAACTTAAACGTGCATGAACAATTCTGCAAGGAATCCAGCCGGGTTAGCCATCCTATGCACGTTCAAGTTTGGAAGCATAGGGATGGGTCTCGAGGCCTATAGATACGGTAGATATCTCATTGCTATAACAAAAATAAATATCCCCTTTGAATCCAAAAGTTGATGAAACATATGGATACAAAAAAAAAAAAAAATCGCAGCTTGCAATGTGAAGTGGGTAGGGCTGAGAGGGGATGATCTAAATCTGATACCTCAAGAGTCATTGGTTCCTCAGAAGCCACGTGACTCACAAATTGCCAAAAGCCTAATGTCCTCCAGGGTCCTACCGGTAAGGATCGAGTTACCACTTTCAATTTGAAATGATTTTGATGGAAAGCAAGGGAAATCTTGATGTGACAGGAAAACTACAGAGGAGAGTTGGAAATGATGATGCGGGCAGGGAAGAGAGCGGAGATAGAAGCTCTCTACTCTCACGGGTATGCGTATGTCGGGAAATACATAGCCAAAAAGATAGTGCAGGCCAATTACATCTGATACTTCACCTCACTGCTCAACAAAAAAAAATGTAAGATCTCTCTCTCTCTCTCTCTCTCTCTCTCTCTAAAACATTTAAAATGTGTTTCAAATTGTACTTAGATTGGTTGGGCGTGAGTTCTTTTTCACTATAAATGTCGATGAATTTGATGGGTTCTTAATGGGCTTTCTTTGACCCATTAAAATAATAATTTCCACGCGCTTGCATTTTCACGATGCATTTATTGTTTTCGGTGGCTCAATTTATGTATTTGTTTATTTCGCCCGTTTGAGCAATAACTTTTTTTTTTTAAAGTATTTCTTTCATGACTCGAAAAAAAGTTTATTTTAGGGGAAAACATCTCGATTCCCGGGTTTCGATTCAATATTTGGTGATTTCGGTATCCAACTGAACAATCGGTTAGGTCGATTTGGTTTTAAAATGGTTTTATTATATAAATACTAAATAAAAATGGATAATTCCGGTATTGATTTGACTGGATTCTCTTCGATATTTATTAAATTCGGTTTGAAAACGATTTATTTGATTTTATAAAAATTATACCAAATTAAAATTGAGTATTATTTGGTTGGATTGAATTCACGGACCAAAATGCTCATACCTAATTTATTTGGTTATACGTGCCATGACTTCTCATGTTATTTGAAAGGTTCGTTACAAAATAATTGATACTATATTATTTTATTTTTTAAAAATGAATTTGATATAATTAGGTCGTGGCGTTTTGTGGCTTCGAGGCTATTTCTTAGAGAAACTTTTGTATTAGATAGCCAGAAACCCAAAATTAAAAAAAAAAGAAAGAAATATAATCCAAAACCCTTTGCCAGAAAATTTTACAAACGTGCAATAAATAAATAAATAAAAGGTACAGATTTTTTTTTTGGTGAGAATAAAAGATGCAGATTATTATAAACCACCGGAGAACCACGAGGTTTTGGCGGCCATGGCGACCACAACCCAACTCTTGTCCTCATCTCTGCTTCAGTCTCAAATTACCAGAAAGCCCCTCCTTCTTCCTCCGGCAACGACCTCCCATCGCCATGGATTCTCCGTGCGGATGCCTTCATATCTCTCGTCTCGCCCTTTAGTCTCAGCTTCGGCCGCTTTTCCGGCCGTCGGCGTCGATAAACCGGAGGCCTCCGAGAAATCCTCCAAAGTGCTGCCGTTTCGAGTGGGTCACGGATTCGATCTTCACCGCTTGGAGCCTGGCTACCCTCTGATCATTGGCGGAATCGATATCCCTCACGACAGAGGTTGCGAGGCTCATTCCGATGGTAAATTTCTCTCACTTCAATCGGAATTGTCTCCTTATTGATTCCGTTTAGAATCGGAATTAGGGTTTTTGAGTTGGGTTGGGTGGTTTTTTTTGCAGGGGATGTGTTGCTTCACTGTGTAGTCGATGCGATTCTGGGTGCGTTGGGGCTTCCAGATATCGGTCAGTTATTTCCAGATTCAGATCCCAAATGGAAAGGAGCTCCATCCTCTGTATTCATCAAAGAAGCTGTAAGATTTCATTATTTTTTATGGAGATGTGTTCATGTCCATAACCATTTCCCTTCGTACAGTGTTGAAGATTCTGTCTGAAAAGATTTTCTCTTACATATATATATATATATATAGGTTGATCTAGTCTACATTTGTTTATTGAATGATTGAGATTTTGGTGCTAGATTCATAGGTTGATGGAGTTTCATTTGTTTGCTAGCTATGGACGGGGTTTTGTTTTCTTTTACACTTGCTTGAGTTGAAAAATGGTGATAGCATCCAGGAATCCAGGATTGGTGGATGATAGATCAAGCCTCGTTACTTCTACATTTCATATAACTAAACATATATAAGCTGAATTTAAAGCAAAGTTCTTTGGGGGAATATAGTTTATTGTCTACTGAATATTTCGAGCTAGCAGCATGGGCGCTTTGGTTTGGAAACTTAGTTTTTAACCGGTCCGAACCGAAATCTGATCAGATAGTACTGAACAATATTCGGTTCTAATTGGGTAGAATCTCTGTAGAACTGAATGAACCGTTCTCGGACTTCTGAACTGAAAATGTCTGGTTCTTTTTCTTGTCCGGTTTCAGGTGAGACTGATGGAGGAGGCTGGATACGAGATAGGGAACCTAGACGCGACATTGATACTTCAGAGGCCGAAGCTGAGTCCGCACAAGGAGACAATCCGCTCTAATCTCTCCCACCTTCTTGGAACAGACCCTTCCTTTATCAACTTAAAAGCTAAAACCCATGAAAAAGTCGACAGCCTCGGTGAAAACAGGAGCATTGCTGCTCATACCGTCGTTCTCCTCATGAAGAAGTAAGTCGATTTTTTTAACCCCCTTCGTAAGCAACCTTTTTTTTCAAAATTCTCTCCAGAGGTTTTATAAACAAAAGTCTGATGAACCAAAATAGAGTCTCTTTATGTCAATAAAAGTAGATGTATTGTCAAGAACAGGAGAGAACTTGCTAAAGATTTATGTGCTATTTAATAAATATGTGGCTTCTCTATCGTATACCAAGTAAAAACTTAGTAGGATACCAATAAACTACATGGTTAAGACAGAATGTCGTTCTCACTGCATTATTCCTTCATCCAGGATGATCATTTCAGGTTTTGAACTAATTATATTTGAATTCGATTATTTCGGTTTAAAAAAATTTCAACCATTCGGTTTTTATATCGAGTTTGGTTTGATTCGATTCTATTTTGGTTCGAATTCATTTTTTTTGAGAAAGATATCCATTAAAAATATTTCTTCGTGGTTTTTTTATTCGGTTTAGTTTGATTCTGATTATATTTCGAATTCGATTTTTAACGATAAAAATATTATAACTATACGGGTTTTTTAATGGGTTCGGTTTGGATTCAGCTCTTGAAGAAATTATACGGGTTCCATATGAAATTCGGATCGGTTACAATTACGTGTTACTCGATTAAGATTCGGATATTGACCAAATTGTGGCACGTGTAAACACATCGGCCCATAATGATTGAGAGTTCCAGATTCTGTTTGAACACGGGGGACAGCTCTAGGCAAACAAACTGAATTATGAGTTAAGTTGGGGTCATCCGTGATTCATCTATAAAGAGAGTAGAAAAAAAAAAGAGAAGGGTTGGATATTTTCAATGGCTCGAACTATATGCAAAGAAACTTCTCTGGATTTTAACTATCAATCTCAACCTCTCAGTTTTTAGATTTGATCCTGAGAAGTTAAGCCTAAATCCTTAATTTAGCAAAGGCAATAATAAGTGATTTAATTTGGACGTGGCTTATTCAGGTTTCGGTTCGATTTTTTTAGAAAAAAATTATTATATTTCGGTTTGGGATTTGATTCGATTACGGTTTTCATGGGCAAAGAAAATGCTAATAGCTTTCAAAGCTTCGAAACAAAGCACTACTACAAGACATCCAACCGAACTCAAACAAGTTTCATTTCGTATATTATGTCTAAACAACTACACATATATTTGCTCCTACAGTCACAATAATATATTAAATGCTTTTTATTACATGAACTAACTAGGAACTAAGCTTAATGGCTCAAACAGGTAAGATTGGGTCTCTCATCAGGTTCATTGTCCCAGAAATCCCATTGATCAGAACAATCGAACAAGTAAAACCGAAAGCAAGTTTACCCTCGGATTCAGTCTCTATCGTCGATCAGCCCAACATCACACACGATCCTTAACTACATGTCGTTTTTATCCTCACAAGAGTAAGGATTCAGAACCTAACCGAAAAATTTAGTATCGTTTTAAACTGAACCGTCTAAAAAATTACCAATTTTTAGATAACGGAATATTTTTGAACAAAATAGAAATTGAATCGAACTGAATATAATAACCGATTAGAACATATTTTTCTATAATTGAATAACCCGAATGAATCAAATACTTTACAGAATTTGAACCGAATACCGAAGCATCCATCTCTACTTCTAAGGGTCCACATAACAACTGCGTGTCGTTCATTACTTTAATATCGCATTGTATTTGGAAATACATACCCTTCTCTTGGCGGTTAAATGTGTAGGAATAATATTTTGTTTTTGATGATATGAAAGTTCACCGGATCTTTAATCCAATTATATATACCATTCAAAGTCTCGGAGAAAAAATTGGATAAATCAACGTCTTATGACACCTCTCGTACCTATATCTGGAATCGAATATAGGTATTATCCATCTCAAAATATATTATTATTGTATCACCTTTTATATGTTTGTAACAAGTAAGAATGTTCTTAGCAATTATGGTGATTATTTCCATAAGAGGAAACAATGGTTCTCATGCATACATATAACTTTTTTTTTTTTTTTTTTTTTTTTTATAATTTTTTTTTTTTTTTTTTTTTTTTTTTTTTGATAACCGGGTAATCCTAGGCCCAAAGGGCCCAGACTAATCCCGACCCACACGCAGCATACATATAACTTTGATTATTTGTAAGCATTTTTTTTCTATGATTAAGTCTTAAACAAGAGAACAAAACTATGATTATATCTGATTTAGCGAGGAGTTTAATTATGGCATACATGGTAGAGACATCTCATTCTTTTGATTATTATTAACTCAACCAACTAACCATGCCCTTGGATTGCAAATTCCTATCTTAACAAATGAACATATTAACTTAATTTGCAACACTAATCATGGAAATTATATCAATTCTTTTGACAAAACAGCATCACCTTTGTTTTTCTTTCCCCGTTTTAATTTAAAAATAAATTAAAGTTAAGCTCTTGTGTGGGCCCAAAGGGTCATTCCATTGCTCCTCCTTAAAGCTAAGCACATAATGATTTCAATGATGGAATATCACACACTTAATCGGGGATATTAATGTAAATCATTAATCACAAGAAATAAATTTAAACTGATAATTATTTAATTTGGCCTATATATTTTCAAACATTTATTGTATGATCCAATCACAGTCACCCGTTTATGGTTTTTGTACGTACTTCAAAAATATTGGGTTCGTTTCACTTTATTCCGGAGTTCATTGACATGTGTATATATATATCGAATATAATTAATATTAAATTGGATATCGAATTTTAGATTTTGTGTTTTTTTTGGGAGTTTTAGTTATTTGTAAGAAGGAGAAAAGAGGCAAGAATAAGAAAAGGCTTGCGATACATAGAAGCAAAAGTCACCTTTATAAGCGAGATTACATTTACATCAATCTTTGGTAGTTGATTTGCGCCAATCCAACGGCCCCACTCCCCCCTCCTCACGTTCACGTACGTACGTTACATTTTCCCAATAACACACATATATATACATATGTGTATATGTGTATGCATAGACAATATATCAAAAATATGTTTACTTTGCTATTTTGACTTCAAGGTATACCTTTCTCCACCTGTGATCCTGTGACCAAAAATTTATTGAACTTATAAATTTTTTATCAAATGATCAGTGAGTATATAAGGTATGAACATGATGAATGAGTGTGATCATCGTAAATTTAACATTATGGTCAATATGACCAAGTTTAAATTTTTGGTCACATGGATTATATGGTCACAGTTGGAGAAATATATACGGTTAAAATAGCAAAATAATGATATTTTTTATAACGCACCATATAGATGTGTGTGTACAAGAGAACAATACTTCATAAGTATTAGTATCGATTACAACCCACTAAAAACAAATTCACTCATATATATATATATATTTTCCTTTTCTTCAAAGTTGGGATTTAAATGATACATGAATTTGTGTTTTTTTTCTTTTACATTTTAGATCTTCTCTTATTTCATCTTCTTGGAATAATCGTTTCAAGATCTAATTAATCAACAATGGAGATTGATGATATGAAAATCAAAAAGATAAAATTATATAACAGTGTGATGCATTGGTTTTCTTTTTTGACGATTTTAGCGTTCATATCCAAATTGCTTTTGTGATAAGCTTTCGAACATATGCGTAGTTTTAATATAAGAAGTGACGACATCTCAATTTTTGAGATTGATATATGTATCTTCAATATTATATATATATACACCCCTACTCAGTATATATATATATATATGTATGTGCGTTAGAGTGTATGCATATATGTACCGCATGCCGACAAACATGCATATGTACCTTGAGAGACACTTCTCCGGTTAGTTGTATTATTATAGACCATTAAAAGAATGTCTAGATGATGACGCACATATCTTAAAACAACGGGCTATTTAGCATTTTTTTATATCACAAATAAGAAATCAAATATCTCATGTACGTTGGTACTTGACACATATTTCATACAAAGCCTTAAGTAACCAATATATAACCCGATATGATTGCAGGTTATATAACACACATAAAACTTGATATATAGCACATCTTATATATTATCCAATCTCAAAATCGATTCGAAATCCGCAGAGTAATTAGCCTATCATATTCCAAGGTTTGGTATAGGAGAGTAGCTTTTTCGTGTGTGCATATATATATATATCGACTGGCATGCATAGATTGTTACGTAATGTATACTATGTATATAATTCAGTCCACCAAATGGTTGCAGCCAATGTAAACGAGGGTAGAATTGTCATGGTAAAGAAGATACTCTGATGTGACAGTATTATTATATATTGCATGTCTATATCTTTACGAGTAAAACCCAAATTGAAAAATGAAGCGAGAATTATAAACCAAGCGATTTCATTTTCGACGGGTCTCAATATGTCTCCTAACTAAACGGGAGCCTTGTAGTTGTACACTTGTAATGATTATTGTTACATCTCCTTGAAAAGTTTAGCCATTGGACGTACATTAACTATATATATCTACTATATATTTTTTTTCCGGTTTAGATTTAAATGTGAAAAGGATTATTACAATTTCGGCTAGAAAGAAAATGTCATATTCTTCCTCTAATAATAATAATATCACACATTGAAAACTTTATATAAATATATTCCTTTCAAAACATACCTCACATAGAAAACGTGTATTATAGGTTTAATGGTCATATTCAAATCTTTGCCGATCTTGTATAATAATTCTCCAATGAAAACAAATAAAGATTTTTTTATTTGGAACTTTTGTTTATACAAAACCTTAAACGTTTTTTTATAACCGACTATCTTGGACCGTTGGTCATACTAATCTGGGGATCAAAGGTCAACCGTATGATTTAGAAATTGGAATATACACCATCTTTTCAAATTTGAGATTCGAACTCGGACGGAATATACACTTTGCTTCCCCTTTCACCAATTGATAACTACCAAACTTTGGATCAAAACTTCAAATGTTAGACCTTTTGTTTTGTTTTTTGTTTTGGAAGAAGAACTTTAGCAGTAACACGTGTGTTATATGTGTTTTGTATATGTCATGAACAATCTTCGATACTTTTAGAGGAAAAGAAATGTTTCTAAGCAAACCCATTAGGCGTAGCTTCAAGCAAAATATTCTGAAAAGTAATTAAGAAGAAAATATGGGTTTGAATTCGTGTTCCATAACTGTATAAGATTATGTGATTTATATATATATATATATATATATATATATCATTTTCTAAAATCATATACATGCACCCCACTTTTGTAGAGAGAGAGGGGGGTATGAGGAACAACCGGCAAAGCTTCTGTAGGAGAAAGAAGGGTACGTAAAGAACATTTTGGCAGAATGCTAACGTAATAATACTACCGGAAAGTTCTTTAAAATATTCTCTCTACGTAGATTATAATAATAACACACATGACATGAAAAGAAAACCGATGAGATGTCGTTTTAGGGTTAGATCAACGAAGAAATATCTCGGGCCCCACCCGTGGACCCGACCCGGGTTGTCGGCCCCTTTTATCCCCTTTTATATATGCTCTTAGTGTACAAACCCACTACCCAAAACCCACAAACAACACACACGAAAGACTTTAAGAGAGAGAGTGGAGAACCCTAATTAGGAGGGATTCTCATCAAATAATATATTAATTATTGTGGATAAATAAGTTAATTAACTGATAAATGGGTCATCACTCATGCTGCAACCAGCAGAAGGTGAAGAGAGGGCTTTGGTCGCCGGAGGAAGATGAGAAGCTCATTAGGTATATCACTACTCATGGCTATGGTTGCTGGAGTGAAGTCCCTGAGAAAGCAGGTTCTTTGAATCTTTCATTCTTTCATTTGAACTGATGTATGCATACACACATACAATCGCATTCATGTGTATATATGTATATATATATATGTATATGTATGTGTATGTGTTGCAATTGTTGGTTTGATTTTTTTTATTTTTTGTTTTTGAAAAAACGAATGTAAAGGGCTTCAAAGATGTGGGAAGAGTTGCCGGTTGAGATGGATTAATTATCTGCGACCTGACATAAGAAGAGGAAGATTCACTCCCGAGGAAGAGAAGTTGATCATTAGCCTTCATGGAGTTGTCGGAAACAGGTTCTTTTTCTTTAACCCTAATTCATGATCCAATATTATACATTAATTTGTCCATCACATGTTTATTTTCTTGCAGTCTTACCGTGTTATACATTTATATACAATCGCACATATGTTTTAAAGTTACGATCCAATTCACTTCTTGACCATACATGCATATATATCATGCCAAAATATAACATCTAAATTACATTTATGGTTTTTCATGGATTAGCAAGTGCTAATACACGGTTCTGAAAATAGAATATGCTTGAAAAGGTTACATCAATGGTAAATCATTGGGTTCTGAGATTATTAATTAACTGATAAAAGCTTTTGGTTGAAGAGTAGGCACGTGCCTATAAACATAATTTTATTTTACAGATCGATGTAATGTATTGTCTTTATATGTTTGAATAACACACACCCAACGTTATTAAGCTATTATATATGTTAGTTTCTCCTCATTTATAAGCAACAACCTTTTATATATATATATATATATATATATATATACACACACATATATATATATACATATATATGTATAAACTGATATAGTCTTGACGTGTATTTTCATTCATCCCCGGTCTATATTTATATATCTACCATCTCCCCTACTAAGTAGTGCACTTCAAGATACTTTTTCTTTGACAGTTTTAAAATGTGACATGCATAATACATAATATATGCATATACGTTTTTGTGCCTGCGTGTATCTATATTATATATATATATATATATAAGAACGTGTTCTTCCTGTTTTAATTTGATATATGTTAAATAGTTTATTCAAACTCTAATACATACAATACAATTTGTTATTTACCATTAACAAAAAAAAAATACAATTTCAGGTGGGCTCATATCGCAAGTCATTTACCTGGAAGAACTGACAACGAGATTAAAAACTATTGGAATTCATGGATCAAGAAAAAGATACGAAAGCCTCATCATCATCATCATAATGCTCCTCGGTCATCAATAACCACCGCGACCACGGACGCAAGGGCAACTACTTCCGCTTCCCCTTCTTCTCCTATCACCACGATGACATCAAGTGTGGATTATCCACATTTCGATAATTTCACGAGTCATCGTAACCCATTAAACTTTGCGAAAAATCAAGAAGTTATGACCACGAAAACGTCACATATCCAAGAAACCCTTTTCTCTCCTCAGCCCCCTCTCTTCATGGTGGACACAACAACGCTGCCGATCCTCGAAGGTATGTTCCTCTCTGAAAACATCATCACAAACGGCGACAAGAACATTAATGATCATGAAACACACGGAGGAACCGACCATCAAATTGCATCGGCATCCAATATTGACTCCTTCATATGGAGTCTTAATCAAACTCAGCCCATAATATTCAATGATTCAAGTCTCAATACTTTACCGCCATTGGTAGAGGAGAATATTGTTGATAATAGCAAAAACGTCGTTCAAGATGGAGATTTGGAGGTTTTCGAATGCTTGAAAAGGCAAGAATTGAGCTATGTCGATGATCAATGGATTTGTTCATCACAGCCATGCTCGAATTTTATCTTTTGGGACAACCTTAACAACATCAATGTGGAAGGATCTTCTCTTGTTGGAGAGGCCGAGCCCTCGATCACTTTGGCATCCTCCGCCTTTTCTTCTTCATTTCCTTCTTCTTTTTTAAGTTAATTAATGGTTATCTATTCCACAGTAGAGAAAATAGGTAACATTGATATTTCTTAATGTTCTTCACACATCAAAGGGTTTGTTTTTTTTTTCTTTTTTTTGGTATTTGGGAGTTTGATTTCGGATTTTTTTTTCTATCTAACCTTTTTTCGTTTTGGTGATGAGAGTTTTCAGGATGAAATGTTGTGGTCGTGGATATGCACTTATTGTTGATTTTATTTTATTTTTTATTTATTTTTGGGTTTGTGCGGATTTGAGGTTGTAATAAAAGGAAAAATTAAAGAGGAACCACGCATATTTACGTTGATGCTGATTTTAATACGGTGTCGTATTCCTTGCATTTTGTTAAGAACATTAGTAATAATACGTATGAAGTTTGGTTACTCATAAAATGTTAAATGGTTTATCGTAATTTTGTTAAGAAGGAATAAAATACCTTTAATGATTAAATTTCGAATAATACGAAGAGAAAAATGTATGGGCCCAAATAAAAAAGCCCACTAAAGAAATAAAAAACCTGTGAAAAAAAAAAGCAAAAAACCCCGTTTAACCCTAAAAATATTTTTTTTTTGGTATAAAACCCTAAAAATATTTGCAGTCTTCTCTCGCTATTACAACCAGGAGTGGGAGTTTTGGTTTGGTTTTTTAGAATTTAACCTCATGGAATCCAAAAATTTCGGTATTTTTTTATGAAGTGTATTGTTTAGAATTTTCAAACAGTATATTTTTTATAGAATCGAATTTCTCAAAATCGAACCGAAATAAACTTTATAAAATTTCTGAAAAATTGATTTTTTTTTTAAAAAAAATCTAATTTTTTTTAATAAAAATAAAAATTTTGGACAATTTTTAACACATTTTATTGAACTGTTAGTAATTCAGTAGTTACACTGGAAAAAAAAAAAGAATACAGTAAATATACTTGGGGTTATACTAAAGGAGAATTCCAGAAACTTGCACAGTTCCCCACTCTTTAAGGGTTCAGTCCTGTCTAGCTTATTGATTTAACATATGCTATATATATATAATTCGTATTTATATTTTATCCATACATTTACATTTCTTTCGATAATAAGATTAAGCATATGCTTGATCCCAACCCAAAATTAGTCTAGACGTCTGCTCTCAGCATATCCGGTTATCCTTAAAAAAAAAAAATAAGTAGATGCATTATGTTCTAAATATTTTTACGGAAAAACACAGTGAAAAATCATATCTTCTTTCTGTTTGGATGGACGGTCCAGAAAGCGAGTTAAATTTGTGGGCCCAAAGCCCAGATGCATTCTGCTATTCCACGTGTCCTTGTCGGAAAAATCTCACCTCTCCATCTACCGTAATCCATAACTCATGGAACCATAGATTTTTCCACGATTCGTGTAAATAAATTAAACCTTCAATTTTTTTTTTCATGTTCCATTATAGTTTTCAGAAATTATTTTTAAGTTTTACCATATTGAAACGAATATGACATAGTTCATCCAAAAATGGCGTGTTTGACCATAAATCGAATTTATAAATTGTAAATGTTTTTCCCCCACGCCCCAAAATGATCACCTACAAATCGGTCACAAATGCTTTGGGTGAATCGTAATTTACAAAGAAAAAATAAACAAAAATGAATAATAGAATGACCACCCCTTAATCCTATCTGCTTGCTCATGTCTCTTATTGAAGTTTTTAAAAACACCTCGAGATTTTCATTTTTCTAAAATTCTCCGCAAAAAAAAAATGAATAATAATATATTGGCCCCACTAAGCACTGTTACTACCGACAAAGAACTTCCATATAAATTCGTCCACGTGTCCATGGTCATGGCAGCAGTCATTATCACAATCTCACCAGGAAAATATGAAATCCAATCTGTAACCCTGAGCATGATTAATTTTTAATTAATCTCCTTAATGCTGCTTAGGCAAATGATGAAGCGACATAGTCTCCCCCTTTTTCACTGCAGCCTTTCACCTTTTTAACCATTTGTTAAAAAAAAAACTTTGCATTCAATTATCTCTGCCAATTAATTTGGCTGGTTAGACAAAACATTTACTTCTCCCTCCCCATTACCAATTGTATCATCTAAGCCTCACCAGCATATCCACAAAATATCATATGAGTATTATTGGGAATCCCTAAAATGTAAGAAGATTAATAAAAAAAGACGTAATAAACAAAATTTTCGTAAATATAATACATAAAAATGGACATGGGGGGGTTACTATGGTTTTAGATTTTTATCATTTCAATTATATAAAAGAAAAATGATCGAATGTGGATTTGTCTCTTCGAGAAGAACAGCTTACAGGAACAGGAGGAGCCAATGCATGTTCTTCCCGTCAATCTCACTTTCTCTCCCGACCCAGAAAATTTTCCCTCATTTTCTCTCTAGCCAATCAACTCCACCACCTCAAAAAACACCCACCAAAAACCAATCATAAAGAATCGATTTTGACCGAGGAAGCAACAATCTTTCTCATCGTTGTTCCGATTGCTCTTTCTATCTGAAAGATGAAGACGAGCGCGAAGGACTCGTCGGAGAAGCTAATCTGGGACCGGACATTATCCGGTTCCGGGTCACCGACCCGACCCGTATCCAAGCTCATGGTCTTCCTCCTCCTCTTCGTCTCCGCCACTTACGTCGTCTACACCATCAAGCTCATCTCCTCCTCACGTGTCTGCCACGTGGAGCCCTTCTCCGCCGTCGCCTCCACGCGCCGCCGCACCTCCAACTCATCCCCCCCCCGCCGCACCAACGAAACCGCCGCGGTGGTGGCGGATCCATTCTCGTCCCCTCCGGCGACGGAGCTCCGGCACGTGGTGTTTGGTATCGCGGCGTCGGCGAGGCTGTGGAAACAGAGGAAGGAGTACATAAAGATCTGGTACAAGCCCGAGCGAAATTGTTGCAGGGTGAAATCGAAGAAGAACAACACTTTGCTGATTAATGTTGGGGTTTGTAAAGATGGTGAAATCGTTGAAGTTAAATAAGACTACATGAGGAGGCGGTGGAGGTGGCCGGAGATGACGAATCAACCCTCCCGCCGGTGAGAATCTCCGGCAACACCTCCGATTTCCCGTACAAGAACAAACAGGGGCACCGATCAGCGATTCGAATCTCCCGAATCATAACAGAGACCCTCCGTCTAGGCCTGAAAAACGTGAGGTGGTTCGTGATGGGAGACGACGACACGGTCTTCGTCACCGACAATCTGCTAAGGGTTCTTCGGAAATACGACCACGAACAGATGTACTACATCGGGAGCTTGTCGGAATCTCATCTGCAGAACATATACTTCTCGTACGGAATGGCGTACGGAGGCGGAGGCTTCGCCGTGAGTTACCCATTGGCGGTGGCGCTGAGTCAGATGCAGGACCGTTGTATTCGGAGATACCCGGCGTTGTACGGATCAGATGACCGGATGCAAGCTTGCATGGCCGAACTCGGTGTTCCACTCACCAAGGAACTCGGTTTTCACCAGGTCAGTTTATCTCCCTCGGTGACGAAACGAGTCACTGAGTCACTCACTCACTCGCTTTGTTTTCAGGTGTAAAGGGGAAATATTTGATTTGTCTATGGTTTCTATTATTCAAAATCTGATTCCAAAAATGGTAAATCTAGTGTGCTTTGGTCATATGTTGATGTGATCTAGCGATATGGACCTGCTTTAGAAGCAACAATTGAATTTAGAGAGGAAAATAACAATCTATTTGTTTAACGGGAAAAATTACTGATCCGTTTTACTATTACTATTATTTTATCTGGCTATCAATTTCGGTTGGTGAATTAGCAGGTGGGTCGAGCGTAGAAATCATACTAATTAAGGTCAAAATCCATATAATTTTGACATAAATGACCGGTGCCTTTAGTGACCATAATAGCTATATTGTCTTGAAGTTCAGATTTAGTAAAATTTGCCTAAAAGCAAAATATATAATCATTTCGGTATAAAGGTTTTCATGGGTTTTTTTTTTAAATCATGATTTTATTGCAATAATTTAACTTTTTCTTGCAACTCGAGAGGCCACGTAGATTTTACAAACTTGTCCCTTCGTAAAGATTTTACTGGTGTGAACGGGGTCCACGTGTTCAAAATTTCAGACCGTTTCGTTAACAGTGTCTTCCAAACAATCACGCGCATCTGCCGCCGCGTGCGCGTCACGCGTTTTTCACTCTTGTAGTTTTTTGAAAAAACTACCGGACGTTTATGTTTTTTTTGTTCACTTCCATTTCATGTTCTTTTGGGTACCCATTGATTGAACCGACATACATTTGATATTATTAATGGTTCGATTTGGCTTAAACCGGTGGTTAATATTGGTTAATCGAATTGGATTCAATCTGATTCAATGATTCATTCTGAATCCGGTTTGGCTTTCTGAATTTGGTGTTCTGTTTCGATAATATTTTCAATTTCTTTTTTACGTTATGTTATAATAATTCGATCCGTGGCACTTACTCTGTTAACCGTTCTTGTGCACCGGTTTAACTTAACCGGCGGTTTACTAATCAGTGAAAAACCCGTTTGAACCTTGGGTTTCAGTACGACGTTTACGGGAACCTCTTCGGACTGTTAGCGGCGCATCCGGTGGCACCGTTGGTGACATTGCACCACCTGGACGTGGTCGAGCCGATATTTCCGAACATGACACGTGTCAATGCCCTGAAACGGCTTCGGACACCGATGAGACTCGACTCGGCCGGACTCATGCAACAGTCCATTTGCTACGACAGACGCCGGAAATGGACCGTCTCTGTCTCTTGGGGCTTCGCCGTTCAGATTTTCCGGGGAATATTCTCCCCCAGAGAGATGGAGATGCCTTCTAGAACCTTCCTAAACTGGTAAGTGCATCAAGAACGCATCGTTCATTCTTAGCATAAATGCGTCCACAAAAAATGGTCTATCAAATATAAGAATTTTAAATTTCTAAAAAAATATACACAATTTTGTTGCCTTTTCCCTCATTTTTTAATTTGGTTTGGTTTGATTTCGGTTTAAAAAAGCTTTTATATCAAATTCAATTCGATTACAATTATATATTATCATATTCGCTTCGGTTCAATTATCCGGTTATTAACCAAGTTGGTCATCGCTAGTAACCGTTCGGGTTTTCATAATTCCGCAGGTATAGGCGGGCGGATTACACGGCATACGCCTTCAACACGAGGCCAGTGAGCCGAAACCCGTGCCAGAAGCCGTTTGTGTTCTACATGACGGATGCGAGGTTTCATCGGACGGGTAACACGACGGTGAGCGAGTACGGACGTCACGTTGCGCCTCACCCCGACTGCCCGTGGAAGATGGAGAATCCCGGCCGCCTCACCTCCGTCCTCGTCTACAAGAAACCTGACCCTCTTCTTTGGAACAGGGTAAGTCCCCTATTTCACTACTACTCATCATCCCTAATCGTTACATAATAAAAATATTATATTCAGTTATTGGAATTCCGTTATATACTCTAGAGTTTGGACCGGCATTATATGACTATATACTTAATTATTATTCGATGCTTCTTACATTTCTAATTGTGTTTTTTTTTTTGTTTGGCTTGGTGGGAAGTCTCCGAGAAGAAATTGTTGCAGGGTGAAATCGAAGAAGAACAACACTTTGCTGATTAATGTTGGGGTTTGTAAAGATGGTGAAATCGTTGAAGTTAAATAAGACTACATATAATTTATTTGACAATATATTTTTTATTAGCATTTTTTTTTATTTTTTTGCTTAGATTTGATTGTTTAGATCAAATTAGTTACCGAATCCCGAAAATTGAAAATGTGCAACTTCTTTTTAATTGTTCTTAGCATTTAATTTGACGTAATTGTTTGAGGAATAATCAGTAATAATAAAATGTAATTATTATATATGGTGTGTTTTCCACGCGTCGTATTAATCCGAAAATTATTTAAAAATTTATAGATCCGTCGGTGCCATAGAACTTCGTGAAAATTAAAATTGCATTAAAAACGCGCTCCCCCGATCACGTGACATTGAAATAAAAGTTTCGTCCAAGTAAATAGGGTTTTATTTTTATTTTTTTAAATAGGGTTTTATTTTTAGCGGTTGCGTTTTTTTATTAACTCGTTTGTTACATGTCTAGACGAAAGTATTTATCGCGTTTTTTATGTAATAATATATAGTTACATTTATTTATATTTTATCCCCTCCCAATGTGAATACAAATATATTTTACAGAGGACACTGTAGAATGGTTTGCTTTATCTGGAGATTGTCATGAGGATTAAGAAAAATATTTTTATTGAAACATTAATAATTAAAATATAAAATATAAAAGATTAAAGAAAAAATTAAAAAATATATAACATTTTCATATATAATATTTTACAAGTGAATCATGCCGTTATTTAAGTTTTAAAATTTATTTATAATAACGTTATTTTTTTCATAAATTTATATCGCCGTTGAATTAGGCATATGATTTCACGTGTAATTTGTATCAGAAAGAAAAAAGGGTAAAACAAATTATAGATTTTCTTTTCTATCTTAACCTCTCAAAATTTTCTTCTAAATGTATCAACAAACTAGAAAATAAGAAAAGTTTATATTTATTTAGATTTTATATAGTATCATTATATTCATATACAAAATTGTTTAAATTTAACTATATTTTATATCGAAATTCGTGTGGGCTTAAGCCCATGTCTATGGTAAGGATGATAATAATTTCTAAGCAAATCTAATTATGATCTTTATTATTACCTCAGGGAAGTGTAATTAAATATTGCATGAAAGGTGAGACCACATATAAAAATCTTGAAGTTCAAAAATGTTCATCTTGGAGAGACGTTAATGAAATGTGTGTTCGCTTTTGATAAATATATTCCCAGCTTATTACGCGTCCTAAACGCGAAAACGTAACTCATCTTATGTGAAATATATATTAAAAAATATGCATAATATATTCTGATAACATTAGAGATATTTGTATATATCTCTAATATAAAGTGATATATTTCTGTGTAATTGGGTATTCGAGACTCAAATTAATTTTAAACAAATCAAGTGATTGAAATTACGTTTCCATCCCTAATTTAAAATTCGAACGTGGATCTTTATTTTATCGGTTGAATTATCCAAGTTGGATTACTGATAAATATTATATATAGAAGAAAAAAGTTTTTTTAATATATCACAATATATAACTACAATTATAGATCAAAACTTATTTAACAATAATAATAATAATAATAACAATAGTTTTTTTTTTGAAGAGTTTAATTTGAAATTTAGCTCGGTAATAATAAAAATTTCCCTTACTGCGATAGCTCGGAGAAATTTCTCCACGCGCCCTAATATGTCAGTGTACGATTTCAGCTGGTCGTCCCGTCCCCAGGGAAAACTGGGCGGTGTCTTCCACGCGCTACTTTTACGCGTGGTGAATCATCGGATGGGTTATAGAGATATATATATATATATATCCGTGAATATGAGCCCATTTCCGCAGATAAATGGGCTAAAATTTCTAGGCCCACGTATACAATGTAAGGACAAGATATAGGCGGGCACAGGCCCATATAATTGTAAGGGGCCCAGTTTGTTTATAGATGATCATTTATTTCTTCTTAATTTCATGATAATATTGTTGACAAATATAGTTACGGTCTTTACATTGAGAAGTTACATTAATTCATCGCCTCGATTTCTTTTTTATAAATTAATTTTCTTGAAATGAAAAGTTTTTATTCTGCTTTTGTGCTGTTTTAGTCGTAAGAAATAAAAAAGAATCTATGTACAACTGAATATTCCATATAGACAAAACTGAAATGTATAACTCGATATTTTCGTGCGTAACTCGTAAATTAAATTAACCTATATTTTTAATTAGTGACGTAATATTTTCAAAATAAAAGGCTAAATAACGTAATAATTAGGGAAAACATAACGGCCAACTAGTTGGGCTATCTCATATTTGTATATTCGGCCCATATTTTAGATTCATGTTCATATTATCAACCTAATTCTTTTTTTTTTGGGCAAATTATTTGTAATTGTCTTTTTTTTAATAATCCAAAAATTCACCGTATTTTTAGTCTAACTATATCTCAAATGAAGAAAAGTCCGGATAGATTTTCTATATTTAAATTTGAATATGGGATCATATTTTCTTACTAGGTCAATATTAGCTATAAATATATTTTCCATTGTGTTTTTTTTCCATATATATATACACACATTTAAAAAACGTATCTATTTTTTTTTATAATATTTAATTCATGTTTTTTAAACTGTCGGCATAAAAATTCGTACAGCAGCATAAAATAGCAAAAAAAAAATCCATATGGGTAAATTAAAACAAGACCATACAAAAGGTTTTGTTCGGGAGCACACAGAGAGGAAAGCAATAAAGGTGGCTTTTGGTATAAAGGGAATAAAGAGCATAAAGTATGCCAAATGTTAGATAAATCATATACTAATTTTTTATTTCACTCATTGAAAACATATACACCATATATATATATGTGCGTGTACGCTCACGTGACGATATTGGACCACGTGAATGATATTGGTCCAGTGACTATCCCATCTATTAGGTTTCGTCATTAATCACCAAAGTAGTGGACCATATACTTTGGTCGTTTAATTAATTTGTCCTCGTAAGTCTGCGCGTGCTTGTGTGTATATATATACGCGTATATATATGTTTATATTCATGTCTTTAAATATAAATAAACACCCACATGCATATGTGAGTACGCGCACACGCCCGTGTGTGAATATGTATTTTTAATTGTATCATAATTTATTTAATATATTTCAAAAAAACAAATGTATACCCAGATGTAAAATGTAAGTCCGTGGTCCTAAGATTTTGGATTGAGTTCCTTAATTTTTTACATAAATTCGGTGTGGACCTACACCTACCTACGTATCAATTTTTTTTAATCTTAAAGTTTCCATAATCAACATTAAAAAAATTCAATCAAACTCCATAATTTTCTACAATTTGGCACAGCGAATATAGTTGATAATAGCTACAGTAATATATTATATTTTCCTGCTG
>NW_010966881.1:2643808-2646151 GCF_000463585.1 Tarenaya hassleriana | reverse complement strand
CTGAAAATAATAAGATAATTTTCAAAACAAAAATAATTCATAACCAAAAACTAAACCATCGATCCAATTCAAAACCAAAAGAAAAAGAAAGTGTACTCTTCATATCTTTGTGTTTTCCCCCCCAAATTTCTATACTTCGGCAATCTAATTCCATTTCCGAAACGGTATTATATATATATATATATATAAATAAAATTTTGGTTATCTAATGGAACCGATCGATAACCGGTTCGGTTTGTCTAATATAATGAAATCGATCAACCTGATAATCAAACAATGTCATGAAGCAATTGAGCCCCCATCAAATTCCTGTAGGGCAAATTCTGGGCATCATCACCATCCAAATGCGTGGTCGAATATTGGACCGACCCTTGCTGGTGGTAATCCTCAACGTGGTCCCTAAAGAAAAGTGGGGCCCCCTGAGCCGCCGGAGAGAAGGCTAAACTCACACCTCCGTTACCGTCGTTGTGGCGCTGCAAGCCCAGGGTCAAAGACACGCCACGTGTTCTATCCTCGAAGCCCATATCGGAGCTGTCACCGCCATACGTCACAGCCTGGTGGCCGTACAACGAGAAGTCAAACGATGACCCGAACGGCGTCGTTCCTTGGTGGTGGGTTTTGGAGCTAGGGTTTGTGATAATGGAAGAGAGAGATCCCGGGTCGGCCCGGTTCATAATTGGGTTAAGTTCCGGTTTAGGGTCGGTCAAAACCGGGTTGACCATAATGTTTTCTTGGTGGTTGATGCTCTCGTTTCGTTCTCCTCGTGTTTCTTCTGAGTACATTTCTTCAATCATTGGCTTCCACAGCCTAACTCTTGCATTGATGAACCAATTCGATACCTAAACCGGCCATTTCATCGTGTTAAACCAAAAGGGTACCAATTATTTCCACATATATATCCGCGTATATATATGTATGTGTGTGTGTGTGTGTAATGACTGATGAAGTTACTTATACCTGACTTCTCGAGAGGCCGGTTTGGCGAGCTAAGATGTGTTTATCGACATCGCTTGGATATCTGGCAAAAAAAAAAAAAAAGATGTACAAATTAAATAAATTACAAACACGAGGAATATTTCATTTGATCCACGAAATAACATATGGAAAATTGGTGGCAAATGTTGTCGTAATTTTATTCCGAGAATAGAAAAGTAATGATTGGAGAATAATTGCATTGTGACACGAGAAGTGTTTGGTAGAAACATGAGATCAGGAACATGTAGTTAATATATATAACAACTGGAAATAATAAATATTTAGTTATATATTTTTCTAAAATAATTGAACAAAAAAAAGAAAGATAATTGGAAAACAAAAATAGAGGACAAGAAAAGATAAGAACAAATACATGCGAGTAGTAGTTATGCTTCTTTTCTCTCTCTTTTCTAGTGTTTGGTGAGGAACATTGATTCTCTCTCTAAACCCACTTTGTACCTTTCTCTGTTTCTATCTTAATTTCACCCAAAAAAAAATCACAAAATTAATCATATATTTATTTATTATATGGATATATATATATATATATATATATGTGTGCATGTAGGTGTTAGTAAATAGTACACACTCACTTTCAGACCAATGATGCAAGTGAATAAAGCTATGCAATTATCAGAAGGAAGATTGTGTCTTGATACTGTCTTGTCAATCTCAATATTTTTCAATTCCCATAAAATTTTATCTAACCTCTATACTCCATCTAAAACTATGGCTACATAATACATGAATTCATTACCCCAAATATATAAATGTAAGTATCATCAAAAGCATATATTTTGACTTGTGTTCTAAGACCTAAAATATACACACATATAAAGAATTAATAATAGATCATGTAAAAAAATTTATATATAGTAAATTTAATTAACCAATGTATATTACTAGTTTTACGTGCCACACACCACCACAAAAGATTGGTGATGCCAATAAATGTATGTGTGTAAAAGAAATGTAATATATGTGTAGAAAACGAAAATGGTGGGGTCGTATCGTGTATATGTATATATAAACGAAATGACTTACGGGTGAAGAAAGTGTTCGAAAAGCCAAGCCCTCAGGATTGAAACCGCGCGTTCAGGCAAACCGCGTTGCGGGCGCCAGGGATGAGGGTCAACCAAACTCATTTGGCGGTACACTTTCTGCTGCCGAAGCGCCTGATCCAGCAAACGCAAACGCGGCGTTTCACCACGTGTCGTACCCGGAGCCCCCGGATCTTCTCTCTCCCCCATCGCTTTCTTCGTGGCCTGAATCTGTCCGACCACGCTGTCTCTAAGGCACCGGAAATGTCTCGACATGGCCTTGGCCGCTAACGCAGTGTACGTTTCGGCCGCTACGACGCCGGCCGGC
>NW_010966881.1:2632474-2643655 GCF_000463585.1 Tarenaya hassleriana | reverse complement strand
GCTGCCTCAAACGCAGCCGCCGCCGCTCTCATCTGCTCGCGGTAGTGGTGGTATCTCCGGTCAATCTACACCGTTTTGTTCATAGAAAGAATCGATTATTACACCGTATATATACATGTTTATGTATGAACAAGAGAAAAATTCTTCTTTTCGTATTGATTGCTATTAAAATGGGAGGTCCCCAAAGTCACCGTTTTAGTTCAAAGCAAATATGAAAAAAAAGCTAAGAATTCACATTATAATTTTCGTGGGGGAAATTATGTGCTTAAAAAAGAGAAACGATGAAAACAGGGGAAAAGGGGCAAAATCTTTTAAAATGAAATGTCAAATGTTTTGGCCTAAGAAAAAAAAAACATGTTAATTATTTTGTTTCTACAAATTTTGTTTGAGGGGAAAACATATAATAGAGATGAAGACAAAGAAAAGAATCTTCTTTATGTGTAAGTTGAAGCCTAATGGACCCTAAGAATCGAGAAAAATACAAGAGATGTGGATGAGATATCCATGTTTAGGTTTTCGAAACGAACAAAAACAAAGGACCCATTTTCGACCTAGCAATTGATTTTTATTTTTTTCATTTTTCACGACAAAAAAAAAATGAAGCTTTTTTAACAACTGTATAGCTAAATTTACATCTTGTAATTAAGAATTCACATTTTGTATATATGGACGCTTGTTCTATGGTCGGATAGCTCTCTCTTCGATTGAAAAGACAACATCTTTGAAAGACCCATGAATTGTTTTTGATCTACAGAAGTGTTATAATCACATATACGCATATATATATATATACCCATATAAGTTTGTGTGTGGGTACCTCATCAAGCATGGAGAGTAACTTGGCTTTCCTCTTCTGCAGTTCCATGAACTCGAGCGAGTGAAGAGGGGGAACATGTTTTCTTGAAGAAGTACTTGCAGATTCATGATGATGATGATGATGATCAGAACCATTATCGTTGTTATTATTACTTTCCCACTGTTGTTTCCCCTTTTCAATCTTCTGCTTCATCATCACGGTCTCTTCGTCACTTTGTTTGGTTCCGAGGCTGCAAAACTCATTAAGAAGCTCCTGAGCAGGAACCAGATACTTTGATCTCACGATCTGAAACTGATTATGTCCATGTTGTTGCTGTTGATGGTGGTGATGGCGATGATGGTTAGCAGTGTTGATGTCGCTATTGTTGTTCATCATCATCGTCATCATCATCATCTGGGTATGTTGGAGATTCTGGTGGAGTTTCCCGAAATACCCTTGTCTCGAAGAACCGACAACTCTTGTGGTGAGGACATGGTCGTGCTGTTGGGTTTGTGGTCTGAGTTCGAAGGATGGGAGGCTGATGCTTGTAGGGTTGGACGAGGAGAGAGAAAGGGAAAGGCCTTGGCTTGGTCTTGTTGCTATTGGTGGTGGTGCTCTCTCTTCATTCACTTCACATGGGAAATTACCATTGCTGATTCTCATGGAGGGTGGTGAAGAATCTTCTAGAAGCAGATTCTCACCTCCACTTGCCTCCTCAACCCCACTTGCCATGCCATTCTGGTGATGATGGTGGTGGTGGTGGTTTTGTTGCTTGGAGAAGTCTATCAAACCCGTGTTTGTGTTCAAGCCGAAGATCTGATGATGATGATTGGTCGTGTCATGGAACCCCTGGATCTGATTAACCATCTCATGATCCTGATGATCACGTTGGTGATCATTGTGATGATTATTGCTTGCTGGTGTGTTATTGGATGACCAGATCTCCTCAGAGGAATAGAAATCCCTTGCCATGTCTTCAGGACAAACTGGAGTTCATCAAGATCTACAGGAACCCAGCTCCTGAAAAAGTGGAAAAGAAACAATAAACAAAATAAAAAAGCAAACTTTTTTGAAACCCGGAAGCTCCAAATCATGGGGATGTAGCAGAAAGAACCATACCCATTAATTAGTATAAACCCTAGAAGAAGAAACAGGAAAGATACATGCTTTTTTCTTTGTCCTTCTTATTCTTTGGTGGCTATGGCTATGGCAGAGATAGAAAGCAAGAAGAGGAGGAAAAAGACGAGGGGGCTAAAGAGAGATAACGGAGGGAGGGAGAGAGAGAGCCGAAAAAGAGATTGTGTGGCTTCTCCTCTCTATTGTTTTGTACTTGAAAAAAAATATATATTCCCTTTTTTTTCTTTTCTTAATAAACCAACATGGACTTTCAAGATTTGTACCTTAGACAACAAAAAAATAATATTAAAAATGCAAAATAAAAGTAAATGAAATTGAAAAACAAACCTAGGAAGAGAAAATATCATCAGATGGGTATCTCTTCTTCAGAAAAACAGGAGAGATCAGATGATAGGTGATCATGACCCTCCCATATAGCCTCTATAGACTGCACTCTCTCTCTCTCTTCCCACAATTGGGTCAAATTAATACTTTACTGTTTTTCTAACGTAAAATATTTACGAATTTTAATAATTCACCTGCTTACGTGTATTTTTTTAAAATTATTTCCCAAACACCATGCAGATTTTGAGTTATGGCATATGTTACGTTTGAATACGTGTCATGGCATTGAGAACCAATGTTGGAACAATAAATAACGTATTTACTGGTAGAATGTTGTGTCAAACGGCAATGAGCAATCATCTTAATTTAGAAACGAGTCGAAATCATGTGAATATGATTGAAATTTATGATATTAACAAGTGAGCGACATGTTTGTGATCTTATCTCTTTTCCTCAATGAAGTAAACACTAGATTTATTTTAGGTATGTTTATTTATGAAGAGTTATAATTTTGTAACCATAATTTTTTTTGGAATAATAATTTATGTTGTAATAAAATTATAACAATATAAGAAACTAAAAATAACGCGTTTAAACATTATGAGTTGACTGAGACTAATTCTAGTTTTAGATGGATTTAATTAATAAGTAGACGAAGATAATCCCAACAGCATTATGTCTCCCCCAACCATTTTTTTTTTCCAATTCTCGATAATTTCGAGAACCCAATAATTTGTAGGAAGTCACGAACCATATAAGAAAATTCAAAATGGTACATGCATGCGTATATATATATATATAATGGTCCCACGCAATGAATTTCCGTGAAAAATTATTGGGGGAAAAAAGAAGAAGAATGGCATGTGGTACAAAACTTAGGAACATACGAAAGCAAAGTGGTAGACCATTTCCCTGCGACACAATCTACAAAACAGTCATATGGCATGTCTTCATCAATTCGTTTCATCTAGCAATTGATTATGATTAAATATATTTTTGAAATACTTAATTTAGTGCTAACGTTATATATACTAAACCTATATATATATATATAGCAACTACCCATGAAATGTATTTAAGCAAATGCATATTGCTATATTCTCTCATTAAAGTTTCTGTTTTCATAACTGTGGGATATCTTCAGCAAATACTCCAAATGGAGTAGAGTCTTCGAAAGACTCTGGGCGAAAGAGAAGCTCTGAAGGACGGAGGGGCAAAGTCGTCTTTTGGTTAGGTCAATAATCTGACCTAGGGTTTTGATGTTTTTGCTCAGACTTTGGTTTTGCCGTTTTGGTGTTCTCTCTCTTGTTTTCGCAAAGGCGTTTTTCGCCTCACCGTGTCCGGTGCCGCCAACGGCGGTTTTCCGGCGACGGCTTCTTCTTCTGTAACCCTAGATCGAACTCTTCCTCTTCCCGAGACGTAGGTACCGAGGTTCCCCTCGGTACTGAACTCGTATCTTCGGTGTCTCTCGCGTTTCTTTTCGGATCTGTTCAAACGAGGGTGAATCGGAGTGAATCGGTGAGGGATCGAAGGCCGGGAACCACAACAATAACCCCAAGTGCTGCACGAGTTTTTTTATTTTATCCATTGCATGATTCGTTGTGTTATTATATCCTCTTGGATAAATCAACGTAATCATTTCATATTTTATATATATCACCCCGATTCGAATCTCATATGAGCAATCACCAATATAAAAAAAATTTGATTGAATAGTAACAAAACTAGTTATAGTGATAAATTTTACCCTAAAGAAAAAGTGATAAAAAAAATATTTACCAGAAAGTAGTGATAGTAACATCTGTAGTTAATATTTATTAACAGAAATATGTGTGGTTCTTCTGTCTGAACTTAAGACAGGCAGTGTGTGTAACCTTAAAAATTGTCTGGAATGATAAATTATTCAATATAACATTTAATATTACCTGCTTTAGTAAATGTTATATTAAAGTTGTGGTGTATGGAGCAGATGGGCCATCGCCTAATACATAAATAAATTAATGAAATAATAAATAAATGAATGGTGTGAATGCCAAGAAAATCGAACCAGAAGTGGATGTTGAGTTCAGGCTTTTCTCAGATGTGTGTGTGTTTCTATTTCTTCTGATTTTCTCATTTCATTTTTTTTTATTTTTTATTTCGTGGCCCTCGTTTCTTTTTACTGCAAATCATTTATCTGTTCCCTCAACTCAATTTTAAATAATTTAAATTAAACGTTACAATTAATATCACAATAAATTGAACATTAATAATAATATCAACGGCAACACAATACATTAAACAATACAAGTTTTTTCGAACCAACAAGCTTCTGTCGGAATTCTTAAAAAATTAAAACTAAGATCCGAAAATAATTAAATTAAAATATGGATGATACGATGTTATTCGTAAATTAAAATATTTTAATGACGGTGAAAAAGTTTCTATTGAATGGACAAAATTGTATTTTTAGTTTATAACTTTATTTTACATATTATGTTTTCATTTGACAATTTTTTTTAACAACCTTTTGTTTAGGATAATATTGATTAGTTAACGTCAAGCCAACTTGTAAAGACGAGTACAGAAACGACAGATAAAAGAAGACAAAAATGAGTTTACTTTTCGACATTTATTATTTTCATCTTAATAATTTATGGATACAACTTATTTTAAATAAACAATTCAGTTATAGAATAGCATATTTCTATTTTCTAACGTAGAGTATCAATTTTAGTTTATATCGATAATATATACCGCTTTAAACTATGCAACTGTTTCATTCTGATTCATAAGCATCTCATATATATATATATATATAAAATTGTTTGGTTATTCTAATCCCAACAAAGAAGCTGTATGTCTCAGTAGTGATATTGGAAAATTATTATAGTTTATAAATAGTTATAACTAATGTGTGTGTGTGTGTGTATATATATATGAATTATGTATATATATATAGAGATAAATAAACAAATAACGAATCGCATGGAACATACATGCATTGGAAAAAAAAATGTTATAAAGAATTGTTCCCGGATTTAAGGGGCGAAGTGGTCCTTCGTTTTTTTTTCTTTGCATTAACACTCCGTGGAAAATCGCAATTTTTTTTTTCTTTCGTTGGGGACCATATTCTTTTTTCCCATTATTTTTATTATTTTGATGAAACGCGTCCTCTTCCACGCGCTAAAACAAAGGCTTCTACAAATGATTATTTTATCTATTCACGTTTTGTAAAGCATCACCTGTTTAAATCCTTCTAAACTATAGATAAAAAATGATTTATCTAAATAATCTGAATAAAATATTAAATTTGATGTATGTATGTATGTATGTACGTACACAAATACAAAAGGACGTGCGTGAAACACACGCGCTGGGTTCGGGAGTGAGCATTTATAGACCAACTCTCGCGATTGCTTTAAAGCAAAGTGGTCCAACAACGGGAGCCGCCCCCCTCCTCCGCCGTTTCTACGGATTACCGAAACTACCCCTGCTATTCCGATGACGTCATCACTCCGACTCCCACTGCTGTGCATGGCTTCTGTTAATGCAATGACCAAACTACCCCTGACCCTTTTTTTTCCCTCCTTGTAAACGGAATTTCACAGAAAGATTGGGTTAATTATCGCCCAAGAAAAAAGATAGCATGAATATTATGGATGAGAAAAAAATATATATATTATGGATGAGATGATTATAACGATGAAGCGTATTGGTTATAAGAACATAAAAGAAGATAAAAAAAAAAAACAAAAACAAAAGGGAATCAGAAAGTGGGGGGGAAATCTGAGAAATTCTGATGGATGTCGGAGACAGAGAATACTCTTTCTAAGCTTAGGGTTTGTTCTTGGAACTTGGAACTACACGACTGATCTCACTCTCCCATTTTTGTGCCATTTTACAGAGATGCTCATAGTGTGGTCCACCTCATATTCTATATATATATATATATATATATATATATATATATTCATTCATTTATAATGTTAGATGCATGTGTTTATTATATGCTTACAACAGGTGCTATTTTCGTGGAAATCAAACCTATATATATATATATGGTTTACAAGTTTACATTATATATTATGATAGAATTATCTCGTGCTATGAAAGATGATGATATTATACAGTTCATGCATGGTCAAGAATCAAGATGGAGTATGGGGGAATATATATATATATATATATATATATAGGGTGTGATAGTGGTGTGTATATTTGGAAAGAAAATCAAAATAATTTTCTAATTGTCAATAATAATAAAAGAAGGGAGGACAACTAATAAATGAATTTAGCTTGTTGGAATAAATAAAAATAAAAGAAGGTGCGTATAATATTAAAGAAGAGGAGATGTGGTATGTTTTCCCCCTAATAACCAAAGCTGGGTCCCAAGCAATTGCTTCGGGGACCATCCCTCTCTCCCCCCCTAATGTGAAACGCACCCAATTAATTTCCCATTCACACACACATTTATATATATATATATATATAAATTCACCATTTGATATCAACACCACAAGAGAATTGGTTTGACCGACGTGATACAATATATTCGCATGCATTCCGCAGATATCACTAATTAAATTGATGGATATATACGTATATGTATATGTTTGGTCAAATATTTATGACATGGAAAAAGATTTTTACATATATACACACATAATACGTACATATATCAGTGATTAATTTGTTTTCTGACCTAGCAATATTTGTTGTGAGCTAGGTTTAGTGTAGTGACAGATAAAATAAATTGGCATGCAAGTAATTCAGATTTAAGACATACACATACATATATATAGTAAATACTACAAAATTACATATCAGCGCCAACCATGTTTTTTTTAGTCAATATATATCACGGCCAAATTGTTTAAAATTTAGTATTTAAGTTAAATGTTTAATTATATAATGAAATGCATTGGTTGAGACGTATGGTGGCATATCATATAAATTATTGCTTTAGATGTTTATAATACATATATTATTATGTAAGTTTGCACGTATGGTTGACGAATATATTTTATATCCATATTTTTTCTTTATTTAACTGTTTTTGTGTCAATGTCGAGAAGTTTCCCACATAAACTATATTCTACGTCGACCATAATGATAGTTATCGGGTAATGATTACGAGATCTTCAAAGAAGGACAAAATAATTACATTTTTTAAGGAAAAAATATAGTGAAAGTCCTTGTGTTATTTTATTTTTATTTTTTAAAAAAAAGGCAAATATGAATAACATCGTCAGTCTAGTCATCATATCAGCTCAAAACAAAGCTCTTATTAATGCATTTTTTTTAATATACACAATAAATAATGTAACATTATTACTGGTCATGGCGCCACAATACAGAGTCTTATAGATTAAAATTTGCATCACCTTTTTTTTTTTTTTTGTATCTTTGTTGTTTTTTTAATCTTCAATTTATTCTCAACGAAGAATGCAGAAATGCCAAATGGGACCGTTGATATTAGGCCGAAACAATTTTGTTAAAAGGGCGGCAGAGAAACCACGTGTTAGGCCCAATACGATAACAGTCACAAGTAAATGTAAATGGGAACTTCTCAAAATTTGTTATAAAAATTAAGAAAATAAGAATATTCATTAATAAAATTGTTCGGATTTTATATTAAATTTGACTCGATCATCGGTTTGATTTGGTTATATTTTTATTCAGTTTCAATTCAATTTCGATTTTTATTAATAAAAGTTATATATTTTTTTAAAATTATTTTTATTCAATTCGATTGGTTACGTTCGATTTCTTCATTTAAAGTAATTATAATAAACGATTTTTTAAAATATCAAATTCGGTTTAATCATGATAACATTTCAAATCGATTCAATTATTAGATTGTTAATCAAATTGTTTGAACGCTAAAAAAAAGGACGGAAAAGGAAATCACATAAAAGATCAAAATAATAATAATAATAATAATAATAATAATAATAATTAAAAAAAAAACTCTAAAAAAAGATTATATCCATTAGCAATGAAAAGGATGCATCAGCCGCAACACCACCACTCCAACTCACAGTTAGCACATCATATCAGATTCAATTATTCATTTTGAAATGGAACCGAAAAGAATCAAATGGAATTAATATATAAACCTAATAGTCATATATATGTTTTTTAAGATCGAAATAACCAATTCCTAATATTATCCATTTTTGGTTACTACCACCCTCCAAAAAAAAAAACAAAAACCAAGATCAGGACAAACTTTAAATTTAAATACGAGGTTTCAAGTTAATTCGAATTTTAATTTAGACTAATCATTCCCCTCCAAGGCACTCTTTTCTCTTCCTTCCCGTAATGATAATATACCCTTGCAAAATTGACAAACAGTAAACATGAAAAGCCTATGGCGACCATTTTCTCACATGGGTTAATATGTTCCTTACTCATAAGGTATAATCCGATATGATCTCTCACGAGTTCTGAACAGTAGTTGCAGCTGTGATTCTTAGTCGAGCCGACGGCTTTTCTCCCTGTTAAATCCGTCTCCAGAACGATCGCTTCCACCAGATCTCGAATCCTCTCTGGATATTGGGACATTCCTCGTCCGAGTTCAAGAACCAATCGAACCAGTCCAAGAAGAACTCTTGTTGCCAAGCAAGTGGTATTGCTCATACCTTCCTCAATTGGATTTCCATCGAAATCGTTGTAGAATGGTTTCAACCAGTTCCTCAGAAGCATACACCTTACCTCTTTATGTGCCAGAATCTGTCCCTTTCCGATCCCGATCAAGAAGCCTAGAAGTTACTCTGCTGATTTCGTACCTGTGAACAGCTGGAACTTTAGCATGAGCCTCGGATAACTCCGAGAGAGAAGCCCATGTTATCAGAAAATCCTCGGCTATTTGTCTATCTATCAGAATGTCCAAAACCCAGTGCAGATTATCGGCTTGTCTCGCGATCTGATCTACACTTTTCATGTCTGAAGCGGCTGCCTTAAGAAAATGCTGCTTGAGCATTTGCAAACACCCATCACAAGCAGAATACAAGGAATCTTTCCTAAGATCATTCCCAGATGAATTCTCGTGGAGCATTTTGGAAACCAGCGTTTCCATTTCACGCCTGGCTTTCTCATCTTTGCCCTCAGAGAACAACGTTGAGAAGTTTTGGAAGCACCTCGTCGTTGCTACCATTACTGCTTCCATTGTTCCCGTGGCATGCTTCTCCAGATAACCTTCTCAAAACATCTGTTGCCCCTACGTTTTCGAGGTGTAGTTCAGATAACAGTGAAGCAATTTTCTCTTCTTTCGTCCTCGGACCATGGTGCTGCTTCCAAGTACTCGAGACATGACAGCAACCCAGCATCAAAGCCAACTGCAGCTGAAACCTGAGAAACACCACCAAAGGAAATTCAGGAATGACTAAATAAGACCGAATTTGAAATTTTGATTGATCTGAGATTCCTGTAAAATCCGAGATCAGGTACCAAATCAAGCAACCGAGTAGAAAGGAACAGTTTTTAATCAAACATCTGGGATGAGGTTGCAGATTCAGCTTAAAATAATGCAATCTTAATAAACTAGAATCTGCCTTTCTGTACAACAATTCACCTATTCAATTCGTACAAGACAAATCAACATGGACCAGATAGACATTTGAACAGATTTCAAATTGCAGCCTCAGATTCAACCAGATATATAGAATCTGAATCCTTTTCCTAGTATTTCTCACAAAGCATGAAGTTACAGCATTGATCTACAATGGATCATTTACGTCCAAACAACTGTGATTTTAACAGGAATCACAAATCATGTTATTGGATTTTAAAAGAGAAATGCGTTCACACGATAGTAAGGAACCCGACTGTTTGACTTTACTCGCCGCGATAATGCAACAGTTCAAACCTTTCCTATTCGAGTTGAATAGTCTCGCCTTACCTTCAAAATGCCAAGAACCCTAGGCACGTCATGTTTCATCAGCTTCTTCCTCAGATCCCTGCAATACATCAACATCAACATCAACATCAACGTTTCAATATATACCTCAACGTCGTCACAATCCGAGATCTCTATAATGTAGGGGGAAGACGACGGGGGTCGCTGCTGCTTCGACCACCGATCCGACAACTTCATCGCGAAAAACCTACTGTGAGCGACAAGAATCTGCCTGTGCACCCTCATGGTTATGCTAATCCCATCCTTAGAGCTCAGTGTCAGCTTCACGTCACTTGAAGTCGGATCGTTGAATTGATTCCCGGGGCTCCGACACGCCAGGAGATCCGAAATCCTCTGCATTGCGAGCGCCTGTTTGTCCTGAGCCGAGCCGAGGATGTGATTCGCCGTCTTCGAAGCCGCCACCGCCGCCGACGATGAAAACAGCGACGGCGATGGCAAAACGCCATTATGGAGCTGAATCGGCGTTCCACCAGCGAGTCGGGCTCGCTTGACATCATCTCGAAGAGCGTAGGACTGGATCGCGTCCTGTCGAGCAGCGGCGGCGACATAGGGTTCAGAAGCCCTGCCGTCAAGGCAGAGTTGAAATTCCTGAAGCTCGACGGAAAATGTGAGTCACGCGGCGAGCCATGGCCATTCGCCGGCGCTGGAGAAGCAGTTGCCGGGGCTAAATCCATCGACGGAGATAGACCACCCGCGGAGAATCGGATCCGTTCGAAACTGAAAGGTAGGCAGAGAAGAAGAAAAGGAGCAAAGCGGGTCGATTAACTGGAGCCGTTGGATTTAACCTTGACCCGAGATTTTGAGGTAGTTGATGGCATAACTGGAGCCGTTGCAGTACCACCAGGAGTGATAAATGCTACGCTTAGACCTTAATCCAGATTTTTGTATTTGTTTATTATATATCTTTTTTTTAAAATTTATATATTTGGATGGGCTTTTTAATTTTATATATCCTAAAATTAGAAATTGGCGGTTATTATCACGATGAAGAAGTACGCGTCAGTATATATATATATATATA
>NW_010966881.1:2548515-2632167 GCF_000463585.1 Tarenaya hassleriana | reverse complement strand
TGTGATAACGTTAAATTGAGGATGATCACATCAAATTATTATGATAACACCTTATTTATCACACTAAACATTTGGTGGCCGAGAATATATATATATATATATATATATATATATATATGCAATTTAAATTTGAATAAACTTATTGTGATATTCATATCTGCATTTTTTATATTTTTCCCTTTCTTTTACCATACGTAATCATGAATAATGATTTAGGTGGCAGTGCCATTTTCTTTTATATTTTTTTTCGATTTTTATTTTTCTGAATTATTTCAATATTTTTTGAATTTGTTGGACTTTTGTCGCTTTCATAAAATTTAGGCAAATTGAAAAAAGTAACTTAAAAACGATAGGATATTTGAAAAATAAATGTGTGGTATGCTTCACCAAATAAAAATTTATGATTGTCAGATTTTTTATTTAAAGATTTTATTTTTCTAAAACATTACAATCAGCTTATACATTATTATTGAATGTAAATATTTTTAGAAAATTCTATACAAATACGCGAATTAATTGAAAACTCTCAAATTAATATATAGACTCCATTTTAAAAAAAAATATACAAAAAGTTTCTAACTTCTAATTAAGATAATGAATTTTACCATTAATTCTAAAAAACCACATCATCATTTTAATAATCTATAAAACATCATCTTCAATTGCTCTATAGAATGTGAAAATTTCGGTAAAATGTATGATTTTAATCGGAAAAGTGACGTATTTTTTTATTAAATTTAAAATTAGCTGGTAAATAATTATTTTTAAACGACCTCCGTCATTTTATTAGAATTCAATCACGGGGACTTTGGGCGTTCAGCTTTTATAATAATGGGCCGTCTATGACGTGGGCCAATTCCACATACTATAAACAAAGTTCCATTAGCCATAAGCCCAAAGAAATATATACCCACATGGACATACATATATATATACGCACCATATATACACACATATATATACATATATATATATATATGTGCACCAGAACTATATCATACATGCGCTTCTTAGTTTGGTCAGTCATGGGTTAATTTATGTTTTTCATGTTATTTTATTTTGCTCGCGTAATATGTGATCTTGCATATCCTAAGCTAATAATAATAAACACTGGAATTCGTGGGTCCAAATTGAATATAGAATCGTAAGTAACGAAACTCTAAATATGATCGTAGCGACACAAATTCGTATAAACTGATTCTGTACAAGAAAGGAAGGTATTAAGCAATATTAATGTCCAATAAGACAAGATAAGAACAAAATAAACACATGGTCAAAATAACAATCAACATTAAATATCAAGATAATATTTCCCTAAATAATTTATATATAAAAAAAAGAATGTTTGCGGATAAAATTAAAAGGAGAAAGCATGTGGGCTAATAGAGTGATTTTGTCATTTTACTATTTAGATGTGTATATGTATGTGTGTACTAACTGCAAATATATATATATATATATATTAGGGATGGACAGTGATCGGGTACACTGATTTTTAGAGATATCCAGTCTCGTTTTTGTTTTCGCGGGTTTTAAAAAACAATTATCTCGTTTTTGTCTTTGCGAAGCCCGGATACATGTGATTCGGATATCCGTCAAGAAACTCTAAAATCCGAGGGTATCCGAACCCACCAAACTCTTTAAAAAAACCTGTTGACTTTTGTTGATTTTAAGGGTATTTAGGTAATTTTAGTTGATATTATATTTAAATATTATTTTAAATACATTAAAATGCTAAGGATATAAATGTCATTACATTAATTTTCGGGTATCCGTGGGTAATCCGTCGCCATTTAGAAAATCCGAACCGAACTCGAACTCGCAATTCTCATTTTCGGCTTCATCACACCCGTCTTTGTCTTCGTTATTTAACGAGTACTCGTGTTTCGAGTCCCATGAAATCGGATACCCGAAAATCCGCCAATCTCAAGTATCTATGTCCACCCCTAATATATAACGCCCCTAATATATAACGAAGACAACAAAGAAAAAATAGAATAATAATAATAATAATAATAATAATAATAATAATAATAATAATAATAATACGTGTGTGGAGGACACGTTACTCTGCCTGCTCTCATTAGAGACAGTAGATTCGTTTTGGTTCAGTCCCCGTGTTTAGCTGTCTTAGTACTTGTAAAAAGAAAAAAGAAAAAGCTACAACTAAACTAAGTATATATATATATATGTTTTATTTAATTATATTTTGTTGTCCTATTTTACTTTAAATACCCCTCATATTTTTTGTTATTTTGAAAATATTCAAATAAATATTCTTTTGGATGTTCCAATTTATAAAGAGTTAAACTTTATATTCAGACTTCTGTTCCAAGATTGATAATTCTTCTTGTATTTTAAAAAATTAATTTTTGTATGATCTAGAAATTCACCGATCTTTGGAGAGATCTAGAAAGATTAGTATTAGATATATACAAATAACAACAATTACATATAATGGATAATGTTCGGGTGACGTGGACTGGGAATGAAACTAATACGGATTATAAAATATTTGACAATAAAAAAACTTCAAAACTTCAAAAACACGTTATATATATATATATATATATATATATATGTGTGTGTGTGTGTGTATACTGCTCTTTCGAATGAAATGAAAAAAGGAAAAGACCGGTAAAAAAAAACATAGGGAACGAAGAAAAAGGAAAAAGCAACGTGGACCAAGCAGTCTTCTCAATCTACGTGACCAATCATTAACATAGTGTGACATGTTCCTATTTTTACAAAATTACAAAAAAATAATATAATAATAAAATGACGAAAATATACATTTTCCCGTGTCCAATTAGCTGTCTAATATAATAAAATTTAAAAAATTACATTGGTTATTTAAGTTTCAAGTGTGTATCATTGAAGCATTTTAGTGATAAATTAAAGATTCTTTACATAAAATAAAAGTATGTAAAAGCTACAATGCTATTTTAAAAAAAAAAACTATTTTACAAATCTAATGGATAGTAAGCCAAGTAAAAGTTTTTGACGTATTAATTAAATGCTATGTTAATATTTAAAATGAAAATAAAAGTGCTGACATTGGATTTGCGTGTAAAACAACTATTAAAAAAAAAGGGCAGTATTGTGTTAAATAATTAAAAATCTGATTAGTTGCTGAGCTTGCTGTCAAAACGACAGCGTCTGACATACAAAACTGAGGAAATTAATTTGTATTTTTCCATTGAAGCATCAGACAATTAACTTCACTTTTACAGTGTAGCATGTTCTGTGATATTTTTATTAAAATAACCAACATGTTTGCACTACAGTTTCCGTACACACACACACACACACACATATATATATATATATATATATATCTTATAAATGTTGAAATATTTAAAGACATTGGAGAAGTTCGAAAAAGAAAATCAAGAATGACGAATTATAAAACATTTTCAAGCTTATATATATATATATATATATATATACATATCCACATGTAAATCATGCACAATAAAAATATGATAACATATGTATGATATATACGTATATCTATAGGTTCCATTTACTAATTTGTTTATTTTGCTCACGCTACTAATTTAGTGGTGGATTTAGCCTTTGTGTATATTATTAAATATTTTTTCCCGCTAAACAATAAGCAACTTTATCGCTTTTTTTTTTTCTTTTTTCATTTTTGGTTGAATTTATTTACTTATTTGGTTATTAAGTTAATTTTTTTCCCCGAAAAAGGGTTAATCTTGGTTGGATTGAGCTGGCCTACCTGTAAATATGTCTCTAATAGTTCCAAACATTGCCAGTTAGTGACATTAACATATACATTGAAAAATGGCATGCCTCATTTTCTCTATTTTAATATGTTTTTTTTACCTTTCCCTCTATATACACGTATATATATGTGTATATATATATAGAGAGAGTTTTCGATTCAAGATCTAAACCACATCGCTTATCTCTTTCTTGCAGGCATGTGTATACACACACACATATGTATGTATGTATGTATGTATACAGTGTATATACTGTGTTAGAGTGTGAATATACAAACAAGAGAGTGTTAATGTGAGAATGTGAAATGTTGGAGAAGAAGATGGGGGAGGGTCAGTTGTGCTTTGTCGCTTTCAGACATTTTAGTCAGATTGCCATATGACCATGACTGTCCATTACTATACCAATGTTTGAATAGCTAAATATATATTAGAAATATCACGGAAAGTTAGAGTTATATATAAATTATATTTCTAATAGTTAACTCCTGATATATAGGCCGATATAGCATAAAAATTAACGGGTCTGCCAAATTTAGCCAAAACAATTATTTAATTTTTTTTATGTTGGTTCATAATTTTCTCTGTTATTTGATTATTTATGTAAATTTGTTTTAATGATTTTTAATTCATAATTTGTATTTAATATATGAAAATTTAGAATACAAAAAAAAGAGAGACAAAAGGTAGGACAAAAATAGGGAGAATATGGAGAAGGAAATAACCTAACAAACTGCCTTTCAACGTTCAGATACATGATTTTAACATTCTCGTTTAACATGCATATATACGTCTATGTATAATTCCAAAGATTAGGTTTTGTAATAAGATAGTCTGAATAACAATTATATTCTATATTGACATATTATTTTTTCGCTAAGTATTTGGTTTTCATGAAGTGTATATGGCGTTGAAATTGCACTAAAAACAAGACCATTTTCTCTTCAGATTGTATGTTTGCTTCTCCCTCTTTTTCCTCGTTATTTTTAAATTTCTAAATCGGATTTTTATTTTGTTTTATTTTATTTTGTTTTAAGTGTCTTTATTATTCTTCAATATTCATTCATGCTCGAGTGGTGACTTTGATTCGTGGAACGATCCAAATACATTTAATTCTGTTTCCACACCTTCATATTTTTTTTTTCTGGACATATTTCATAAGCTTTTATTTTCTCAAAATTCATATTTTTTTCTGGACATACAATGAGTGTAAATATAAGTGCAAATTTGTAAAAGGGTTTAACGTGCTCATTTGTTGTAAGTAGAAATCTGAAGACTGTCTAACTAATTATTTTGTTCAGAGCTATACAAAAATCATGGTATTCCAATTGAATTAATTGCAAATGAAAAAAAGAACGAATTAGTCCTATTAAGATATTTCATGATTATATATGACCTTAGGAGGTACATCCTTACTTACATATATATATATATATATATATATGTATATATATATATTATGAAATTATATCCTAATCGGATTAGATCATAGTTTCTAATGGTACCAGGTTTACTCTATTTATATCTGTATATGTTAATATTTGATTTTTATTGAATGACTAAAAAAATATTTTATTTTTGAACATGGTATAAAAATCTGATTGTATTCTCTGACTTTGAAATTCTTTAATTTTCAAGAAGAATGATTATTGAAGACGAGGGAGATGAGATGAAGCGATATATCGTGTTCATCGACGATATATGATTTTGAAGTCTTCGATTTTGAAAAATAATTAGTTAGTCATTTAATTTTTGTGTTTTTATTTTTTTTTGTTTTCTCTTATAACTCTTCCAAATAACTGAAAAAAAAATCGACAAAAATATTTATCATAGTCCTCTCCGTCAAACATAGTTTGATCAATGAGCATTTTTCTCTGCACAGTTGCACTTTTATACTACCATCCTCGTTTGATTATAGTTTTATCAGTAAACGATTTTTTTTTACATAGTTTCTTGGTTACACCACCGTCGTTTGTTTGATTTTTTTGTCTTCAACGGTTGAAGATATAACCGACCCCAACGTGTTGTATAAGCGTTTTGGAAATTTGTTTATGTTCTTGAAATATAAGGAAGTTTATGTAATAAATATTCAAGTCAAAATTTGAAAATACTCTAATCTTATATACGTTACCGCCTATGAGTTTATGGTAGTATTAAAAATTGTAAATATTTATATAGAGATAATGTTATGTATTATGCAATTATATTCTTAATAGTATTAAAATTATCAATGTTCTAACAAAATTAGATCGTAATTTTTATTGGGATTATGTTTACTTCATGTCTATATATAGATTATTTGGTTTAGGTTGAATGAATAAGAAAATGTTTAGTTCCTCAAATCTTGACACAAGGAAATGTTCCAAAGGTGACTTTGCATATTGTGAGCATATATATATATATATATATATATATATATATATATATGATATCACCTAATACCTAAGGTTTAGTCATCTTTGGTGGGCGGGCTGCGATTTAGTCAAAGAACCCAATTACTCATGCAAGAAGTAGACATTAATTTCACTCCTATGCAAACATTTAATTCCTTTATTTTTTAAATACCAACAATGTCTCATGTCTATTAAAATAAATCATGTAGTTGCAAAAGCTCACATAAATACTATTAATATATAAAAAAATATGAATAAATAAGCTGTTACAGTAATACATTAATATCTAACATATACATATGCACATACAACGCAGTAAAACGTCTCAAATTTTTTCTGGCTCTTTTTCATTTTATAAAATATAATTAATAAAATTATAATTTATATACTAAACATTATTACTATTATATTTTTTAATAATATTAAAACTATATAATTATTTAATACTTTTAAAAAATTATTTAAAATTAATTAATAAATTTTGTAATAATGTTTTCAAATCAATCTATAAATTTTGAGTTCTTATAATAAATATAACTGATTTTTAAAATTTTAAAATATATCTTTTGAGTTTATTATTGATATATTTTGGAAACTATAAAATTAATTTTTAATTATAAAAATAAAAATAAAATTTTAAATGGTAATAATATATAGTAATTATATCTAAAATATTTCATTGGAGTAATATTTTTAAAATAAATAAATGTGAAAGATTTTTTTTTACAAATTTAGATTTATTTTAGTTTTTATAAGTACGTATAATTAATATTGATAATAATAACAAATTTATGGGGTCATTTTTTGTCGTTGAAAAAAAACGCCCTGCAAAGTATATATAAACACACACATACCCCCACTCTCTATCTGCTCCCCCATCACCAGTTCTCACATCTCTCTCTAGTTTCTCTCTCTAACGGCGGAGCTATGGGTTTTCCGGTGGGTTACACGGAGCTTCTTCTTCCAAGCCTCTTCCTTCACGCGCTCTCTTTCTTGGGTCTGATCCGAAAATTGATTTCCACCGTCTTCTGGGTGATGGGTCTACCCGATTTCCTCGAACCCGACCCGATTTCATGGGCCGAACCGCCGACGGTCTCCTTATCGTCCTCATTCTCTACGTTTCCGCCGGAATCCTGCTTCTTCCCGGCAGCTATTCTCGCCAGAGAGATACTACCGGTGGTCAGATTCTCGGACCTGAAGATAACCGGGTCAGGGTCCGGATCCGAATGCTGCGCCGTTTGCCTGTACGAGTTCGAAGGGGAGGACGAAATCCGACGGCTCACAAATTGCCGACATATATTCCACCGGAGCTGTCTGGACCGTTGGATGATGGATTACAATCAGATGACGTGTCCACTTTGTCGTACGCAATTCATTCCTGATGATCTTCAAGATTCTTTCAATCAGAGGGTTTGGTCTGAATCTGGAGTTTCTGATCACCTCCCCCAAGAATCTTCTTAGGCATGGCATTGCCCTTTTTAAATTTTTTTTGGGGAGGTTTATGGTTTAATATCCAAAAATGGGATATATATTTTTTTTTGTTGGTGAATTAAGTAAATATATAATATAGTTAGTGGTAACAACAAAAATGTATTATCCATGGAGAAGAAAAAATAAATAAATGAAAGTTTCGAGTTTTGTATAATCTTTTAACATCCTTTACTTTTATATTTTGTATTTACAACACAATTAAATTTTCTCACGGTTTATTCTGTGTATTATGCTAAAAATATTGTAAAAGTAATATAACTAAAATTTAGATAGTTCAAACGATAAAATGTAATCCATGATACTCGTTTCTCAATAAAATATAAAAAAAATATACATCTCTACATATTAGTGTGCATTTTCTAGCTATGCTCTTACATCGATCCATCTCTTAATTATTAAAAAAAGAAAAATATTTTTTTTCACAAAAAAAGGAAAAATATTTAAGAAATTCAATTAATTGTGAGGGTAAAAATGTAATATTTAGGCACTAGAGATATCAAATGAGAGAAGCTTACATTAGTGGGAATATGTTCTGATGCGAGCCACGTGGCACACGTAGGATTGTCTGCGCGTGCGAGTGTTTTTACAAACCAGTTCGAGCCCACACGGTTCCAATCATTTTAGCTTTCGGTCACTTATATATGTGTATATACATATACACACACATATATGCATATATATACACGCAAAACTTAAACTAATAATAATATTCCCTACAAATGCACGTCTTATTCATTCGTGTAATGTATACAGTAATAGTATACATATATATTAAGGATATAATATTCACTACAAATGTATACGTACATGTTTGCATATATTAAGGATATAATACAATTGTATACGTATATATTAAGGATATAATATGGTGTACATTTTTAAGGAACATTATATCATCTTTTTTCAATTATTTTAGATAAAAATGTTTAAATGTGCAACGATATACAAAATTCGATAGAATTTAATGAGCTTGACCCACTTTGACTAGAAAGCGAAAAGGCAATAAAAGATTAAAGATGGCAAGTGATGAATGATTCATTACCATCATTATATTATATATCTTTTGGTGCCTAGATATATAGATACAGAGGTAGGTATATGCGAAAGCCACGATCACTCCTTCAGCCCTCGTGCGGCAAATTGATTATAAAAAAAATTAATATTATAATCGAACTAAAAGTATTAAACAAAAATAACATTTAGCAAAACAAAAGCGGTTAAGGCAAAAAAAAAAAAAAACGGTTCACTTCCTATAAAAAGATCACCAGCTAATTAAATGGAGGGTTAATCTCATATTCCCCCACAAATTTTTGAAAAAGTTCAAATTTCCTACACCAATTTTTAAAATTTTTGTTTAAAATTTAAAATTCTGTATTTTTTATTTTATTTTATTAGTTTTTTTAAAAAAATTCTGGAAATTTTTTTTTTTATTTTATTTTTACTTATTTTCTGACGTGGCAGGATGATGTGGCGCAATGTGATGATTTGGCAAAATCTGTATGATGTGGCATGCCACGTCAGCATAAAAATTGACGGAACTTAACGGCGTTTACAGATATGGGAGAAATTGCAACACATTTTAAGATTTTGTGTGGAAATTTGGAAATATTTGAAATCCGATGTAGTTTTGTATCAAATTAAAAATTGGTGTAGAAAATTGGAACTTTTTCGAAAATTTGTGGGGGAATATGGGATTAACCCTTGAATGGGGGAAAAATATATATTATTATTATTTTTTAAATTTAGAAATTTAATTTATCTTTGATCCAACTATATATTTCAAAGTTTGGAACATTGTTTACCACAATTAAATTGTACACTTTCTCTCCAACCGCGCGAACATGAGGTTTGGAACAAGAATACCCTTACCATTCTCAACCACATGCACCACTCTGTGATCACGTATTATATTATATCGATGAATTTCTCTTCTCATAAACCATATATATATATATATATATATATATATAAAAGGACACAAAATATGAATGTATATATTTATGGGTTATGAAACGTAGAGAGGGACTATTTTGCGATTCATCTCTATACGAAGTATTAAATATTTAGGAGAAAACATAAATGGGTCCCAAATATAGACTTGAAAATCAATGAGATATAATTTGATACTGTACACATGCATGTGCATAGAGCATTATGTGTTTTGCTCCAAATACGTTAGTTAAAGATTCTCTTCTATTTTCTTTTATTTAAAAAATTGTGTCCATACTTGTATCGCACATTTTGGTTAATTAGATAGAAAATAAACCTGTTATGGAAAAGAAAAAAGAAAAGAAAATGGTAGGCTTGTTTGTAAAGGACTAATTACGCTCTGTTCATTTTTTGTTGGGATGCATGTATATGTTTTATGTATAAATACATCACATACACACACACACATATATATATGTATATGTATATACGAGATCTACAGAACCAATAACAGTAACCTAAAATGGTTTGATCAATGATACGATGAATCAACAATGATTGGTCGGGATTTATCATTTCCCATGACCAATGAGCTTTACCTTAGCGGGCCCATAACGGGCTTAATGATATAAACAATAATGGGCCTACGTGTTTTCTTTGTTGGGCTAAATGCCCATTTTTCTATGTTTTTCACATTCCTTATCATAATGGTAAAAAAAGCCCACTTGGTACATCGCATTCATTCACATCATCCCTCGACGTTTTAATTTTGATAAATTATTAAGAATCCATTTTAAAAAGAAACTATAAAGAATCCAATGAACAATACCTAGTCATAATAATAAAAACTTATATAAAATAGGAAATCCATTAATATTAGGCATTTAATTTTCATCCTAAAATATTTCCATCCATTCAATTCAAACGCGCGACGTATATATATATATATATATATATGATATTAGAGTGCGAGCCAGCTGCGTGGCGGACGTGAGACCAAATTTCAATTGTGCCTAATCCTAACAATATTTCATAAGAAAAGTCCTCTTTTCTTTCTCTTAATATCCTCGGACAACTTCGATAGTATATAAAATCTATATAAATTAGATATTAAATTTATAAAAGAAAAACATAGATTAATTAGTTTTTTTAACTGATGTTGTAAAATTAAACTATTAACTCAAAACGAAATAAGCAAACCGATATTATATCCCTAATGGCTTATGAATCTATTATTACTCCAACAGACGGTTAGATATATGACACGTGTCACGATATAACCGGCTGTAATTGGGAAAAAAAAAGATCAAAGGGCAACTTCCATGACTTTGTTATGTTGTGGCATAGATTTTTTGTGCGGAACCTTAAGAGATCAAATCCTGGCCGTTAAAATGTTGTCGGAGATACAGAACGCACCTCATGCCCTAAGGCCGTGTTTGGGAGACCGTTGCAGAGAAAATTATACATATTTTTTCTGTTATATATATATATATATATACGCATTTTCCATTGGAAACAAATTTATTATAGTAAATGGTTCCACTCGTGACATTTCCACAACATCACGTTTAATTTTTTTCCCCCTAAAATAGATAATATTTGTATAGGGTTTGAAGTCAAATCTCAAAATATTCACATAAAAACAAAATAAAAACTTTATACTTTAGCTTGACTATAGGAAAAAGGGGATTTTTTATACGGTCTAAATTGCATGACGCATCCTTGTCAATCAGAGTTGAATTTATTAGATTGATACATCCAAATAACCGTCTCAAAAATATTTTTTTTGCCGGATATCTAATACATATAGATATTTAATAACAATTTTTATTAAAAATAATATTTACTTAAACTTCGGAACAACATTTATTTTTTTTTCCAAACTCTAAACGGATATTAGGGTAACTTTGCAGAGACCTAATTCGGATAATCTGAATGTTTTATTTATTTATTTTTTATAAAAATTATGATTTCGTACGTTAATTAGGAGGCACGAATTTTAGGGGTATGGAGGGTGAGGACGACGACGACCATTTTCATTAATACAGTCACGCAAGCGTTCATGTATTCAGTGGGACCCACTTTTTTTTATAATGATTTTTCTGTCTGTCTCTGGAGCCCACCTTTGGATTTTCCCGCGTCCTGACAATACGACAAAGCCCGTAATATAAAACCTTAGTCTCAACGGGTTCTTGAAAGTATTGATCTTTCAAAACTTATCTTCCATGGGAACCTTTTGCTTCGGAGAATCGGAAGCAAAACTTTTCTCAAGCTTAGTTTCAATGGGTTCTTGAAAGTATTGATCTTTCAAAACTTATCTTCTTCCATGGGAACCTTTTTGACTTGGAGAACCTAAAACTGCATTTTTCTTGAGCTCAGTCTCAATGGGTTCTTGAAAATACTGATCTTTGTAACGTTTACCCAGGAATTCGGCCTAAATTGTTTATGGTCTCTTCTCTGAATGCATTTTTGCATTTTTGCGTAATGCTTGAACATTTACAAGTCACGATGACGACGACGACGATGATATCGATATGTTCAGTAGCGGATCTATATATATATATATATATATCCACTAAAAGTTCAATTTTCATAGAACAATGTCTTATTAATTAATTTAATCTGAAATTGATAGAAATTATTAAATTCAAAAGAAGAAGGAATAATTGACCAATAAGATTAGTTTAAAAAAGTATATTCTTCAATCTAAAACTATGCGAGTTCGATTTGGTGATAGTTCATGTATACCCTTATTTAATGATAAAAATAATACTATTATCATTAATAATTTATTTGGATTTAAGAGAGATAAAATTGGAAACTATTATAAAAAAATGTCTTAAAAATGTAGAATAAAAATGTAGAATGATAAATATTTTGAAACATGGAAAATAAACTAAAACTACAAATATTTTGAAATAAATGATTAATTGCATTGTGCATTGATCATTTTTTTTTCGTTATCTGAATGAATTAATTACGCACCAAAACAAAGCATTCAATTTCGTGGTATCCAATGTTTTTTTTTGGTTTCAACAAATGCGATTTTAGTCACGAGGAAAAAAACAAAGACATCGAGTCGAATTAAAGGGTTAATATCCGTGACCGGGAAACCGGACGAGCCGGTAGCCAAGGCGTGACCGTACGGCACATGGCATGTGGCTCCCCTTCCTTTGGCTGTTCGTAAGCATTTAGTGCTCTTCTCTCTCTCACTCAAAAGCTGTGCGAATTCTTACTCAAATTTCGAATTTCCTCGAGATTTTTTGGCTTTGAAAGGTATTCTGATCCCTTTTCCCATTTCTTTCTCGATTATCTGTGTTGCATTTCGATTGAGATTTTGCTTTCCGGTGTTTGATTTGATCAGCTTGGTATCAAACTCTGCGTGTTCAAGTGCATGAATTCTATTTTCTCGCCATTTTCCTGGGTGAATCTGTGTTTTTCTCGGGAAAATGTGACGCTAGTACTTCCGACAACTCAGTATCGTTTCTTTTTTCCCGCTGGTTCCCATCTGAAATCTTCTGTGGGTTCATTCATTTTTTAATCCGTATCATTCGCGAACTCCTCTCTTATCTACGTTTTTTCCTGGGAAAATTCATTAACTTTCTCGGTGTGAAAGCAAATGGTATTTTTTGTTTTCCGTCATTTTTTGAGTTTCCCGAACTTGGTCGGTTTCGGGTTTTGGATTTCGCTTTCATTTTGTTTGCTTGATTGATGCACAGTTGTAAAGCTTTCCCCATATTTTTATATGAGGATTTTCTCGGGAGCCAAACAAGTCCTTTTCCAAGTTAACAAAAAAAAAAACAAGTCCTTTTCCACCCATTGACGGACGGATGTGTGATTAAATTTGCTAGTGAATAGTCATTCAAATACCATGTAATAGCCGTATGGTCGTTATTATTATAATTGTTATCATAATTCTTTATGAATATTATCCAGACCCGCCGCCTACTCAGTTCAATCTCAGAAATTCTCTCTCCTCGGATCCGTTCCCGGGACAGAGCTTCACGCCCTTGTAGCAATTTTTGATTTTTTTTTTCATATTGGGATTTTTTTGTAGCATTATGCCTCTCTAATCTGTAGAATTGCAGTTTTTTTTTTTAATTTATTGGGATTTCTTGTTCTTGGAGGATGAGTTCATTAACCTTCTTTGCAGCTGTAATCTTTTGGAATTTTTCCCAGTAGCAGCACTAGAGATTTTCTCGGACAACAAATGGGAAAGATCACATCAGATCCATAAGCCCCAATTGGCAGGGAAGAATCCGGTTTCAGGGGGGGATACAAATACAAGAAGAATCTTGAAGAACAAGTAGAACCTGTCTTGTGGAGTGGATCCGATTGATATTGGGGACTGGATAATGATGGAGCCAATGTTGAGCTCTTCAAGGGTATTCTCGGCATTTAGAGAGGAGACTCTGGGAGAGGAAGAACTCTCTGTTCTTCCCCGACACACCAAAGTTATTGTCACGGGGAACAACAGAACAAAATCTGTCTTGGTGGGTTTGCAAGGTGTGGTGAAGAAGGCTGTTGGTCTTGGTGGTTGGCATTGGCTGGTAAAAAAGAACAATCTCTCTTCCTTGATTGATTTTGTGATAATTAAAGTCTCTGTCTTTATATCTTGTTTGTCCATTTTTACCACATTCCATCCGTCTCTCACTCTAAAGCTGATTTTGATTGATTGGTTGATTAGTAGTGCTTTAATCATTTGGGTGCCCTGTGAAATACCTAATCAAGCTTTTGATTATCTTAGGTCATTATGACTGTTGTTGACTATTCATGAACCTTTTTTTGCTGATGAAAGAACCAATCTTTTCTCACTTTGAATTCTTGACCAATGCTTTCGTTCAATGCCATTGCCAATGTATTGTTGGGTGTTTGAGATGGTTGATCATTTCTAGTTTTCCTGTGCACAAGGTTCTGAAAAATGGGATTGAAGTTAAGCTCCAAAGAAATGCGTTGAGTGTGTTGGAACACCCGACCGGGAACAAGCTAGATGACGACGACGACGATGATATCGATATGTTCAGTAGCGGATCGGATCATGGCGAGAAGGAGCATCGAGATTTCCGTGAGTTGATCGATTCGCTTCATTGCCCGATTTTCCCACAAAAATGGGTTTGCGTTTGTTTGAACGTGTTCTAATGCAGCTGCAGGCTTTGAGTTCCACAGGCTGGGCAGACCAAGAATCAGACAGCCAAAGCCGTGGCTTTCGTCTTCGGTTTCTCGATCCAGCCGTAGCAGCTACCGAGATGTTCATTCGATTCTTCATCCAAACCCATGTGTAAGAACAATAATGTTCGGTCCGAATCTGTTCATCACACATCCATCAATCTGAACTCGTTGCTCGTTTTAAGCCATTTGAACGCTTTTCCTGTTTGGATTGAATCAGAGGGTGAACTTTGGGAAGCTGGGGACAAGTGCCTTGAGAAGATATTGCAGACATTTCAACCTCGTCAGTCTTCCATCCTCGCTCCTCACCCATTTGTTTTCTTCGTCTTTTTTCCGACAAGATATTGATGTTATGTCACCCATTTCTTGATATTTTCATTACCAAAAAAAGAAAGAAAAGAATACAGAATATTGATGCTTTTTTTCTCTCCATTGTTTTCTTTTTCATCATCATAGCCCGGGATCAATCCAGATTCTTCGAGGGATCAAATGCTCAATGCCGTTCATCACCATTTCACCTCGCAGGTACTCTAATCTTGTCGGATTTTGTCAAATTTATGATGCAGTGAATTATTATTATTATTATTATTAATCATAATGATGGAGTTTAAATAGATAACGCTTAGAATGCTTATATCTAATTCTGTAAGTACATGTTCTTATTTGATTTAATTTTCCTTTTTATATTAGGAGTTATATTCTTTATATAAAGAATAAAACCAAAGCAAATACTAATAATTATATGAACTTTTACATGATTCTGAAATGTTTTTTTTTTGTTTTATTGCTTGTTGGGCATGCTGCAGCCGAGGATGAATGAAGAACAGGTCATATCGGACTTCATTGTCGCGGCAAAAAGAATGAGGCAGATCATCAGCGATTGACCACGTTGACACCACCGCAGCCTCCGTCTAATGAATCTTATGTATAATTTAGTGAATATATATATATATATACATATATATACACACGTATTTGTGTCTTGGTATCTAACATATATATATATATATATATATGTATTTAACCTAATTTGACCTATCTCTGTTTCTTGATCTGAATCTGATATTGTCTTCGGTGTCCTAACCTTTTTTTGCATGCAATCAAACCCTTGTGTATAGGCTTAGATATAATAAACACAATTATTATGTTATAGCGAAAATTCCCAAAAAAAAAAAACTCTTCAAACTGTACTAAATAATTAAATAAGTGCACGGACGTTTTAGTTTTTAATAAATACGTTAGATTTGTTAATATACCAAAAAAAATATTCTAATATCTAAAGTCTATTTCAATTTTTTTCATAAACAGATTTCGTTAGATTTTTTTCACAAAAATATTCTAATTTCGTTATGTTAGAAAAATTAATTAAATTAATATATACATAAGCATTCGTCAATAATACAATAGAAAATAAAAATGTAAAAATCGTATATGTTTCAGTGAATGTATGTATGATTGATGGTAATATAATTTTCTCAAGAAATTAAAAAAAAATCTTATTTAATTAGGATCCCATGAATCTAAGGAGATACTATGGATATGATAATAATGGCCAGCCTGAAAAATTTGGTGGTTGTAGGACCGCGGTGCAGTTGGTGCTCTCTCTCTCTCCTCTAAAGAAAAAGGAAAGGGATAATTCCATTTAAAACCCTGTACTTTTCTCTCGTCTCAATTTAAACCCTTTATTTTTTTTTTATCCAAAAAACATTGTACTTTTAAAAATTGGCAATTAAAACTCTATATTTTTAAAAATTGGCAAATAAAACCCTGAATGAAAAACAATATTATTTAATGCTGACATAGCATCCTAGTCATCTGCCACATCATCAATCCCTATATATCTATATAATACATACATATATATATATATGTATATATAAATATGTTTTATATGTATGTGTGATATATACATGTTTTTCTAAAAATCATATATATATGTGACATATGCTTGATTTTTAGAAAAAAAATACATATACCACATATGCATATAAAACACATATATATATATATATATGTATTATTTATATATATGTGTGTATATATATAAATATGTTTATATATGTGTATATATGTATATCATTTCATTATATATGTATGTGTATAATTTTTAAAATTTTATTTTTATTATTATTATTATTTTATTTTTATTTTGTATTAATTAATATTATTAAATATTAGGGATTGATGATGTGGTAGATGACTAGGATGCCATGTCAGCATTAAATAATATATTTTTTCATTCAGGGTTTTATTTGCCAATTTTTAAAAGTATAGAGTTTTAATTTCTAATTTTTAAAAGTACAATGTTTTTTTGGATCAAAAAAAAGTATAGGGTTTAAATTGCGACGAGAGAAAAGTACAGAGTTTTAAATCGAATTATCCCAAAAGAAAATATATTTTTAAAATTATTAATTTACCATAAATTACCGCTTTTGGTTTCGTTTGGAGTCTCTTCTTTTTTACTATTATTATGGGTTCAAATTGCAACAAAAAACAAGTCATTAAAAATATGTCTAAGTATTTATACAAATTTGCATGATATCTTTCTGAATAGTTATATAATATTAGGTACTTTAAATTTCATATTTCAAATATCATAATAAAATAGGTAAAATATACAATATATATATATATATATGATGCATAATTTTTAAAAATAATGTACATGAATTTTTAAGAAGAATAAAATACTGTAAACAAAAATGATGGGTTGTGTATGAGGTCCAAGCCTAAATGTGATATATCCATCAGACCCATAAACAGAAGAGGGCCTGATAAGGAATGTGGGCTGGGCCCACTGCCACGTGGAAGCACGAGTGAAAGGTTAGTGTAGTTGGCACTTGGCAGTTGGTACTACTAGTAGGTAAGCAAAAACTAAACTAAACTAATCAAAAAAATATAATATATTAAATTTACTACATATAGTTTTTTTTTTATAAAATCAATTTAATTGGAAATAAATTTTAATTTAAAAAGTTAAACAGAGAAGAGATTAAAAAAATATTCATAAAAACTAAAATAAATTCCAGTATAATAAATATTATATTTTTAAAATTAAAAAAAATCAAATTTTAAGACCCGGAAATATACTCCGGTAAGCGTGTCATCAGTTTTCAATGATCACGAAATGAATGAATAAATGATTAAAAAACGAAATATTTGACATTTCCTTCTCCTGAAAAAATACATGGAAATACATTTGTACTGTAACACTGCTTAGTCTAATAAATACATACATAAATATTATAAACTATAAAATAAATGTTTAATAATACATATTGCTATTGTTATAAAATGTCACGAGTAAGAACAATATTATATCGTTACCAAAGAAAAAAATATATTATATTAGTTCTAAATGAAATATTAAATATACATAGGAGATTGACGAGATTTAAATATAAAATAACAATTTTTTTAATTTTTATAATAATCGAAACTTCATGAAATGGTTTACTATTAAGCTAAAAAAAATTAAAAAAACGTCAGCTATATTATTTATACAAAAAATTTATATATTAAATTTATTATTAAAATTATCAATTATTAATTCTAAAATATTATTAACTATATAATTTATTTAAAAAAATATTTCATTTTAAATTTATAGTAAAAATCTATAAACTTTTAAAAATATAAATTATACAATTCTAAATATCAAAATAAAAACTAAAATTTTATGAAAATTTAACATATTTAAATACTAAGATTTTTATTTTAATATTTAGAATTGTGTAATTTGTAAACATCGTACATTTTTATTTTATATTTAAAATTAGATACATTTTATCAATTATAAAACTTATATTTAAAATTTTATAATTTATTAATATTTGATATGTTTAAAACCAGCATTTTTATTTTTATAAAAAATTTAATAACTTAAATATTATAATGTATAATTTATATATAAATTAATAATATAATTTGAAGAAATATATTAAATATGTTTTATTAAATTAAAAATTGATGTTTTTAATAAAAAATTAAAATAAAATGTTTTATTAGTAAGTTTGATTTTTTTAAAAATTAAGAATCGATATATTGTTGTAAAAAATTGAAGGTAAAAGGTTATTTTTGTATAAGATAAGTATTGTTGGTTTTTTTTAATTTATCATATCAATTAATTAGTTTATTAATTAAGTGTAAAGTAGCTTTAACAATGTAGCGATATTTTATTCCCCATGAGTCTTCCATTTTCCAATGGAAGTCGTTTCTTAGGCGCAGAAGAAGAAGACACGAAAAAGAAGCCAAAAATTTCTCCCCATATTTGTAAGAGAATTTAATTTTCTTCTTCTTTTGTCGAAAATCTTCGGTTCTTCTTCCTGATACAGATGGATCCTTCCTCTTTGATCTTCTTTGATGCTGATTGTTGAATTTCGGTGTTTTATCGATGCCTGGTGAAGTTTCGGCTAGGGTTTTGCCGAGCTTGGTTCCGTGTGTAAACGCAGCTCCTCCCGGTGATTCTCTTGGGGTTTTGATTCTGTGGTGTTGGATTCGCTGAGCTCAGCTGGTGAGAACTGTTTGTGTTTTGGTCTAATAGCCTAAACGGCTTTGCAATGCTTTCTTATCAGTCGAATTCATCATATCTAAGACACGTGTCTGGTATGAAATTCGAGGAAATCGGTAATCTCTCATCACCAGGTTTGCGTTTGAGACTCATGTTTGGAGATGATGAGGGTGATATGTTGCAGAAGAAGAAACGGCGTCGGTCCTTGAATTGGCTGAGAATCAATGTGATATCGGAACGATAAGAATTCATAGTTGGATTAGATTCGATGAAACTTAAACTAGGCGTTTTGCTCTATTCATGTGTTCCCATTCGAACACAGAATTTGATGGAGTCCGTGCGTATAAGGCTTCTTCTGTTTGGCAATGGCTTGTACGCTTCATTTACAACATATAAACAGTGAATTCATAACTACTGTCTGGTCGGAGTTCGTGACATGACATTTGTTCTGCTTGTTCAATGGATGCATTTATATCTGGGTAATGGCATACTTGTGACTGAATTTGTGTTATATTAAGAAATTTTCTGTCAGGTTGGATATAATGTTCGAGTATCAGTATGGTTTGCTGTATCTCTATTAATCTTTTCCTGTTAACTTATTGCTGATTGTAGGTTAGCATAGATGCAGTGTCAACGATTTTGGAATTTGTGATAAGAAAGACGAAATGGGAGGTTGCTGTTGTTGTTCTTCGCGAAGTGCTGAAGTAGATAACAGGCCTGCATACTATTATGTTAGTATGATGTCTACTCTGTTCTCTAGTCATCCATCACCCATTCACAACCTTTTTCTTGCTTTTTTTGGGGGGTTCTTTTCTGAAGATGATCTGTGAAATAGTCAGTTACTTTGCACGGTACCGAATGAACTTGCTGGTCAGCCTTGCAATGATAATGCATATAACCTCCGCTTAATGCTGGAGACTCTGACAGGCTCAAATTTGTTGTCAGGGCTTAGAGCTCAAAGTTACACTTTTTAGCTGAAACTGTAACAATGCTGAATTCAAGATATTGATGTTTTCCATTGTTGGTCTCCACATTTAATCTTGGCTCTACAGTACCCAAGGGCAACAGAAGAGCGTGTTCCTTTATCCTCTCATAACAGGACTTCCTCAGGAATCTCTTCTGGTGTTCTGGTAGACACAAACCTAGAGACATCATCTCCCGATGCTTATATACCACCACCCCTACCTCTCCCTTTCGACGTGGCTTTAGGGCATCCTCAGACTCCACGAAGGGCACAAGAGATTTGTGCTGATAAAAGAGACGGGTCAGAGGAAATCACAAATTCTGACTCTGCTCAGGGAACTGTTGAGGGTTTCACCCTCGGGGTTCCAAATAGTTCTCCAGATAAAGAAACAGATTGCAAATTGCAAACAGACATCGATCTTGGATCGGTAGATGAGATAGACCCCAAGATCTCAAAGCAACTGGAGGATGTCTTCTCACCAACTGAGGAGGAAGACTGCTGTCCCATCTGTTTGGAAGGTGATGTTTTGCTTTACACCTCGGACATAACTGTCCCATTTTCTCTCTCTCATGTAGATTCATATGTTTTGGTTCTCTGGATTGCATAACGCTTCATATGCATTATCTTACCTCGTTTCAGAGTATGATATCGAGAACCCAAAACTTCATACGAATTGTGAGCACCATTTTCACCTGGCATGCATTCTCGAATGGATGGAGAGAAGTGAAACATGTCCCGTCTGTGACAAGGTACGTTCTATCAGAACTAAAACATTTTCCAATAATTCTTGTTTAGGACAAAACCACTGAACTTTCTTGAAGCGAACAAATTTTCCCTTATATCTGATGGTTCGATAAGAGAATCTTGCATGTGTTACATGTTCAAAGTTAAAATGGCAGATTGGAAAAACGTAGCAGTAGGATTAGCTCCGGAAATGGAACTGTTGGACTAGGTTCTTTAGTATTATTACCAAAGTTCGTAGTTTGGAGGTTATTCTTCATCATTGTCTTCTCCAAAACTCGGATATTTTCTGTTAGTGCATGTGACGTTTATTAGGAATCGTTTCGTTTTGCAGGAAATGGTATTCGATTCTCCCATGGATTAGCTAGCAATTTGAAATTGGTGTCTTTGTGTTTACCATCTCTCTACCACTGGTACGTCCCTTGGTGTTCTTTGGACCCTCAATTCTCTCAGAATGCAAAAAACGAAAAAAGAAAAAGGAGGAGAAGAAGAAGAAAAATAAAACTATAGTAAGACAAGCTAATATATATATATGTATATATATATATATGTATGCACATAATATGAATATATATTGTTTGATGTCTTCTCGGATGTTCTTCTTTCACCATTTGCATTGCATTTCAGTATCTATCTATCTATATATATATATATATATGTACAGGCACATATGTTCACACTTGTTGAAGCCTACAGGAGAAGAAAAAGAGGGTCTACGTTTTCTTTATTAGATACTTTTGTGTGTTTTCTTGATCTTTTTTTTTTTAAATCTTGTCCTGATTTCCCAAGTGGTTCATGTTCATTTTTTTTGTTAGTTGGATGTATATACACACATTTATGTATACATTCTGATTGTCACATGCCTGGTTTTCTCATCTTGGTTCATTATGTGAGATGTGAATGAATATGAAAGTGGTTATATGCGTTTTTTTTTCTTCATAATCTCATCTTGTTCTCATGTCCAAGCTCGTGGATGTTTCTTCTTCTCTACTCTGTTTACAAAAGTTTTGAAATTGATAAAATATCTGATCTCTGTCTATGCTTTTTATTTTCCTGAAAATGAACCCCAATTGAAATTTTTCCATGACCAAAATATAGAACAATAAATTGGATTATAATGAATGAGGCACTCTAAATAGTGTATTGGATATAAAAGCACTTGCACTGAAAACATTGTTCTATTTTCATTTCGTGTGATAATTAAATTAAAGGAATGAAAATTACGTATTTTAATTCATTAGGTATCCATGCCATCAAGGAGTCCAAAAAACTAAGAAATAAAAATAAATGGGGATATCGCCATAAAAACCCTGTACTCTTCCTAGGTCAACGAAAAAACCCTATACTTTTTTGCTTACCAATTAAACCCTATACTTGGTATCATTAACCAATAAAACCCCAAACTTGTTAATAATTCACCGAAAACCCCCTGCGCCTGCCAACTCAAATAAATATGATGATGTGGCAATAACTTGGTTTCCAAGTTATGTACACATCATCAAAATTATGACACATCACCATTACAAACAAAAATAAATTACATAATTATTTAAATTAATTTATATACATATAAATTCACATATATATATATTAAATATAAAATTACTTATAACTAATAAAACATATATATATATATATATATTATAAATTACATTAAAAATAATATATATATATACATATTATTTGTTAATATATATTGTATATATATTATTTTTTTAATATATAGTGTATATATTAGTTATAATTACTTTTATTTTAATATGCATATTAGTTGTATATATATATCATATGTATTAATAAATATATATATATATATATATATTATATAGTATAACTAATACATATACATATTACAACAAAAATAATTATAACTAACACATACACATATAATGTATCTATTAAAAATAATATGTATATATATATATTAGTTATACATGTAACATATATATATAACTAATATCCATATTAAAATAAAAGTAATTATAACTAATATATATACAATATATTAAAAAAATAATATGTATATATATATTATTTATAATTATATTATAAATAATATATATATATATGTGTGTGTTTTATTAGTTATAAGTAATTTTATATTTAATATATATAATATATATATATATATATATATGAATTTATATGTATATAAATTAATTTAAATAAATTATGTTATTTATTTTTATTTAAAATGATGATGTGTCATAATTTTGATGATGTGTACATAACTTGGAAGTCAAGTCATTGCCACATCATCATTTTTGTTTGAGTTGGCAGGCGCCGGGGGTTTTCGGTGAATTATTAACAAGTTTGGGGTTTTTTTGGTTAATCATACCAAGTATAGGGTTTAATTGGTAAGCAAAAAAGTACAGGGTTTTTTCGTTGACTTGGAAAGAGTACAAGGTTTTTATGGCGATTTTCTCAAAATAAATTTACGAATCGTGGAAAGTATGCTGTATACAAAAACAAAAAAGTTGAAAGCGAAAAACAAAAGGTTACCTTAAAAAGTTAAAAAAAAGAAAGTTTTCACAGATTTACTGTGGTAAGGGTTCCAAAGAATTTACAGAGAGAAGGGTTCTATCTTTTTCTCGTAGAGACCCGTAGATATAACATAAATTCTCACATCTCCTCTCCGTTTTCGCCCAATTCTGACATAAACCGAAAGAAAATCCAAGAAAGAGGAGCAAAAAATGTCTTCACCGAGCAAGCGCCGGGAGATGGATTTGATGAAACTGTAATCACTTTTTTGTTTTCTTTTTTTCCGGTTTGTTTCGATTTCTGAGCTGATTGTTTTTTCTGGGTTCTTGCGATTGATGCGAAATAGGATGATGAGCGACTATAAGGTGGAGATGATCAACGATGGCATGCAAGAATTCTATGTCGATTTCAATGGACCCAAAGACAGTAAAAAAAAATTCTTCAATACCCTCTGATTGAAACTTGGTTTGATTCAATGATCCTGTTGCGTTTTCTTTATTTGATGAACCGAGTCATCTCCTGTTCGTCCTTTTTTTTATAGGCTTTTGTTTTTGTTGGATCGTCGTCTTGTTCACAACCCACTGTTCTCTGAGCCGCAGATTTGTTGAACACCGCATTTTTTTTTTCCACCATCGTTATCTCTTTTGAGTTTGAATGTGGGGTTCATGTGTATATGTTTCATGATTTTCTTGTTCTGCTGACGGTAATACTCTGTCTGTAGATTCAAGATTTCTAGTTTTTGTTTGGATCATGAGAAAATGTTTGTTCTGTTTTTGTTTGTGTCTGAACTGTGGAAAGGCCCTTATGAGGGAGGTGTCTGGAAGATAAGGGTCGAGCTACCAGATGCTTATCCGTACAAATCTCCATCAGTTGGATTCGTCACCAAAATCTACCACCCAAATGTTGACGAAATGTGAGTTTGCAAATGTTTCGATGATGAAAGCTTGTATCTTTTATATGCCGTGGTGATAGATCATTACAGCTTGTTAAGGAATCGGTTTCGGATGCCTTATCTTAACCCTCGTGTTACAGGTCGGGTTCAGTTTGTTTAGATGTGATCAACCAGACATGGAGCCCTATGTTTGGTAGGGGACGAAATGCAGTTGCTTGTTTCAATTAGTGGATAGACATTGATCAGCTTCTTGTTGTTTTGTAGTTTTTATACACCTCTCAGTTCAAGCTTTTTTTTATTCTCAGATCTGGTGAATGTGTTTGAGACATTTCTTCCTCAGCTTCTTCTGTATCCGAACGCATCAGATCCATTGAATGGGGAAGCGGCCGCTTTACAAATGCGTGATCGTGCTGCTTATGATCAACGAGTAAAAGGTAAATAACATAGCGGGACTAAGCCCTTTCTATATATTTGCTTTGCTAGGATTTTGATTCGGATTTGTTCCTTTGCTTTTAAAACTTAATCTTCTTGGATGAGAGAACATTTTGCTTTGGAGAATCGGAAACTGCACTTTTCTCAGCTTAGTCTCAATGGGTTCTTGAAAGTATTGATTTTTTAAAACTTATCTTCTTCCATGGGAACCTTTTTGATTTGGAGAATTGAAAACTGCACTTTTCTCGAGCTTAGTCTCAACGGGTTCTTGAAAGTATTGATCTTTCAAAACTTATCTTCCATGGGAACCTTTTGCTTCGGAGAATCGGAAGCAAAACTTTTCTCAAGCTTAGTTTCAATGGGTTCTTGAAAGTATTGATCTTTCAAAACTTATCTTCTTCCATGGGAACCTTTTTGACTTGGAGAACCTAAAACTGCATTTTTCTTGAGCTCAGTCTCAATGGGTTCTTGAAAATACTGATCTTTGTAACGTTTACCCAGGAATTCGGCCTAAATTGTTTATGGTCTCTTCTCTGAATGCATTTTTGCATTTTTGCGTAATGCTTGAACATTTACAAGTCACATTTAAGATGGTTCTCCTTTAAGATGAAGTTGATTCTCTTCCTGTCTCATTACGCAGAATACACGGAGAAGTATGCGAAGCCAGAGAACACAGCGGCAGAGGGCGATGGGGAATCCAGTGACGAAGACGTAAGCGACGATGAAGATGACGATGATGATGATGACGATGACGTCATGGACCTCGTCGCGGGAAAGCCTGATCCTTGACTGGTCGGAACCTTTCCTCGTGCTGTCGCTCCTACGTATAATGTAAGAAAAAGCCCCATCTTTCCTTTTGTATGTACATGAAATTATATGATGGATTATGATAAATTTAGAGGATTAAAAAAAATGAAATTGAAACTGAAACTGTCAAGTATCTTCCGAGTTTGAAACTCATCTCGGTGTCCTCTCTCTCTCTCTCTCTCTCTCTCTCTCTCTCTCTCTTTGTCACGCTATCACTATTTGGACACGGGGTTCTTCCACCCCCACCATTTCAGTATGTTGAATGTGTATAGTGTATCTATATATATATACACACACACACATCAGCGATGTTTAGAATCATAGAAAATACAAAAAAAAAAAAAAAGTTTAAGCCCCCGTGCATCCACACGTGCACTTGTTTTACACAAATGATCTATGGAGAAAAAATACGAGCTAATCGTGTCCCCATAGTATAAGAATCATTATAGTTTATTATGGACTAAATATTTTCTGGCCCAAAGGACTGTTGGCCCAAAAAATAAAAAAGGGACAAATCTTCTGCTTCGGGAGTATCATAATAAACATATCCCTCTTTGGGAAATAGTCTGACGTCATCATCTCTAAATCCGACGGTTGACATCATTCGTCCTCTTATTGGCTTTCCGAGCCGACATCCTCCGTTTTCCTATATAGTCAGACTTCCCCCTCCACATTTTTGTGAATTTTCCAAATATTAATTTACCACCACAAATATTTTTCCCATTCTGCTATGAGTTGTAACAAATATAAGTGGATGATCCATATCTCGTTACTACAAACTGTTAATCACGTTAAGTAATCTTGGCTTTAGCGTAATGTTTTCATTTTTCCTATAGACATCTTTAGAAAAATATAAAAATTCAAGATAAAATACTAAATTGGCTTTAGCCTAATAGAAAAGATTTTATTTTAAAAAAGAAAGAATGTACAAAAAATGTAAAAAATAAAAAAGGAAAAGGTCTACAATAACAAATATCATTATATATTTAGCAAATCGCTTGATATTTGATATAAGTAAATTTTAGAAATTAGATATTTTATTAATAAAAATATAGGATTGATATATTTTAAGAAGATAAATAAAATTAACTTTTCTAAATAAATTATAAAACTCTGACATTTTATAGGTAATCTAAGCCCTTGCCTAAGTATCATTACAACTAAAGACGGGGGCCAAAATATTTCAATATTTAGATAATGGTGAAATTAGAGAGAAACGGAAAGTATAGGACCTAAAGGAAAAAGTCAAGAAATACATGATGGAACGGTAACTTGTGTCCGTTTTTTTTTAAAAAAGCCCTAAAAATAATAATTAAATCAAAATAATGAAATTATTGTCATTATTTTATCGATCATCCTCCTTACTACAAAATTAACGCACCATGAAGAAAAACAGAGGATGAATGCTTTCTTCTAACGCGCTCCCTCTCTCTCTCTCTAACAATCTTCTGACTTCTCCTTCTTCCTTGTCTTGTCGACTGTCACTGCTGAATCTGCTGCTACTGGATTCTGGAAGCTATTGGGCTATACATATACTCATTTTTCATTTGTATCCGACGATTAGGGATCTGATACCGTTGTTTTCCCGGATTCTCGGTGCTCCGAGTTTACGATTGATCCTCTTCGTGCCGCTGAATCTGGTAATTACTGAGATTTACGTTCTGGGTTCAGTTAGTTGCGGTTGATTTCCCAAGGATTCAAACTTATCCCGAGTTTCTGTTCCGATTCGAGGTTCAGAGCAATTGGAGTTCAATGGTCGTGTCTCCGCATATCCTATGTTTTTTATTCGTTGCGTTCGGTTTCCAAGTTTGTTATACACGTGGAATTTGTCTGTTTAGATCTCCTGATTGAAATCTAGCTTCACTGTTGGAAATGGATCTTGGGTAGCTAGGGCAGATGGCTGTAGAAGATGATCGCACTGTCTGAAAATGCCTTGTGTGTAATACAGCAGTATACTGTGTCAGCATTACTTGAAATTCTTAACAAGCTGACCCGGGTCAACAAATTCTTTTATTTCACGAGTTGGGGGATTGAAAACATTCTGTAGTATACTGATTTTTTTAATTGTTTTCGGAATTTGATCGTCATGAGATGGTAAAAAAACCCTTTGAATTGATGGGCAAGGATGTTTCTGGTGATTGTTTATTCTGTTTTTATGCTCACCTTCATGCATGCTATGGTATGATCAACAGTTAATATAGCTTAGTGCCATTATCAGAATGTTATTTCGGTAGCCTGACTATGAAACTCTGACTCTGGCTTTATACTGTTATCATCAGGTTTGGTCAACGGAGGGATAAAAGGTTATGCCTTTGCAAGTATTTGTTTTTCATGTGTGGACCTGACTGGTGTTTAACCAAGGATGGATGTTTGAAGGGGCTAAAAGGATAGTTACTTTGTTGTAGTCTGGAACTAGATCTTTGAGATTTACAGCGTGTCCCTGTTAGTGGGACAATTATGCCTTCTTGGTGGGTTAAGTCTTCATCTAAAGATGAAAAGAAGAAAGCAAACAAGGAGAGTTTCATTGATACGTTGCATCGGAAATTTAGAATAGCGTCTGAAGAGAGGTCTCGCAGTGGTCGGTCAAGAGGACGGCGTAGATGTTGTGATGACATTTTTCCCGAAAGAGATGCTATATCTAGAGTGCCATCAAGATCTCCATCTCCTTCTACTCAAGTATCACGTTGTCAGAGTTTTGCAGAGAGGTCTCTCCCTGTACCTCTTCCGCTTCCTACCGTGCGTCCTCCTATTACGAGCCGCATTGGCTCGGGTATTAATGCATCGAAAGGACTGAGATTGGATAGAGGTTCTAAGCCTTCTTTTTTGCCACTTCCAAAGCCCCAGAGTGCGATGAGCAGGGTCGAGAACACGGGTACAGAGGCTGATTTGGCCACTGCTTCTGTATCAAGTGGAAGTTCTGTGGGTGACAACCCATGTGACTCACTTCTCAGTCCCTTGGCTTCTGATTGCGAAAATGGGAACAGAGCTGCTGGCAATTTTTTGAGGTAAATTTTACTGCAATAATTTTTTATTATGCAGCCTCTCTCTCTCTCAACATGTTTTCACTGACTTTATATAGGGACCATTCTCCTCATGGTGTCAAATACTCTGCTGAGCTACTAATGCCAGTCCATAATTTAAGTAATAAAGCCCAGAGTCTGTCTACATCTCCTAAGCGGAGGCCTCTTGGTAGCCATGTGCAGAATCTACAAATTCCTCAACGAGATATCCTCTGCAGTGCTCCTGACAGCTTGTTGTCTAGTCCTTCTAGGAGTCCAATGGGATCATCTGTTCCAGATCAAGTCTCAAACCATGGATTGTTATCTGGAAAACCATGTTCAGATGTTTCCTTGCTTTGGTCTGGGCAATGCTCAAGTCCAGGTTCAGGTTACAACTCCGGTAATAATTCCATTGGTGGAGATTTGTCTGGTCAGCTGCTTTGGCCTCAGAGCAGGTGTAGCCCTGAATGCTCCCCTGTTCCTAGTCCAAAAATGACAAGTCCCGGCCCTAGTTCTAGAATTCAGAGCGGTGCTGTTACCCCTCTTCATCCACAAGCGGGAGGATCAACCACAGGATCTCCAACTAGACGACTTGATGACAGCAAACAACAAAGCCACCGCCTTCCTCTCCCTCCATTAACAATCGCAAATACTTGCTCATTTTCTCCTACCTATTCAGCAGCAACCTCTCCATCAGTCCCAAGAAGTCCTACAAGGGCAGAGGCTACAGTGAGCCCTGGATCACGGTGGAAAAAAGGGCGTTTGCGTGGAAGGGGCAAACTGTCGACTCAGCAGGTCTGTGAATTTAAGAAATCTAAGTCCACCTGTGAAAAGGGGCAATCTGTCTCTAGTTTCATTTCTGGCTATGAGATTATTTCACCTGCTAAATCATGCTGCTTTCCAGTAGAAATTATTTTCAAGATGATGGTCTAACTTCTTGATGCAATCTACAGTTGGATAGTTTTTAGTTTGTCTTGAGTTGAATCTTTGGATGGATATTTTTTCACGTCATAATTTCTGTTCGAGTTCTTGTTTTATCTGTCTATTTTCATTTTGCAGTGAAAGTGGTGAGATGTGTGCCATGAAAGAAGTTACTCTATGCCCAGATGATCCAAAATCGAAAGAGTGCGCCCAGCAGCTAGGGCAAGTGAGTTCCATGTACTCAATTTATTGGATGCATTATCTATTCAAAACTGCGGAAATTTTGCACTTTGTGCACTCATTTGTTCGATTTTTTGACCCATCAGTTCCCTTTCAACGATTTTGGCAGGAGATTGCACTTCTAAGCCGCTTAAGGCATCCTAATATAGTACAATACTATGGCTCTGAAACTGTAAGTTCTACTGGTAGTCTTTGACATTTCCATGCTCTTGTTCTATTCCCACATGGCTTCATTGTTCTATCTTTTCTGCCCCAAAACAGATAGATGACAAGCTGTATATATATCTGGAGTTTGTCTCTGGTGGTTCGATCTATAAGCTTCTTCAAGAATATGGACAATTTGGCGAGAATGCAATCCGTAACTACACACATCAAATTTTGTCCGGGCTTGCTTATTTGCATGCGAAAAAAACTGTACATAGGTGAGTGAAGTTCTTGATTCTGTCTTTTGTCCTGATTCCTCCTAAGTTTCATTCCCTTACCAATCAATATATGTCCTTGCACTTTGCAAAGTTAAATAAATTTGGGTTTAAACCTTATTCAGAGACATCAAAGGAGCAAATCTATTGGTGGATCCTCATGGACGGGTGAAATTGGCCGATTTTGGAATGGCGAAGCATGTATGAATAAATTCTCTGCAATCCTATGCCCTGCACTCCTTGTTGTCCGTTTGAATCTCTGCATTGGATATGAGATGGTTGATCATCTATGTTGTAGCATGACTGACTAGTAACCCTAAACAGTTACTGATGATGCATTCTAATACAAAATTCCATTGGCAAAACACAGATTACTGCACAGTCTGGTCCACTATCATTCAAGGGGAGCCCTTATTGGATGGCACCCGAGGTACATATAATCATTTTCTCGTCGGGGAGATTCTTTATTCATGATTGTTTATGATGACACATATATCACCCCATGTCCAGGTTATAAAGAACTCGAACGGCAGTAACCTTGCAGTGGATATATGGAGCCTTGGATGTACAGTTCTGGAAATGGCTACGACAAAACCTCCATGGAGCCAGTATGAAGGGGTCAGTAACCATAAGACTTAAATAAACGATCAGTGATTTTCATGCCCTCACAATCCCTGGAACGTAATCATATGTGTACGATCTTGAAAAGGTTCCTGCAATGTTCAAGATTGGAAACAGCAAGGAGCTTCCGGAGATTCCAGATCATTTGTCTGACGAGGGGAAGGACTTTGTGAGACAGTGTCTACAGAGGAATCCTCCAAATCGTCCTTCAGCAGCTCAACTTTTAGAGCACCCATTTCTAAAAAACGCTGGGCAGCAATTGGAAAGGCCTATCATGAGCGTTGAGCCTGCAGAAACGTTGCCTGCGACGTCAAATGCGATGAGATCGCCGGTACTAATCAATAATCCTGTTTCTTCCCATCCGATTTTTTGTTTGCTTCTGATTCTCCTCGTGTGCTTTTTCTTCAGGATATGGCAAGCTCAAGAAGTCTTCCAGGCTTGGACTCAGAAGATGCAACCAATCTCCAATCGAAAGGATTAAAACCCGTTTCGATATTTAGGTATCTCCATCCGAATGGATTAAAACCCGTTTCATCATCGTTCCATGGATATTACATAACCAGATCCAACTAAAATTCACGCTATTTTTTCTTCTCCAGTGCATCCCGTTCGCCTAGAAACATGCCATGCCCGATTTCACCAATCGGGAGTCCAATCCTTCAGGGACGTTCGCCACAGCATATCAGCGGGAGAAGGTCTCCGTCCCCGATATCTAGCCCCCACTGTGTTTCCAGTTCATCAACACCTCTAACCGGAGGCGACGGGGCCATCCCCTTTCTTCACCAAAGACAGACAACGACCAACTTCTTGCAAGATTCGTCCATAGGATCCAGCAGAAGCCCTGGGAACAGCAGCTTCTATGGAAACAGCAAAATCTATCAAGAGCCAAGGCTGGACATCTCCCGGGGCAGTCCCAAGACGCAGCCTCATGTCTTTTGGGAGAACAATGGTTCCATCCAACCCGGGCATGGGTGGAAGAATCTCAGGGACAGTCAGCCAGTCCTGTCTGATCATGTGTCCCAACAGTTCCTAAGTGAGCATCTGAAACTGAAAACCCTCGACCTGAGATCCGGTTTCTCGTCTTAAAATTGTAAGTCCTCTGTTTCCCCAGTGGATATAATAATCCCACACAGAATTGACAGAAAAGTCGAGAACTTTACCAAATCAAAAGACCAGAAGCTGCTTGTAGAGTTAGAATCTATAGGAAACCCATCTATACCGGGCTGCTGCTTCTTTTGAAGAGTAGTAGAAATAGCCTGAGGAGATCCGAGTTCGAGGGTCTGGATAATGGATTTTTTTTTTTGGGGGGGGGGGGATTTGGAAGAGATCTTCTTTACATTAGCGTAAAACGAAAAGGAAGAAATGTAATGTACATTTTGTTGTAATCTCTTTGGTAAAAATGGGAGAGATGTTGGTTTTGTGTGTACAGAACAGAAGCTAAGGGTGGAAGGGCTCTGTCCGAATTCAATGATGTCTCAGATTGTTCCTTTTAGGGTTATTTTTAGGGTTTCCCCTTGGAATTGGGATTTTGCATATGAGCAAAAAGCTCAAACTCGTGAGTATAACAATCCCATGGGATTTTCCATGGCGTCGACTCTTTGACCATGTCTGAACGAGACAGGAACTTGCCCAATGCTTTTCCATTGCAGAGCTCAAAATTCATCAACCCTTACACATAAACACACACTTGCATTTGCATATTCAAATACAGTTTTTACCTTCACAAAGATTTTATAACTTGTCTTCTCCAGCTTTTGGACTTACTCTACATTAGTGCCTCCTGCAATAAAACAACAACAACAGAGACTCGTTCATTGTAATGAAACAAACAAATCCCATTTCTCTGGTTCTCAAAATTAAATCAAAACAGAAACTGCATCAGTACAGACATGATCAAAGAGCCGGAATCTATGAACTAAATCCACTAGTTCCTCCAAAGTTCAAGACTTTATCATATTTCAGAAGAAGGGCAGAGGTTGTATCAGTCTTTGATCATGCAAGTTCAGGCTCTCTCTTTTTTTCGCTGTTTTCCGATTATTTTCACCACTTGCGTGAAAAAAATCCTAACAGGGTAAGTAAAAAGGACAGAACTTTAAAGTCATTGTGACTCACACAAAGCTCGACGCCATGGAAATCTCATCTCTTCTTCTCCTTCATTGAAAGCATCATCTCTCTGAGCAGAGAGGGCTCCTTGCAAATGGTATCGTCGCAAGGAACAGTGAGTCAGGTAGAAGTAATACCGGTTCACGTGCTAGTTGTCAAGTCTTTTGTCCTGATGGTCTTAACAATGGCGACATTAATGACTCTCCGGTAACCTGAAGCAACATAGTTAGGAAAAGAGAAGAGAAATGAATGTCATAGAAGCATCTTGGGAGGTTTTAACAATCTGACAAAACAGGAATCTCTTGTGTTATTGTCAGTAGTTTCGGTGATTCGCCACTGAAAATTAGCAAATATGACTGCAAAAAGGTTTTCACTTACCGCCATGGGAACTCACTCGTGTCTATTCCAGCCTGGTGAAGCTCGTCTACGTACTGCAGTGCCTCCCGGCACTCTTCCCGATCATCGAAGAACTCTTTCTTATCACCTTCAATCTGATACATTTCATGGCCTTTTCCTGCTACAACCTGCAATATATAGCAGTGTCAAGTGATTCAGAGAACGTTCAAGTTGATTTCTCGAAGACAGATTCGCTAAGAAGGGATCCAAATCTATATAGGAAACAACTTAGATCTTGTCCTGATGATTAAAGTGTGAAGGGTTTTTGTCTGAAACTTACAACCATGTCACCTTCTTCGCCCATAGCAACAGCACAACGCACAGCTACACGCCTGATGTCATGAAGGAAGAGCCGATGACCATTTGACAATGGTGGATAGTAATCGTTTTCACCGTGCTTTAGATATTCTTGCATTGTCCATCCCACCCCAACCAACATGTCATCCAATATGTCCACTAACCACAATCCGAAAAATTTTCCCCGCGAAGGATAAGTACTTCATCATTGTCTCAGAAACTCTTAATCTAATCTCAAAGTTACTTACGAGGATCTTCACTCCTTGGATTATCTGATGTCAACATTGTCACGTCGCTCTTGTCAGTAGCAATCTTTGTCATAACCGGCCTCTTTCCTCTGTCCTTCTCACCCTCGCAGCCGATAACTTGAACAAGAATGGGAAATAAACAATCAGATGATTGCCCACAACTCGGTGTTTATGGTCTAAACACAAAAGTATATCATCAATCCATGAAAATCTATCTATTAACCAATCCACAAATGTCAACCCCATAACAAAGTCCATACCTTTTAACCGATCCTCAAGTAAAACTCAGACATTTTCAAGATTATAGGAAGATGATACCCTTTTATCCCTTCAGTTCAACATTCAACAGAACTCATGTCTATGTATACAATAGTTTCCTTTCCATTGTCCACACCAAAATTGAATATTAGTTTGTGAAGTGAGACTTAAATGTACCGGTAATAATTCTTCTTGGTTTAAGCTCTCTAACAGAATCGAGCAGCCTAGACAAGCCATCAGGAGTGTGGGCATGATCCACAATAACACCGAAAGCTTGTTCCTCATCGATCAATTCACACCTGCCGGGAACAGCATCGACTTCCTCAACACCTCTAACAATATCCTCGAGTGGAGCTCCAACAGCAATCCCAACAGCCACAGCCGCAAGAATATTATATATGTTATGCCGTCCTAACAAGCCTGAGGAGATCTCCAGAATACCATAAGGGGTATTAACCAAAACCTGTGTCTCAAACAAGGAGAGCTCGAACTTTAATGGGTGGACATCGGCTTTCTTGTTTTCCATTGCGAATGTCACAACAGGAACATCAGGGTTCCCCTGTCGGATAAAGAAGGCTGCATTTGGATCATCTATGTTAACCACCTTCCTGTTCCTCTCAGGATCAGTCATTCTCCCAAACAACTTGGCCATGGAATCTCTATACTCTTCCTCCGTGCCATGGAGATTCAACTCGTCCCTTGTCAAGTTTGTGAAAAGGGCTATGTCGAAATCCACTTCGTCACATCTCCCCAAAGCAAGTTCATGAGAAGAAGCTTCCATGACCAGAGCCTCGGTCCCATTATGCAGCATCTTAGCCATCAAATTCTGAACCAAAACCGCATCAGGAGTCGTGTTTGGAGAGACAAGCTTGTTGTCACCATGAATGTAACAAGACACCGTGCTGAACATTCCTGTCCGTAAGCCCATTGCCTCGTAGAGGCTTTTTATCAAATACGTGGTGGTCGTCTTCCCGTTCGTGCCCGTCACTCCGATCACCGCCATGGATTTCGACGGGTACCTGTAGAAAGAAGCAGCCAGTGCGGCCAGAACTGCATCAGTGTCTTCCACGATTACAAGTGCCTTGCATCCCAAAGTGTCTTCAATGTCGATTTCCTTGCTCGCGACCACTGCCACTGCTCCTCTCTTGTCGGCTTCGCTCAAGAACATATGTTCACCAGTTTCGCTTCCGACACAGCACACGAAGAGATCCCCTGCGCTGACAACTCTCGAATCATGCTGGATTCCGGTGATCTCGACGTCTATGTCGCCGTAAACTGAGATGGGCACGACTTTGCTCTCGTCTAAAAGCTCTGCTAAGCTCATTTTGAACTTGGGTTCCACAATTCTGGCTTTTGCTTCCCCGAAATCATCGAAATCGAATCCCATTTGCTGATCAAACTCCGACCCAATACCGTTTTCCTTCTTCTTCTTCCCGCTTCTACTGTCGGCCACGCGCTTTCCTTCTTCATCTACCCAATTTTCGTCGTCGGAGACTTCAGTTAACCCGGTCAAGCTCTCGATCTCCTCCAAATCGGCAACTTCCTCTTCTTCCAGCTCATCTCCACCTTCCGTACCATGCCCTTCTTCCTCTTCTTCCTCTTCCTCCTCCTTGGTCCTCTTGGATGACGTCAACTTGGGAGGGTTCGGTGGGAGCAAGCCCTGCTTCACGAACTCGGTCCGCTTCATCGATATCGCCCGGTCGATCTCTCCGAATAAATCGTCACCAGAATCCCGATCGTCTCGACCCGTCTCCACCGCGTCCTCCACGTCGGCAATGGCGGACAGATACGTGTTCCGATTCTTCTCGAAGTCATCTTCCTGAAGCTTCCTCGCTCGAGCAGCTTGACGCTCAATCTGCTGGAACTTTGACACGCCGTGCATGGAATCTTCCGGCGCCTCCGGAGGGTCGTCATCCGCCGGGTTCGGGTACGAACTCCGGCGACCCGACCCGACGGCCGACGGAATAATACGGCAGTTTCGAGGAAAAGGAAAGATAATCGGCTTGTATGAAAAGGAATAAGTAGCTTTGCTTAGTGAGAGAAAGTTGGGGTGAGGAGAGAGAAAAGCAAACGCCATTGGAGAGAGACGAGAGGTTTTCCGAGGGGATAAGAGTTGATGTACGAAACGGTGCGTATACAGAGGAAGAGAAGCCAAATAAAACGGTGCGTATTAGAGGGCCAATAAAACGGTGGGTTTTTTTAGTTTGGGCCAGGTCTAAGGCCCATTATGCATCAAAGTGGGTTTATTAGGAAACTCAGACTATACAAGTATATTCTTTTTTTGTAAAAGTCTATAAATATTTTCATTATGGCATTATATAAAATGCATTAGGTTATCCATTTAAATATCCAATAAAATAATTTTGATATAACGTATGTTACATTTATAGCATATATGAAAAATAAAAAAATTGGTCAGATTTAATATCAATATCTAAAATATTGATAATAAATAGATACATGGATATAATATTTGCCATGGAGATCCTAGAGATGAAATTTTTTAGAACTTTTGTTCACTCCAAATTTACACATATTAATAAATCTATATTTAAATAAAAACTATATAACTATACGTATCATGTAAAAATAAGTATTAAGATTTACATAGGCAAATGGCTTTAAAGTATCTCGAATATTAATGACAATATGGTAAACGCATGAAAAAAAAAATATTTTGATATAGAACAGAGTATTGAAAATAGATACTTGAAAAATATAGTTGCAAAGAAAAATATTTCCTATTTTCCCTATGAGACACTATTGATGACATTGATTATATATATATATATATATATTTTATGAAATGGGCACAAAAATAAAATCACATGGCATCTTTAATTGGTAAAATGGACCGACCACCGCCCATTCTTGTTAAAGTTGGTTTATTGTTTAAATACATTTTGTGGTCCCTCCATTAAATGGGCTCATTTCTACGTTCTCATCGGCCCATATTAATTTCATTTATTTTGTTTTTTCCTAATAATCACGTCGCACGTGCGGTGTATTTGGGAAATTTATTAACAAAATCACGTATTAAATACAAAGATCAAACAAGCCATTAATTAAAAATGCATTAATAAATAATTTCTTTTAAAAAATTTACATTTGAAAATGCTGTTCGTTTAAAATTCATTAAAGTTTGGTACTAATATATATAACCTCCTAAACGCCTGACTTTATTATCGGTCAAACCACTAAATATATAATTTGAGCATGCAGTCAGATGATGATTTCCTTGCTACGTTAACAATATGTTGACCAAAGATTACAGATAATGATTAAAACAAAAACTATTGAATTTTATTTAATTTCACGATTATAATAATTTAAAAGATTGACGAACTGAACAACTGTATATTATTATGTTAACTTGGTCAATTTGAAACTACATAAAAAAAATTAAATGCAAAATCCGTCTTAAGAAAATGCTACGATAGATTTGGCGTTAATGTAATAATAATAATAATAATAATTAAAAAATCAGTTGCCATTGAATAATAATGTTATCACTGAACAATTAAAAAAGGAAATAATAAAGCATATTCACTTTGTTTTTGGCAGTTTTATCATTTATTTGAATGTTACGCAAATTATGTCACGGTGAGGAAATTGTCCCATACCGTGATACCTTTGTCTATACACTATATAACATTCATAGCAGTAATTATTAAATAGAATATTCGTATGCATAATATTGGACGGTGGAAAACTTTGTCATAAAGTTATGTGGATAATAATAATAATTTATAAACGTAGACTAACGTATACGAGTTGTAATCACGTATTATGTAGACATTATTCTGTATATATGTATATATATATATACGCACAGATGTGTATAGCATTGTAAAATGTAAGTGAATTATATTTAGAAAATATATATATATGGAGGAAGATCAAGAAGAAGACGGAAACAAAAGCTTGATTGGAAAGCATTGTCTCCACTCTGCAAATTTTCACGTCCCTTTCGTTCTCAAGTCCCAACCCTCAATATTTTTTTCTCCAAAATTGAAAAAAAAATCATGTCACTTGTTTAGCAAAACATGGTAATGAAATTAATGATTACCATAAAAGCCATTTTCATATTCAATCAAATACAAAATATTCATATCCCAATAAAGGATTTAACAGCTACCCTTTTTTTAAAAAAAACTATTACAAATTAACCAAAAAAAATTTGGATTGATATTTCTTTTTTCATTCCCTTTTGTTTCTCTCTCCTCTTATGATTTGTTTCTATTTTTTTCCCTTTGATTTCTCGATCATAGTTTTCATGGCACGAATATCTCACGACATTTCCTTCCACAGTCGTCATCGTCATCGTCATTCTCCTTCTTCTTCTTCTTCATCATCGCAACAGCGACGAGCACTTGCGCTTTAATGGCGAGGACCCATTCCAGAGAATAAACAGTAGTGACTGTCCCTACAAATTTCTTTGAAAGAAAAACCCCCAAAAAAAAGAGAGAAAAGAAAAGAGGAAATTGATTACACTGGTAGATGAGGAGACAAGGGTCCCTTAAAGATTTCTCCTTTTTTTTAATACCTCTTTATTTTCCACTCTCTGAAGATCTTCAATCCATCTGTGTGATATTTTTTTTTTTAAAAAAAAATGGGTTTTTTTGGGGGGTTTAATGTTCAACACTGAGCTCGGCTACTGATTGGCACCACAAACACAGAGACTGAACAAAGATTTCATTTTTATGACCACTCTCACCGAAATTTCGGGGTAAGTACATCTGCTCATACATATATGCGTGTGTGTATATATGTATACACATGGAAATAGATATGCTGATGTGTTTGGAGAATCTGGGTATGACATCATTGAAGCAGAGCCATGGAAAAGAGGAAATTTTTATGCTAAAGGAAAGGGTTCGCGTATCTGTTGAGGGTGTTTGCTGAGAAAAAAAAACTTGAGGCTGTTTTAATGGAAGATTCAGTTCAAGGGATTAAAGGGGGCAAAAAAAAAAAAGAAACAGGAAAGAAGATGAAATGGACAGCTTTCTTATTCACCTGCCAAACAGTGAACAGAAGAAGCAATTTTCAGACACAAGAAAGCAAGAATTGCTTTTCTGTTGTTTCCATGTTTTGAACTATATAATCTAGAACACAAGTGTTCTGTGAATTGAGTAAATGTCCCGAATTCTGTATCAAACGTGTTCTTTGGTCTTTTTTCTTGGCTCCTCAGGTTCATTTTACTTCATAGCAAGGGACGGGTTTTTTGAGTGAAGAGACAGTTTGATTCTTGGATCATGGAGAAGAAGGGATCGCCCAGAAGCACCGGCCATGGAATTATCCAGAGAAGCCCTTTTGTGTATGAGAAATACAAAGCTGGTTGTGCATGGAGATTGATAAACTTGTTTGATTTCAGACAAGGTTGGTCTGGTAAGAGACTGGTTTCAGACAAGTCACACGGGTTCAGAGATTCTGCTGGTGAGCGCTTCTTGATCATTTCCTACCATGATTTATCCTTGTGAAGTTCATTAAGAAATGGTGAGTTCTTTGATTCTCTTTTATGCAGGTAATGTTTATACGAAAAGTCAGCTTGATTTGATCCGGAGGCTTCATGAGAAATGCCAGTGTACTAATGTAAGTTCAATGGTTTTGTTTGGTTTGTTCATTGGTTATATAATAAGGACAGATTCTGAGAAGAAGTGGAATTTTGATTCATTCTAGAACGTGAATGCTGAGATCAAAACGAAGAGAAGATCATCTGTTTCTGGAACCAAACATGACAAGTCTTGTCCCAAATCCGTTAGGGAAATATCGGATCGCGAGGTAAGAAGGGCAGAGTATCTAAAGGATGAAACCTTTGATAGCCTAATTCAGACTCAAGGCAAGGTTGTTATCTCGGAGCGAAAAAAGGAATCTTCTTTGAGTGAGATTGTGAAACTCGAGGAGAAGACGGATGAGAAGAAGCCGGGCCTGAAAAAGGGTCGGGACCAAAGATGTAAGAATATGGATTCAGACTCGGACAAGTGCCCCGAGATTAACCTTCATGTTCGTGTGAACGAAGCATTGATATGTCAGAAGGCAAAAAATGGAAAGGTTCTTGGCAGAGACCGGTCTAAGCAGTTCTTGGAAGCACTTGATGTTGTGAGTTCGAACAAAGAATTGTTCGTTACTCTCTTGCAAGATCCAAATTCTTTCTCTGGAAAATGTGGCAAAGATTTAATGGAGTCTTTGACAAAAGCTGAATCATATGAAGCTCGTATGAAAGAACGAGGAGAATCAGAAGATGATTTGGACAGAATTGTTCTATTGAAGCCGAGGTTAACAAGTTCGGATGATGATAGTTCTTACTTGAGATTCAGACATCTGACAAAGAAGTTGAAACTTGTTGTCGGGTCTAACAAGAACAATGGCCGGGAAAACAAGCTTCTACGTGCTATTTGTATCCCCGAAGATAGTTGTGAAGATACTGAAACTGAGGCTACGAAGAAGTGGATGGAGAAAACAAGCGATGAAACAGATTCTCGAAGGAGACCTGATGATTCAAGTGGAAAAATTGGCCATGGAATCTCAGAGTTTTCAGTCTTTAAACGCAAGAAACGGGTTGAATCCGACGTTTTCAGGTTAAGCCCCGAGAATGATGTATCGCCAAGGAGATTCAATGTGGAAAGACGCCATGAGAGAACAATCTCATCGCCCGTTTATGAAGTTCCTCATGCATTGAGTAGTTTCGAGAGGTTACGACTTGAGAAGCAGAGCTTCAGATTAAGAATCCCGGGCAAGAATGGTAACGTGTTCAACCCGAAACAGGATTATCATCTCCGATCATTTGGTGAATGCGTTTCAGAAAAGTGTAGAGGTAAAAATCTGCAAACTGTTCAAAATATGTCTCTGAAGCTACGTGATTCATCCTTTAAACAGAAGATGAAGACCAATCATGTAAGATTTTTACAGGTTCAGCTTCTTACAGCAATCCGAGACCTGACATGGAAGATGAATGCATGGAACAGAGATTCTCGCGGAGTTCATGTGAGGTAAATGTTCAAGAAAGAAGCATCGATTGTACAATATATTATAAAGATATATAATATAACTTTGATTCTTCTCAGGATCATTCGATAAATCTGGAGACAAGAACACTATTTTCGGGTTTTTCTAGTCCAGAAAGATCGAACAGCAATACCATTAACGACCTGAAACAAGAACAGGAGCACCCTAGTCCAGTCTCTGTTCTTGCGAGAATTCACATGGAAGATGATACTACAAGTCCTGGAAATTCAAAACATGCTTCCACAGGTGAATCCAGATCAAATATTTCATTTCAGATTGCAAAATTCTTGTTCATTCTGTCCCGAATATATATATATGAACCCCTGCATATTCCATTGATCATTGCAGAAGAACAGATTGGATTCTCTTCTGACCCAAGAATCGACCTTAAGAGCATATTCTCGAGAGGGTCAGTTCAGGAGTTTGTAAAGATAGTTCTCAATACTTCTGGACTGAACTGGACAGAGCTCCTCGTGAAATGTTCCGTCTCATCTCTCGAGACCTCACTGCTCGACCAATTCTCAAGCAACAGCAACAACAGCAACAAGAATGATCACCATCATGGTCTTTTCCTTGATTACACGAGCGAGATTCTCCACGAGATATACAGAAACGACATAAAGTCTTGGCCTTTCACGCCATTGAAGAACCCTAAGCTCACTCCGTTGGATCTGAGAACAGATCTGGTTGACCACGCCATGAAACGTTTTGACTGGAGTTTGGTCTGCAACTCAGGAGGAGATCCAAGAACATTGGAACAGCTTATGGAGAAAGATCTGACAAAGCCATGTTCGTGGATGGATTGGGGAGGGGAGACAGAGTGTGTTGTGTCGGATCTCGTTGAACAAATCTTGGAACAGTTGGAGATTGAGATCTCCACAGAGCTCGGAACAATGCCCACAAGGTTACCTAGGTTTTTACCGTCTTACTCAACGTTCTTGTAGTAAAATTATGTATACAACCATTTGACGATACGTAATTAGATTTTTTTTCCCTTTTTTTGTTAATAAAGCAGATACGATTTCACTTGATGTTTACATAAATTTTCAGACTTCTTTTCTCCCTTGGGACATCCCTGTTTTGGTTTCAGGTTGAGATACTTCGGCCTCGTTCGGAAGGTTTGCCTTTTGACCGAATTACCCTTATGCGCCCGCAGGCGCCGTTTAATTCTTCCTCTTTGCAGGGGCCTCTGCGTTCGACTCAGAACAGGCCTGCCCAAATAAATATAGAAAAAAAAAATATATAATCATAATACAGCCGCACAATATTATATATATATATATATATATATATATATCATGACCGCTATATTGAACTATTTTTTTAGTGAAATAAAATTAGGTCTGGTAATTCCAAGAACTGTTAATTTTCTTTCCCAAATTTTACCAATAATTTCTTACAAATTATCATTCGTTGATTTTTCAATGAATATTTCTTAATTTTTTCTTTTTGATTTTTACAATTTTTTTTTATAACGTGGGAATCTGCAGTCATTTATCCTTCGGATATACATTGGGTAACCATTTACTTTCGTATAATAGTTTACAAACCACATTAGAAACATAAATCAGATTAGATTGTTCATAACGGATGGTTAAGAAGATTCAAATTTTTTAATTTGATGGTCAAAGGATCTAGTACTCAACAAACTCATTTGGGGTTTTTCGGGCTTTTAGAATTTTCATAAACATTCAAAGAAGTATCCAATTTTTGTAAATTTCGTTTCAACATCTAATTGATTATATGGTGAAGTGGATAGACTGAATTTTATAGGTTTGGGCAAATTTATTCCCCTAGACATAAATATAATGATTTTTAATTTTGAGAGTTGACGCTTTCCATGAAGTTGAACGTTAGATGAGATGTGCGAGGACCCCCTCGATGCTACTCTGTTAAATTTGGGCATTGTAATTTGTGCACTCACTTTTAACAGCTTTTGACCACAACTCCTTTGTATCTCCACTTTTCTTCATTCACATTTGGAATATCTAAAATATGATAATATCGTATTAAAATTTACTAACTAGCAACAAAAGATAAAGAAAATAAAAGAAGAGCTTTGTTTCTACATTAACGACGCATAATTTTCAAAATTCAGAATCCCAAAATCCGGTTAGGATCATTGAATACCAAATATTCTAGATGTCAATTTAAACCGGGGTAACTCAGCATATCCATGCAACTCTCTGAAGCGCCTCTTTGATCATTCCTGGTGTCGCTATTTTCGAACCCTTGTGCTGCACCCAAAACCCCCCCGTCAAATTCGGTTTATATCGGTTACCCAAACATAATCTAAAGATAACCGGGTTTGAGATTGTACCTTGCATTTGACGGTTAAGCATAGAAAACCGTCACCGGTCGAAGACTGTACCGAGTGAGAATCCAAGTTAAGATCACTGATGACATCCATTATCTCAAGCAAGACACCTTCTCGCCAAGCACATCTAAGCTCGATAACCACCTCGTTACCGACCAAACCGATCCTCAAATTATCGGTTAGACCGGCTGAACTGGAGTCTGGTTCAGCATCTTCCACATCACTATTCCTTCTCTTGCTAACCAAAATCCTCTTCCCATTTCCGGTACGATCGGTATGATCTCTGCAAGTTGCAGATGTTCTCTCTCCTGCTTCATTCGGTTTCTTTCTCTTCGCCATTCTTGTCTCTGTATCTGTTAATTCTCTGCAAGATTCCAGTTCTTGGACTCTTCTCTCTAGCTCTTGCAGGTATTCTATGGTGTCGTCAAGAACTGATACTTTGTCAACCTGTAAGAATGAAGACAGACTAAACCCGGTTATCATTAACCGAATGAAACATGTCCGAGTTTTCGGTTTTTTCCCATAAAATGCAGTGCCAAATCAACCGGAGCTTATTGATTCAATTACCTTATTGATCGAAGGGATTATCGATCTCAGAATCATAAACCGTTGGTTCAGTTTCTCGCTACGTTTCTTGTCAGACAAGGCATGATTCGCCGCCAGCTCATCCCCAACCCTAGCTCCGCTGTCATCGGGTGTGTCAAAAAACAACTCGTTCTTGTCCATCCGAGGCACTTCGAAGATAATCTTCTTCAGCATTTTCTGAGGCATGTTTCCGCCAGTATTGGGTCCTATGAATTTCACAAAAGCTCCTCTCTTCCACCTCGTAAAGCTCGATCTTTTATCGCAGTTCTGAAACTGCGGTCCAAGAATCAGTTGATGGGTCGTCTTGAAAACCATCGAGAGAACGCCCTGGTAATGCAAATCATCGTTCTTGGCAGCCAAATTTACGTGGTTTTGCTCTCGGATCTGCCCCAACCGCTGCCGCGTTTCCTGAACTCTACCCTTTCTTGAACCGCAAGCAACCCTTCCGGGCTCAACAAACGTCTGCGAGATGCAATCGCTAGAATTCAGCGATTGATGAATGCAGTTGCTGAGCTCTTCATCCACAAGTTGCCAACTCTGCACCTGAGACGCACCGCCATTGATCGCCTCGGCCACCAAGGAATCATGATCTTCGAGTTCTTGTTCAAACCCGTTTGTTGTTTTGGTCGGAGAATTCACCGGAAAATCGTTTCCGAACAAGGGAACGTATTTTTCGTCGCCTAGAATCTGTTGAGGATCGAGAACTTCGTGATAATCGAGTCTGGTAGAGATTGTGGTGTAAGGAGGAGCTTCCAAGAACGATGTCTGTACATATTGTATCAGATTCAAATCCTCTGTAATCTGCATAAACCGAGTTTTTATCATTACAATTTTAATCCTCTGTTGTTTAATTGACGAAGCAGGGGTATGATTGCAACTATGTAAACATTTTGGGGTTTATTATTAAAATCGAAAACGTTTGGGGTTAGATCACAAAAGAGACAATAAGCTTACGTGTTCTGTAGTGCCAATCTCCACGACGCCCCCAAGAAACGGAAAGCAAACCACTGTTTGAACCGAAGCACTCTAACAGCAAACGCAGAAAATAGCGTTTCATGATCCAAAACTAACAATACAAACGCAAACGTAAAAGCAAAACGCAAAACAAACGTACTTTGGCTAGAAGAGAGCGGCTGAAGACATTGCTGTCGGCGTTATGAGCGTTACAAAGCCATATCGTTTCACCGCTCTCTAAGGTGCGTCCAGGCAATCTACGATAAACAAACAAAAACAAAAATTAAAGATATATATATATATATATAAACAAACAAAAACAAGTAATCGACAGGTTAGAAAAGATGCAAATACCCTTCATTTTAAAATATTATTTTTTTTCCATTACATATCAAATGAGAAATTCAAATGATTAACGTGAATAACGCATGCATCCGGGAATTCGCTCGACAAGTTTTAGCATTTATTGTGTAGTAAATATAAACGGGTCTGCATGTGTATGTAAATATGATTGGTGGTTTATGGTTGGAATTTTAAAATGACAAATAGCGTGTTAATTTGGTGTGTGGGTTTAGAATATAATGGAGAGAACAAACATATTGCAATATTAGTCTATATATTAATTTTAAAGTTTATAAACCCGGTGTATAAACAAGACCAACCGGAATATATTTATTTATTTTTTTAATAAGGTTTGTTTCAAACGAATGTAATAAAATCGAATCAAATATGAGAAAAATGAATCAATAACAAAAAAAATATAATAAATAATCATGAAAACAAGAGGAACGGGTAAGGGAAATGACAGAATTACCCTTCGCCAATGCTGAAGACGGAGGACATGCAGACCAAGTAATACCACTCGGTGTCGGTGAGGTCCTCCGGCGCGAGGGCGGAGGCGGAGGAGCGCCGGAGAACCTGAGATCCAGCGGAGGATTCTCCGGCGGAGAGAGAGTCGAAAAGCTCTCTCAGCTGCTCGCTTCTCTGCAACCCTAACTGGTCGGCTCTGATCTCTGCCGTCGTCTGAATCGTTTTCCGTGTCTTGATGTCGCCATTGTAGTACCCATCTGTCCACTCCAACACTCTGCAAAGCTCAAAAAAATAAGATCAACCACTCGCGAAATGGAATAATTGATGATTCGAAAGACATTGTGTTTTGAGATTCGTGAATGTTTTTTCGAGATTCCGGAAGTGATGAACAATGAACCAGATTCTTTTTTTTTTCTTGGTACATCCAAAATTAAGATTTCAAGCGAATCCAATGGTTTGGATTTTAACAAAAACAAGTTTCAGAGATTGATCGAAATGTCCGAGCTTGAGAACTTCAGTTCTTGAAATGATTGTTTTGGGAGACAACAATGGAAATTCTGAAGTCAAACCCATAAAATATTCTTAACAAAGAATCTCATCACTTCGAACAGAATGAACAAACCCAGATTCGGACAAAGCAAGAAGATTCGGTGTGTGTGTCAATATTAGCTAATTATAGAAGATTGAAATTAACGAAACAAGAAGTTTCCCGAAATTATAAACTCCGACAAAAAAAATCTAAATTTGGAAGAAAAAAAAACTAAGAAGGGTGAGCATATAGTACCCTGGTTCAGAAGCGGAGACAGACCAGAAGATTGCGTAGCTCCACTGTATACTTCGAACAGCAACCGCAAGTTGTTTCTTCAGATTCTCCGGCACCGTTCTGTTTTGTCCGGCGACCATTGTTTCTTCATCTCTACACCCCCATTGATAGAAAAAAAAATCACCCAGAAATAGAAAAACTAGAAGAAAAAAAACAGCAGAGAATAACCCATCAAAAAAAGGAAACAGTATCAGATTTAATTACCAGGAAAAAAAAAGGGTCAACAAAGATCATGTAGAGATTTGCATATAAACAAATTTTTATTTACATATATTTTTTTTTATTTTGGGGTGTGCGGAAGCATCAATATCAGCAACAGAGACAAGAAACAAACCCTAGATGGGGTTTTAAGGTTTCGAGCTTTGATTTCATGACATTATTTTTCGCCGGAAAAAGACAAACCGAGAAGAGTTTTGCTATTTTAACACATTAAAAAAACTTTTTTTGTCGCAGGAAGAAATCTTTTTTTTTTTTGTATATGGGAGAAAGAACATTAAATTATTCAGGCAAATTTTGTTTTGCTTGAAGTTTGAGAGTTGAGAGACTCGTGCTCTGTCTCAATCTCTCTCGATATGTTGGAGGTGGTGGAACTCAAAAATTGATGAAAATGAAAAAAAAAATGAAACTGACCAAAAACAAAAAGCAAAGAAATTTCAGAAAAAAAGCTATATGGGCGTTAATAATAATAATAATAACCGGCCATTGCCGAATAAAATTATACTTTTTAAATACTTTTAATCATTTATGATTACCCTCAAATATTTTAAATTCTGAAATATTTTGTTGGAGGGCGAATCGCTTGTGTTCAGCTTCTTGTGGAGTATAAAGTTTTATGGTCCTTTATAAATTTGATACAAATTATTCTTATATATATATATATATAATTTAGAAGATTATAATGGTTATATATAGAAAATGAAAGAATGGAATAAAAATTGATAAAGGCGAGAGGTAATCAAATATAGTAATCATCAAATATGCTCTTTTATAACTAATCATAAGATGATTGAAAATTCAATCTAATTGCTAGAAACTAAAAATATATATGTATATTAAATAATAGGTGTGTAAACTGAGTTAAGATTTTTTATCCAACCTCCGGTCGATTTTTTAGACGACTTTAGCCAAAATTTGTCTAACTCAATTAAAAAACTGAATATTTTTATTATGTTTATTTTATTTTATTTTTTATAATCCGAAAAATCACTAAGTATTTGGTCCAACTGCATCTCTCAAAGGTCAGAGAAATCCGAGTGAATGTCTTTCTCCACACTTGAATTTGAATCCAGAATAAAAATATGTTTTGTACATTCTCCTACTACTATGTCACACAAACTTGAGTTTATTTGGTTTACGAACAATTTCGTTTAGTTCGCGATGAGGCGAGTTAGGTCGAAATATTTTTTTTACTCATTTTTATTAAATCCCAAAAATTTTAGTCGAGGGGATTTATATTTTATACCGGGTCGACCGTTTATACACGAGAGATATAAGATAATTTGAATTTTTTATGTTATTTTTAAAAAAATATAAAAAAACTCTTTTAGAGATAGGAGTATGGAATAAATTTTATTGCAATCATAAACAAAACACAGATGCACAGACAATGATACATAAAATTGAAATGCCACAACGAAATGCAAGAATTTAATGTTTTGCCTCGAAGAGCTTTCCAAGGCAGACCGACAAAAGCTCATGTTGGTTCGTAATTTTGAAAGTTATTTATTTTCATCTTATTTTTTTTCTTTGTTTTCCCTCTATCACATACATATATGCATGTGTATATAATTTTTAAAAAAAATAAAAAAAGTTTGAAGTAAAATTTGGAAAAATAAAATAATTATAAAAAACCTTATCAACTGGCCATTGAGTTCATGTCTGACATAAAGGAGAGACGTGTTTGGTCCCTACAAAAGGAACGCCTTTTAAAAGCTTAGCAACGCTTTAATATACACATCCTGATCCTCCAACGACACCATAGAGTTAGTGTCTGTGCATATATGCACACACCGATATATTCAATTTGAGTATTCGGATTTCAAATAAAAACTTAAATGTGTCGTAGTTGTTTTAAACCGTACATAGAGGTGCGGTATAGCTAATGCTATATATATAAACTTGATTTCGGATAATAATCAAAATAACCGAATCGAATGTCCACTCCTAATTGGAATCGGTAGAATCTTAAAGTTAGGAGTAAATTGTCCTCGTTTTACTGGTTGAGTTATCCAAATCGTGTTCGAAACATTTAGTGTTGATTGAGTTGTTTGTCCGTGTCTTTCGAGTACGTAAGCATGTGTGTGTATATATATATGTATGTATATTAATATGTATGTATGTCTATATGTTTTTTATATATTTACAAAATAACACAAGTCAAACACTTTAAAGATCCCGAAATTGGCTTGTGCCTAGTTGATAACGCTTAGTATAGTCACGTGGATTTGCATTGAAATTTGCGTAATGCAAAGATTAATAGAGGCCAAGAATCATTATATGAATGGAGGGCATTGTTAATTATTCCTTGACATGGACCTTCGTGATTAACATTTCATTATGTCAATTAATAAGGCAAAGAAATTTCTACATTAGGGTTTATCTTCAACGAATTAAGTACAATTTGTAGCTTTCAAATTAATTACGGAGACTTTGGTTTCTTGCATAAAAAAAACTTGTTGTCACTTTACAATTGTCTTTGTAATATTATAAATTTATTCCAAATTTACAGAGTCTATTCAGTTTTCTCTATCATTCATCTTAGTTTAAAATCAACATATGAACATAAAATAAAAATTAAAAAAAAAAATATGAACATAATCGATATATAACATTTTTTTTGTATAATTTTCAGATAAATAAGCATTTTTTAATTTCATAAATATTTAAGAGACCATCTCTCATCTATAATAAATATTCATGATTTGGCTCGTTTATAAATTTATTTTCAAGCTACTTAAATTAGCAATTTCATAAATCATTTAAAAACGAGTATGACGAACCAATTCATCATGACCACGAGCTCAATCGAACTCGGCGGATTCGAAAATTGAGAGTATATTTTTAATCAAAGAATTGTGTTTCTTTCTTTGTTAAATGTGAAATTTATTTGTTGCCGTATTAATATATATGTATAATGGGGTTTTTTTTTATAATAAGGAAATTCAACATATATTTGGTCAAACTATATTTCACAAAAGATCGGAGAAGTTCGGACCAATATTCCTCCATACGTTTGGATTTAAACTCGGGATAATAGAATAATTTGAATGCCTTCTTACCATTAGACCAACAAAATTTGTGAATGATTTTTTTTTATCAACTTGTATTTGTTGTTTTAATAATAAATTTCACTCATTTATATATCATTTATTAGGTGTTTTTCCTCTTACAATTAAATAAATTTTATATTTGTCTTTTAGCTCAGGGTTTGTTTATCCGGTTAATTTAGGCGATCGAGATTTTCCTTAGTCGTAAAAAAAAAAAGAGTTATAACGAGCCAAACCCAAAACGAATCGACTTGTTTCGATTTGCCATAAATATTATTATGTTATCTATCATAGTTTTTGTTGAATATATATTCCAATGAAGCAAGGACAAAATTTATAGATCGAAAAGTATAGAATTTTGGTATTTTCAAAATGAAAGAAAATCAGAGAATATAACAAATTCTATATAATAGTGGAATTTATATATACTATTATATATTTTACTACTTCGAACATGCAAATCTAGTAAAATAGAAAAGATGTGAAATGAGCAAACCAAATATATGTAATATAAATAGGAAGTATATAAGATATGGGAATGTAAATTACAACTTGCCATAATGAACTGGTGGGGATTGATTAAAATAATCGTACAACATCGAGCGTAAAATCGATTTAAATAAAATCTAATTTATGCATTTCGAATTAAATGTAAAGTGTCCCGTTCGTCGTGCTAAAAAATAATTAAATACAATATAAGATTACATGTTAGAGCAAAGGACAAAATTGTACTTTACCAAAAAAACAAAGGACAAAATTGTATTTACCCACAAAAGGGGCAAAATCGTTATTTTCATCATATCATATTTTTTTATCACTTTAAATCAGTTTTTTTCGTAAGATTTACGGGCTTCGTGGGGGACGCATAGGGACAAATCAATGGGACACTTTTGACCTATTGCGGTTTGTTCATAATTTCAAATAATATAATTTATTGTTTTATACATCAATTAATCATGCATTAACTTCGGAAGAAACAAGTTGAATAACTTGAATTAGACAAAATTAATTCAGGAAAATCTTTTATTTTCGTATAATCTATTGAATTGAATTTTATATATGGGATTAATAAAATAAAATATTATGTTTTATGAAAAAAGAAGGAAAATGATAGATTGACTTCAATTTTTTTTTTTTTTTTGTCAAACCAGAAAGTTCACCTGAACCTTCGGCCCAACCTACATCTCCCTGGGTCCGGTAGCAGCTTTTGAACACACAGCTATTGGCTATGTCTCTCCCTTCCCGCATGTCTGGATTCGAATCCCTGACCTGAAGGAGGAACACCCTCACTTCCAGTCCAGATACCACTCGACTACAGATATGTGAGTTTGACTTCAATCCTTTTCTTCGCATATATTCTTATTTCTTAACTTATTATTGCCTATACATTAGAAAAATACTTTTTTTTTGTTACAGATAAAATTTAAACTATAAATTTAAAGAAGATAAAGTATATATTTTTTTTACTGAACATATAAAAGTAACGAAATAAAAGGCATAGATGCTGGCATTGATTGCATGTGCATGGAGCAGTCCATTGTATTCTGTGGTCCACTTTACTTAATTCGCATTGATAGCAATGCCAGCTCTTTTTTCTCTCTCATAAATTTTTTTTTTTTTTTTGATACATTGGGAACCCCGGCTGCTACCCTTCGGGCGCGCTGACCGAGTAAACCCAAGCCCACACGCACGAGCCTGCAACACACGCGTGGGAGGTGAATCAGCCGTAACTGACAGGCGATAGATGCGTTAGCAAGGAGTCGAACCCACAACTTTATGGCATGGGACAAACTACCTTACCAACTCATCTAGGGGTTTCCCCCTCTCTCTCATAAATTAACAATAACTAAATTGTATACATTCCTCAAAGTTTTTTTAATAATACTACAATTTATACCATTTTATGTGTATATATAAAATATGCGATATTTGTAAATTACCCGAATTTTTCATGTTCTAAATTGCCAGATATTTAATTTATTTGGGCAATGATAAAAATAAAATATTTCTCTAGTTGAACTGAAACTAGATTCCAATTTTTATTTAAATTTAGATATCAATTGGAATATTTACCTATTTTTAGTATACTCGTGTCTGGTATAATTACTTATGAAATTTTTGTTAAATTTATTTAGTAAAATTATCCTTTTTTTTGTAATTTTGATGAGAGTTAAAATTTATGTACTAAATTATGAATACATTATTTATAAAATATCGGAAATACTCGAAATCCATATTAAATTGGAATTAAACTTTTTTTTAATTCAGACCATCAAATTAAGTATCATTAATACGTATTTGTTAATGTACTCGGTATCGTGTCACGTTCTTGACCACTTGTACATATAAATACGTTAGTATACGCATATACGCGCGCGCGCGCACACACACACGTACTAATATAGTGTGTGTGTATATATATATAATATACACAATAATTGTATATATATAATATACACAATAATACACACACACATGCTCTCTTCCGGTCGATATTTATTGTTTATTATGCAGAATTCCCAGAATATTCTTACGTTATTATCTAGATTCCATCCCATCGTATTCGTCTTACCACTAAAAAATTATGATTTTCATATTGTTGATATAAATTTATATTTTTCTAATAACATAGGTTTTATGATGCATGCACCAACAATTATTATAAATTTCTACAAAAAGTACTGTAAATTAATATACATTGAATGTTTCCATATTGAAAAGACGAAATAACAAGGTATATATGTCTTTTCCGTAAATAGATTTTATAATTTTGATCTAAAACTAATCATGTTTTCGTTTATCGTGTGTAACAATTACAGCCATAAACAAATAATAATTTGTTTGATGATTAAATTCCCGTGGTTAAAGCGAATGCACATTCTCTGTGTTCTCATAAATTGAATTTTAATTATTTATTGTATTTTTAAATCAACCACTCTTTTCCACGTTCCATGTATGATGAGCGTGACGCCATGCATGCAGAACCGTAAAAAACAAGAGGATATATAATTAAACATAATTAATAAGATAAAACTCTGATTTAAATATTTCTTAATACTTGTTTTCGGCGTGATGATAAAATTGAATTTCGTAGAAGAATATTTTTTCTTTTAAATAACATTGATTTTGAAAGATAAAAAACAGCACAGTAATAATTCAATTTACTTTATATACGCGCGATTGCGATCAGTCCAATGAATGGTTATAAAAACCCACAACATTCGTTATAAATATGTGGTCTGTGGACCACTGTAAAACATTAAAATATTGACAGAAAAAATAATTAAAAAAAAGGTGAATTAAAAATAGTTTCCATATATCAACCCTGCATTAAATGTGAAAAAAGCCCCACCACCACCAAATCAAAATATCATAAAGCCCTGAAAATTTGTTGCCAAAATTAAAATAATCATTGGAAACATGAAACATATACTTTATGATATAAGGATTCATATTTCCACGTGGAATTTATGGCGAGTTTTCTGTAATACTTGTGACAGAGCCCTGAATATAGAAAAAAGTAGATATATAATCTTTTACGTACAAAAGTTAGCATTGATTAAGCATTAGATATGCAGAATTTATAAGCCACTTTCCGATAAGAAAAAAAAATTATTAACGGTTAATTTCGAATAAAAAAATATTAAATTAATATAAAAAAATAAAAATTGTCATCCAATTTTCAAAAAGTAACCATTTACAACGGCCGGGTTGCCGGCTTGCTTTTAACCTGAGAAAACAAAAAGATGAGGCCTTATGTAACCCATACTGGGCTGGATCTGGACCCAGAGATCAAAACGGTGGTTAGGCCCATTAAGTTCTTAACCGGACCGGTTTAGACATTAGCGGTATTTCCGGGCTTGTACCCAACAATTTCAGGTCCATTTGACTTTTCTTGACCACAAAAAATAATTAAATTACTGTAATTTCTATTTTCCCAGAAAAAAATATAAGACGAAAACACGTTCTATTACGTATTAAAGAACAACATTTTCGACAGAGTGATTACTTTTGTTTTTGTTTTGATCTTCAAATAAAAATTAATGAATTTAAATATAAATTTATTCTTTATTTTTTTAATTAAAAGTAAAGTAGTTATTAAAAATAAAAATTAATGATTTTCAAATGGAATTGTTTATTACTAAAAAGGGAAAATCAAAAGCTAAGACGGAGCCACAGCGGGAGAATCAGGTGGGACCCACCATCACATAAAACTTTATTTTTGTTATTTTAAACTTTTTATGCAATTTCTAAAATATAAAAATAACTAAAGAAACAAACATTTTTTTTGCCTCCCGTAGTTAGCAAATTTCCCGTTTTCTTGTTTTTTTTTTCGGAATCCAAACAGAGAAAGGGGAAAAACAGTAAGCAAATTGCGCCGACTGGAGTTTCTGGATTTTCATCCGGCGAAGGATTGTACTCCGGGGTCTTTCTTCGTGGATTTGAGGATTTACCGTCAGATTTCGTCAGAGTGAGTCGCCATTGTTGCGTTTCTTGAGGTCTCAATCCGGCCCTCCCATGGCGTCTCAGGTTCGTGTTCGTATCTCTTTCTGCTGCTTCTCTGTTGCGAACATTTGTGTAGCGGAGATGTTTTCTTAAGGGTTTTGTCCGGATCTGGTTCTTTAGGCAAAATTAGGGAATGTAGTTTGGAATTTGAGCTGATTTTATGGTTAGATCTGTTAGGTGTTATATTCGGTTCGGCGTTGTGGTTGTTCCTCGCTGCGAAGATGAAAATGTTGAGAAGAAACTTTACTTTTCAGAATATCTTGTGGATTTTTGCCTTTGTACCCTCGAAATCGAGAAGCTTTTTTCACTTGAGATTGAAATTATTAGCTTGTTGGGTTGTCTTCAGTGTGAATATTTGTACCCCAAGAGGTTTAGGTTATGCTAATCCCCTTTCGTTTATGGTGAGAAACTATCTTAGAGGGCACAAATTCTTGGAACCAATGGCTCATGTGTAGGTGAGAGGAGATATTTCCATGGCTTGCATGAGATAAGCAGATCATACTTCTTGAAGTGACCATTATTGCTTACTTGGAGCTGCATTTGTTTTCTAAGACTGATTTGGGATTGGACCATTTGTTTTAGGTCTCATCACACACTTAATTCTGGAGTCCAAGAATCTCAAATTCAGAATGAACAGTCATCTGCAACAGGGCGCCAGCATGATTGGTGCCTATAGTCGGCCAAATGGGTCGAGCATCTTGAGTTTTTACAGTTCAGAAAGTCGTGAAAGCATGGATGATTTTAAGAAAGGCAATATTCTTTACGCTGCTTGTTTGTTGTTTATCTTCTCTCCTGCTGGTGCTTGTTTTGTATCCTCTTCAGTTATCCCAGAAGTCTGGCAAGTCCTCTGAAACATCTGTACTTCAGAACTTGAGTTTTGACATAGAAAACAGTTCCAGTGAATAATGAGTATCTTACATTATATCTCTAGTTGAAAGTAGAATAGTCAATCTTAGTGCAAGGTGGCGAATGGATGCTTCTATTTTCACAAATGTTTTCCTGATATTCCAACAGACCTTTTAATGGTTTAAGCTGGTGTCATAACATTATTGAGAGCCAAAAGCTTCTATGCTCTAAATTTCTGGTCTAGGAGAAAACATAAATAAGATGATGATTTTATGTGCTTAAATTTAATCACTTCTAAACTGCTTTCAGGTCATCAGAGTTTGGTAGAGTGGTTAAATGAGATGCTTCCTTATTTGAATTTACCACGGGATGCTTCAGAAGAGGAACTGAGAGCATGCTTCATGGATGGAACTGTCTTGTGCAGCCTCCTGAATCAGCTTAGTCCTGGTTCAGTAAGAATGGTGCGCATGAATTGTTTTATGTGTAGAATGTTTTACTGATCCATGTGTTTCTTCCTGTTTGCTGTTTTTAACCTTCTAGTTTTGTGCTTTCTGCTGGACTCACCGTTTTTGGGCTATTCTACAGGGTGACAGTTTTGAGTCTGCTAGTGTAAAAATAGAGTGGTTTCTTACAGCCATGGATGAAATGGCCTTGCCGAGGTTTGAGGCTTCAAACTTACAGCAGGTTTGTTCCCTTTTTTCCTCGATAGATCAATTTGTTTGCAATTGAATATTTAATGTCTTTAAAACAGCTAGTGTGGTATTGCATTTCCACATTTTAATTTGCATATTATTATGGCTACTGATTCAAGAAACTGAGCAAATCGGATCATATATGTGAAGTGCATATAAAATTGTGTGTTCTACATATCTACTGGACAGAACAATGTTCTAGTTTGGGGCTATTACATAATTTGCACAGAGGACAAATTTCAGCTTTAGCCTCGTGACATCAAAATCTCAGGGTTTCTTTTTCCATGTCCTTCCACCCTCTCTCTCACTTATTCTTCTAATCTGGTATTGTTGACTAATAGTATAAGATACTATGCAGGGCGATATGGTGCCAGTTTTTCAGTCCCTTAAGGCACTTAAAGCAAGCTTTTCCGATGGTGAGTATAGCACGAACTCAATGTGTGCAAGAAGGAGATGTAGTTTGCCGGAAGACCATTCAAAGGGAGACGATAACAAACTCAGTGATGGATTTCAAGTCGAGGTTGGAACTGATATCAATATCTCTGATGCTAAAATTTTGGAATTACTGAAATCAAACAGTTTACAAGTAAGTAAAGTCTTATAAAAAATTCTCTCAATGTTGGTCAAGCTTCAAGCTTTTATCTTTGCTTCTGATGCAATTTCAATTCCTGCCTTGGTAGAATGCCTCCACTCGTTCACTATTTGACATGCTGGATAGGCTTATGGAAGAGAGCTTGAAGAATATGAATGGGAATGTCTCTAATGTACGCCAGCAATTGAGCTACAGATGCTGCACTTCCTTAATTTGTTGTTTCCTGGTTGCTACAGCTTATGGACCCTACGATCACAGCATTTTTTCTCTTTCCTCTTTCTGTTTTTCTATGTATTTCAGGCTATGGCATCTGTATTGAAAGCAATTCTACAAGTAATAGAATATCGGATTTCAGTTCAAGCAGAAAACTCAAAGAATGTACGAGTACTTCTGGTTTTTCCTTTTGTATTTTTTTGTTGAATGTTTACGTACAATTCTTCTGACAAAGTCATTAAGTCTGCCTGTGAAATGGGTGCAGCAAAATATCCTTTTTAGGGTCCGTGAAGAAAAGTATCGATCAAGGATAAAAGTTTTAGAAACCTTGGCAGCTGGGACAATAGAGGAGAATGAGGTACAATATGTATTTCAGTTTCTAGTTGTGGTATGATGCTTCTCTCTGCAGTTATTTCCCTAATTGTTTGGTCTTCTTTTATTTTGTAGATTGTAACGAACTGTCTGGAGCATATAAAGGTATGTTATCTATATAACATGTAGCTTTCATTTCCTGCTTCTAGTGATGTATGTTTATACTTGGCCCGTGGTATGGGGCATCTTACTTGTAGAAAAGAAACTGTTGAACCAAAGTCTTTGAAATGGATAAAGTTCTAAATTCGTTGCCAAATCGTTGGTGTTTATGCGGTTTGTTATAAACATATATAAGAAAATATTAAAAGGATTATCGTTCCTTGTGCTATACCGTGGATAATGTGTAGATGTTTTTTCTTTTGCATCGCATGTTCGATAGTTGTGTTAATACTTTCTTGTGCATTGTAGCTTGAGAATGCCAGAATGGAAGATAGAAAAAGGTCGGAAGAAAATGATGTGCTAAGTTTGAGAAAGGAAAAGGAGTGTAGAGATGCTGAGATTTCTAAGCTGAAGGGAGAACTTGAAATGGAGAAACGAACACATGAAAACCGCTGTTTGGAACTTGAAGCAAAAGCTCAAAAAATTAAAGTTGAATTGGAGAAGAAATTGAAGGATGCAGAGTTTCGTGAAGTAGATTCAGCTAAGAAGGTGGAAGAACTTGAAAAGCTATGCGAATCTAAATCACAAAAATGGGAGAATAAAGAGGGTACCTACCAGAGCTTCATAGACAGGCAGTCAGGGGCTCTGCAGGTTTGACTTTATTGATAGTCTTACAAATATATGTCAGTATCCATAGTTCTTTTGCTAACACTGAGTCTGTGAATTTTCCAGGAGTTGAGGGCTACTTCAGAGTCTTTAAAACATGAAGTCATACTGACACGGAAGAGCTATATTCTCGATCTAAATCACTACGGTAAGAATGATCATTTCACTAATTGTGTTGTTTGCTTTGCCTTGATGTTATTTTGGGTTACTCTGCTTTTCATATTTGAGTCATTTTCTTAGGCTCAAAGCTCAAAGGAGTGGTTGACGCAGCGAAAAATTACCATGTGGTCCTTGAAGAAAACAGGAGACTGTACAATGAAGTACAGGAATTAAAAGGTAGAAACCTTTGCTCCTCATTTGTTTGAGCCTTCAGGATTGGCTTATGTTATTTGATATTTCTTTTCCAAAAGGAAATATCAGGGTCTATTGCCGGATTAGACCATTCCTTCCGGGGCAAAACAAGAGGCAACCGACTATAGAATACATTGGTGAGAATGGTGAATTGGTTGTGGCAAATCCCTTAAAGCAAGGCAAAGATACACATCGACTGTTTAAATTCAACAAAGTTTTTGGTCAAACAGCAACTCAAGGTCAATATCTCATCTTCCCCTTTTTAACCTTCCTTTCTTTAGTGTTCTGGACCTTCTGGTGTCTCTCCTCGTTTCTACAGTTTTCTTTTGTTTCATATGTCGGGTTAAAATTATTAATGGCTTTATATCCATTAATTCAGCATGTTCTTGTTTATGCAGAGGATGTATTTTTAGATACTCGGCCACTAATTCGATCCATTCTTGATGGCTACAACGTTTGTATATTTGCCTATGGTCAGACAGGCTCTGGAAAAACTTATACAATGGTGAGCAATCCGTTTGTTGTGGCTCATGTTATATGTAAGCCAATCATTTGAGCTTCTAATCGATGCACAACCCATTTTGCATATATGTAAAGAGCGGACCAAGTATAACTTCAAAAGAAGACTGGGGTGTGAACTATCGAGCTCTCAATGACTTGTTTGAGCTAAGTCAGAGTAGGCAAAACACCATCGAATACGAAGTTTGTGTTCAAATGGTTGAGATATATAATGAGCAAGTTCGTGATCTACTTTCTGAAGGCGGTTCCAATAGAAGATATCCTTCTCTCAGACTGGTATTATCTTAGTACTTTTTTTTGGTGGATATATGTGTGTGCGTTTGAGCGATGTGTGCATATAGGTTTTTCTGTGTTGCGGTTTCTACTACTTGGAAACTGGGATCGTAGGTATTAGTCGTACTGTTTCCCAGGGTGGAGGAATCTTGTTGCTTTATGTGATTATATAGTGGATAATATCATATACTTTTGTCTCTCTCATTTGTGTTCAAAATGGGAAATTTTCTTTAACTTGCATACATACACTTGGGATTTGTACTACCGCACTACCGAATGGGCTAGCAGTCCCTGATGCAAGCATACATTGTGTGAGATCAACTGAAGATGTCCTTGAACTAATGACCATCGGGCTAACGAACAGAGCTGTTGGTGCCACAGCTCTTAATGAAAGGAGCAGTAGATCACACTGGTTCATCTCTATTTTCTTATATTCTCGTTTTTTTGCCTTGTAGTGTTAACTATGCCTCTTCATTTTAAGGATTGAGCATGTCAATTGTTTGGTTGTTTCTCTGCAGTGTTCTCTCTGTTCATGTACGTGGTGTTGACATGGAGACTGACTCTACCCTTCGCGGTAGTCTGCATTTGGTTGATCTTGCCGGAAGTGAGAGGGTTGATCGCTCTGAAGCAACTGGAGAGAGGCTCAAAGAAGCACAACATATAAACAAATCGTTGTCAGCTCTCGGAGATGTTATCTTTGCCTTATCGCAAAAGAACCCTCATGTCCCGTACCGAAACAGCAAGTTGACACAAGTCCTTCAGAGTTCCCTTGGTAACTATGCTATATTCATCCATGAAACGACAGCCAACCCAACATATAAGATTGTATTCAGTCTTGTGCTGTTGGATTTCTTTCATCACTCTTTGGTTCACTGTCCCTATGTTTTTTTTGTTTTTTTTTTTTGTTTCTTAGGAGGACAGGCCAAAACTCTTATGTTTGTGCAGATCAATCCAGATGAAGATTCGTATTCCGAGACCGTAAGTACTTTGAAGTTTGCTGAAAGGGTTTCGGGTGTTGAGTTAGGTGCAGCAAAAAGCAACAAAGAGGGGCGGGATGTTAGACAACTCATGGAGCAGGTGCCTTTCTTTTTTCCCTTCCCCCTTTATCTCATTTTATTTCTCCATTGAAAATGATTATATGCAATTGAAATCAGTCACTTCTTGTGTTTAGCTCTATCATATTTTATACTGAAACCATTCAATCTGGATGTTACTGGCTTCAATCCATATGAACTTACTGTTGTCACAATCAAGTGGATATTACTGGCTTCAATCGACATGAACTTACTGTTGCCACAATCGAATGGAGTTTCCGGTTTAGTTGACGTATCCTTAAATTACAAAGGCCTAAGTAGGCACAGCTGAACAGTTTCCTGATAAATTTTGCTTTGAAAAGTAGTGATCACAATGTATAAAGCAACATGATTCTGTAGCATTGTCAATAGATGACATATTATGTTAATTTTAAGATGTGCAATAGACATAACAGCACTTCTTGATATCCCTCGATATTGCAGGTATCGAAGTTAAAGGATGTGATTGCCAAGAAAGACGGAGAGATTCAAGAGTTACAATGGCTGAAAGGTAATACCGGTGCCCTAAAACAGGATTTAAGCAGTCTAAGATCTCCGAGAAGTCATTCCGTAGGAGCTTCACCGAACGCTCGGCGACAGCAAGACCATGATTCCCCGGAAGAGCCATTTCAGACGTCGACAACTCGGATTCTGGATCACAGCACTTAGCAGATGAAAGCAGATATCGAAAGGAATTCTGCACCAATGGCAATAATAGTTTAGCTGAAGAGGCAGATCCCGAGGAACGATTGAGTGATATCTCAGATAGTGTTATTTCGATGGGAACAGAAACTGATGGGTCCATAAGCAATGCTGTGGAGTTTACTCTCTTCCCCCCTGAAAATGCCGAAAAATCTCAACAAGACTTAAGGTCACAGAGATCAGAAAAATCTGCGAAACGCGAGAAAGCCACCGAGCAAAGTATCAAGTGAGTATATTGTACTATACTTTCCACATTCTAAATTCAGACAAGTAGGATAGACAGTAGAATGGAAAGAATTGCTTTGTTTTACGTTTTCTCTCGAGCATATGAGGTTCGTGGAATAAACACTTTTGTTTGATCTTGGATCTTTCGTCTGTATTCGAAGCAGAAGTAATTTGTCATCAAGGCTTCTGAAGCAGACGCCGAAAGCCAGGCCATCCAAACATTCTCCTTCTGCCAGCAGCTCCTCCTCTAAGGCCTTACCGAGTAAATTTTTCTGCAGCTTAAATATTCTTGTTTTTTTTACATCTATTATTATCAAAGTCCTCATTTTATCTGCCTGCAAGGGCCTCTCAAACAACTTAGGAGTTGAAAAAGATTTGATATGTGCCATCAGACATATCAGACTGGTAGACTTGTAGGTTATTATAATCCCTAGCGAGTTCTGGACTCTTTTATTTCCTAATTTTCCCAAATCCATTATGAATTAAGCAACCAGGAAAGAAAAGGCTAAACATCTCACATCGTTCTTTCTTGTAGCCTTACCGACAGAAGCTCGATAAGCAGAAAAACTAAAGGGATGTTGAATGCTACTTTCCAATAGTATTCTCTTAATGACTGACGGAATGTTATCATCTTCAGGTGGTAAGAAACCGGTCATGGGCTCTTCATCGGTGAAGCCACTCAACAAGAGGCGTCCATGAATGAAATCCAACGACAATTACGGATTTCTTAATCAGATGGATTAATAATTAGAGGTTCGGCCGGTTTGGTGTGGTTTCACAAGCTGAGTTAGTGAGTTCACAACGCTGAAGAGGCTACTAAATGCATCATCATCATCATCATCATCATCATCATCATCATCATCATCATCATCATCATCATCATCATGTACAAGGCGTCTTCCACTTTGAGACTTTGTTCTTCATCTTTTGATGGTTTGTACTAAATGTCGACTTAAAGATGAGCTTTTTTTTTTAGTAACGATTCTTGCATAGATTATATGAACTCGGTTTAGATTATTATGTATTAAAAAGTAGTTTTTGCTTAGACTGTATAAACTCGGCTGTGTTATTTTAATTAAACCGCCATTGAGGTTGAGTTTAAAATAGGTTTAAGGATTGACATAGATAGTAAAGTTTAAAATTTTCTATCAAGGAGTCCTGTGAATTAAATTTATAGAGTTTAGGTTTATCAATTTCAGATTTGAGTATGTGAGTGTTAAACATATTCAAAAAAATTTAAATTTTTAGAATGTAGATTTTAAAATTTGTGTGTGAAGAGGAACGAATCCAATGAATTTGCAAGTGAATTTTTTTAATTGCCGAATTCAATTAACTGTTCAGATTATACAAGAAAAAAATCTAAAAGCATAACAAAACAAATCTAGGGCTTGAACGGTAGGAGTTTTTAGAGTTTTTAGAATCCAAAAAAAAAAAAAAAAAACATTCAAGTTTTTACAAAATTACTTTTCCTAAAAACTTGGAAAGCCATTTTAGTGAGAAAAAAAAAATCAAAAGTTACTTTTTTTTTTTAGTTTTCAAATATTATAAAATCCAAAAGCCAAAAACCAAAAACTAAAAACCAAGGCTTTGAATGGAGATGTCTTTTATTTTGGGTTTTTGCTTTTAGTTTTTGGATTTTGGTTTTTAGTTTTTGGTTTTTGGTTTTTGGATTTTATAATATTTGAAAACTCAAAAAAAGTAGCTTTTGGTTTTTCATTGATTTTTTCACTAAAATGGCTTTCCAAGTTTTTAGGAAAAGTAATTTTGTAAAAACTTGAATGTTGTTTTTTTTGGTTTTTGGATTCTAAAAACTCTAAAAACTCCTACCATTCAAGGCCCAAAATCCAAAAACTAAATACAAAAACCCAAAATAAAAGCCATCTCCATTCAAAGCCCTAATATTAGTAATCACTGTTTTTCCAAGCTCAATGATGGCCGAAAGAAGCTCAACTGCGGCACGAATAATTAAACTACTAAATAAAATTGGATAATGGAATAAAACGAATGCTTCCTGATCCGTTGGACTCGTTATTCAATTTTATTTAATTAGACTATATTATAAAAATATCATTAGCTATATGACTATTTATATAGATAAAATTAATGTCTGATTATGATTTTGTCCACGGATAAAACCAAATTATTCCATTGATGATCATCACCAATTATTACATCTCCACAACAACTGAATCCATATATACACAGATATAAATATATATCGGACACACTTATATATATATATACACACACACACACACAAACACACACGAATAATAATCATATCCGATCAATTTTGATCACAGAATCAAAATCACAAATAGTGAAGCTACCGCCGGAACAACAATTCCCCTAATTCCTTTTCCTGCAAGAGCCAAACCCACAATCCATTCATTTTGACGTGAAAGAAATCAGTAGCATAAATATATTGGAATATTATAGATATATATATGTATATGTATATTTATAATCATCATGTTTACCTTTCATGTTAAACGAACCACTACCAATACTTGGTGATCCCAGAGAAGTGGTTTCGAACCTCAAGAGACATTTGGGAGTGAAGATCTGAGCCCACTGACACTGACTGCAGTAACCCGACATTTCTTGGAACGCAAGTCTCAAGCAAACAGTACAGTTCATTTGATCCAAATCAGGAGAGCATTGAACAATCGAATCCATATAATACGAGCCCTCGAATCCGATCACTCTTTCTCGATCTTTCACGAAATACGGAGTCGGGGATCCATTCGAAACCTTGCCGATCAGCTCGTTCATCTTCTCAGACAACCTTAGACCGAAACTTACAGTGTCTGGAGCACTTGTTACGGCATATCGTAAGATGTACGGTCTGTCTTCATTGACGGAGAAGAAAGACCAATCTGAGTAACGAACCATACATTCCTCGTAGAATATGAATGCTTCTTCATCGTCGGAAGAAGTGCAGTTCCGAACTATTTGGAGATTGGCTGTCGTTACGCAATCTTGGCATGTCGTCTGGCTGATATCTCCTCTGCATAGGAACATGCCACGTACCATATTAGGGTTTAGGCCTGACGTGGCATTGGAATAGCTGGCGAGAGAAGATCGAAGGCGGAGATTGGAGAGGACAGTGTCTCGGTTGGATTCATACAAGGCGGTTGACGTGAAGTTGTCTCTCAACTGGTTGCAGAAAGTGAACATGTACTTTGGTTGGGACATCGTCGTATTTGTCGTGAAGACGAGAGAAAACATGGTGATGAAGCAAAATGAAGAAGATATTTTGATGACGACCATTCTTGCCATTTGTATCTTTGATTTGTTTGAATCTCGAAAGGCTTTGTTAGTATTGTACCAATAACACAAGAAGATGCAATATACATATATATATTTGTGTGAGTATGATGAATTATTCAAAGAAATGAAGTATTCAGAGTATGGAGAATGATGAACTCAAAGAAAAATATTTTGCATTCAGGTGAATTTATCAAATCACGCTTTCATAGAGAATGGCTAATTTTGAATTTTTTATTTTATTCAACATTCTTTGTAAAGCATTATATTATAATGTTGATTTGATCTTTATTGAGAAGATCAAGTTTTAATGAAACTGTCTTTGCTGACTGTTCAACAATACTCTATTTATACTTTTATCAAGTTCTAAATGAATAGACGAATGGTTCAATTTTAAGGGTACGATTTTTTTTTTTTTTGGGTATGTGTTCAAAGGTACTAAATAAAAAAAACAATTAATACTAATTTTAAGTTGGCATAGCTAACTTGTTTGACACACACACATATTATATAGAGAGAGAGAGACCTACAAGAAATAACATTAAAGAAATGAACCGATAAGCAAGAGAGGTAAAATAAGTACCATGGGTATATAAATATTATATATATATATATATATTTCAAAATCCACAAAATTCAAAATCAGACCCCGACTACCGGATAATCGGTATGATCTCTAGAGGTGGACAAACGATGTAGTTATTTAAAAACCTAATCTAATACTATGTACTTAAATTTCATAGTAATACAACAACCCTTATCAAAAAAAAAAAACCTAATCTAATATAACCAAATTATAATCGAACCAAAGTGATTAAAAGTAAATAACTACTCGGTCATGAAATTAAAAATCTGAAATAACCGAAACTAAGTTATACGTAACCAAATAAACTGAATCATCCTTGCTCGTATACGGTATAGATTACAAAAAAAAAGTCCAATAATCACACCATTCATCACATCTCCACCACAAAAACAACCACCCTCCAAACAGAGCAGCGATTGATCAGTAGTACCACAGTTCTTCCACACCCACACCCCACAAAAAAAACATATATATATATATATATATGCAAATAAAAAGCAAAACCATCAACACCCAACTTACCAGAAATGCACACAGAAAGGATCAGAATGCAAACCGTGCCATACTGCAGCTTTAATAATCACCATTTGAGGATTGAGGGCAGGGTTTCGTTCTTCGGAGGAACAAAATCATTGATTGATTGTGGTTAGTATATATATTATAAAGCAGAATCATTCTTCTCCTCGGATCAGCCACACACAAACTCATCAAAGAGCGTGTCTTTTGGTTTCGAGCATGGATCCTTCTTTTAGAGTGGTATGTGCTTCGTTTTCCTGTCCAAGCACTATAAGAGCCGCTGCTTGAAGGTACGACGCGATATGCCAAGCAGGCGATATCACTTGCGCTTGCATTGCGTCGTTCAGTGCTTCTTGCGGCATCTCATTCATTAGATATGACAGACTTCTTCTCGCGTATATAGTTGGAGACAGCATCGTTCCCACCTCTATAAACTGCACAAGCACCGGAAAGATAATCCCTTTGTTCATTCAGGAATGTTAATTACTATCGATACAGACGGGAATGTTTAAGGGATCCCTCATTGAAATTCTGACAGGAAAAGACGGGAAAACACAGAACGGTGCCCTTTTCCGGAAAACTGAAAAAGAGTTTGTGATTGATTATGGGGGACAGATTTGAAAAGACGAGAGCAGAGCGGATGGCTCTAACCTGAGTATAGCCATCAATGGCAGTTGCAAAGTCTTTATGTCGGAAAGCTGCATCACCCTTTTTCTTAAAGTTCAGAGTTTCCTGCATCTGGTTGGTCCACATCTGGAAGGAAAGCTGAATTTTCACCCAAAAAAAATAAATAAAGATGAGACAAAGGTGATCAGATCAAAGAGGAGGGAGATGAAAGCCAAAGGAGGCAATGAATGATGCAGCCTTGAAGAGATACTTTGGAGCTAAGCAAAGTCAAGATAGTTGTATGCAAACCAAACAAATAAATATATATCGTCCGGTAGACATTACAAGAACACGTAAAAATCGCAGTTGGAGTTAAGAAACAAACCTCTGTGGCTGCACCGTCATCATCCTTATATCCAAGCTTTTCGATGATTTCATGTATGGCAGTTAGATCTGTTCTTAGACATGCTTCCCCGAGAGGTGAAAGAGGTGTTGATGCCACATTGCTAGGTATGCCCATCAATTGATGGGAAGGCGTCTACATGATCAACCATGTTTCTTGTGTTAGTGTTTGAAAAATATCTTACGGAATGAATGATGCCATTATCTGTCTAAATGCCCATATTTGGCTGATACTGCAGTAGCAGCAGAAGAGTAAGATACGAACTTATGGTGATTCAGCAGACGAAAAAGAATGTCTTTATCACCACAAAAGCTTAAGAAGGAAAAAGAGAATAAATCTTTTGATGATTGAAAATGAAAGAACCTCAATATCCTTCTGAAGCGGAATTAAAGAAGTAACCAACGATTTTGGGTTAGGCCTCTCCCGGGGCTCATATTGCAAGCATCTCGAGGCTATCCGTATTAATTCGGTGGCATCATCACTCGAAAATTGACCCTCCAAGCATGAGTCCATCAACATCTGAATGTTCCTGTCTCGTATTAGGTCCAGAGCCTAAGGTCCATCATACAAGTAAAAATAATTGATTAGCGAGATACCCGTTTGTGCTATAATATAGAACTACAACGTGGCCCTAAACATGACTTCAGGAAGAATGTGCCATAATCCAGGCCAATAATCATGTGGTATATATAACAGAAACACTCAGAAAATTTTTATATCCAAATGATGTCAGGAGATCTAACATGGCTTGGAGGAATGTGTTTTCCACTGAGAAGGTCGAGAAGTAGAGTTCCAAAGCTGTACATCACACTTTCTGGTGTCACGCGACCTGTAGAAAGAAACAATCATGCTGGCACTTAAACAAAAAGGCTATAACAAATCCGAAACACGAAACAATCATGTGGTATATAGTCAAATTAACCATGGCAGTCAGTTGCGATGATATAACACCGAAACACTTTAACAAAATATGAAAAGATTTCAGAGATCAACTCTGAATTGAAAGGAAATCGTCTTTTTTTTTTTCCCTCCGGCATGCACAGGTTATTTTGACAAAATAATACCTGTTCTTAGATACTCAGGAGGAGTGAATGCGAGATTGGTACTATAACTCTTTCCATCTCTACTGTTCTTCATTAAACCAAAGCATGACAGTCTTGGATTTGCCTCCTAAAAGAAAAAAGTGGATGTTTTATGTAAAACTGTACCAACATAATCAGAACAAAAAGCGTAAACACACCGACTTACATCGTCAAAGAGAACTCTGTAAGCATTTAGGTCATGGTAAAGTGCGCGTTCTTTGCTGGTACAATATTCTAGAGCCTGAGCAATATGTAGAGCTACTCTCAACCGCATAGCCCACTTCATTGGTTGTGATTCCCCTATGACACATGAAAGTTCTGTATATAAGTATCTGGAGATGAACTTCACTGAACCAAGGCATGAGCATACTGCAGCCAGGATATATATGAAGTTACAGTAAGGAAGGAACTTACAATGGAAAAGATGTTTTGCTAAAGTTTCATTTGGCATAAATTCTGCAACAAGTAGTCTTTCTTCACCTTCACAGCAACACCCTAGTAGATTTGCCAACCTATTGTTCCGCAGCTGGCCAACAGCTTTGGCCTCTTCCTGTTGTCACAGATTAAAACCCAGTAGGTTTAGATGTTTCTTGTACGGGAAACGTAGACACATTTCATAAATTATCATAACAACCAATAAAAAATATGAGATTATCTAACTTAAGCTGGAAGTTTAACTCGAGCATAGCAAACTTTCTTTTGAAAAATATCAAAGTCTAAATTTAGTAGTTGGCAATTGAAATCTAAATTTTGATACCTAGCAAACACAAACAACTAAGAATGAAATGTTTCGTTCAGAAAGTACTTCCATCACAGATGGATAACAACTTATGCTTGGTTACTATCCATGGTATGATTATCTCATTCTTAATATCAGCATAAGCAACTTACTCAAATGGCATCTACAAATTGTAATGACCTCATACATCTAGGAAAAGGTGCTAGTATGAACAAAAATACTCAACTAACATAATCAGTAAGCAAAATATGATCTCATGGAAAGACTGCAAAGCTCCTTTGAAAATGACTACTCCACATCACCAAGTTATTAATGGTCATTCAGCTCAAGATATGGAAACATTCCAACATGTGGTTCAACGGACAACTGACGACATAAAACTTCCAAATTTAGATTGACTCCACACATCAAACTAAATTGAGGGAAATTTAAGCAGACTTTGGCAGTTCTAAGCACATAAAAGACTATGCATTCAAGCAAAAACAACATTCTCACCAAAAACTGGCGGGCATCAGGCCATGCTCTACGATTAAACCTCTTAACAGCAATACGCCTTTGATTCTCCAGCTTCCCTTTGTACACCACATTTGGAGCTTTCTCTCCATGCTCTGAAACTATGTTCTCTACGGCAAAGCCCGAAGTAGCGATTCTTAGCGTCTCGATTGAGAATTCACGAAATCGGGGCAGATCACTTACTTCACCCCTCCTGTCGTCATCTGAAAATCCACCACAATGTCAGAATTCAATCAGAGAAATCCTAGAAACTCTCAGACAACTCAGCCATAGCCACCCACCTGAACCTGGAACCTCGTGATTCGAGGCCTCTGGCTCTGAAACACAGCAAAATGTAGAGAGCTTGGAGACCTCACAGCCCATTTTTCCGGAATTCCGATTAAACCATAAACCCTACACTGCTCATACGCTGATTATCAATCGAAATTTTCTTGCTTATCCGAATCAATCTATGAGCAACTTCAACGCTATTCCAGACGAAGATCGAAACCGAGTTGCTCTCGTTCCCAACTATAACAGAAATCACACCAACACGCAAAACGAGATCAAATCAAGAAACGAAGCATGATAAATTAACACGACTCTGACAACAAAAAAAAACAGACAGGAAATAACGAATCCAAACTCGGCGAACTAACTGAATTCCGAAATCGTCTTGCTTTTTCTCTACTTTTTCCTTCAACTTTCTCGGAGACCAAGCAGCACGGAGCAATGACAACTTTTTCTTTAAAAAATAGAAATGGAAAACAGCAAAGCAGCCTCACAAAGTCAACTCATCAAAGCACAGAGGAGACTCAACGCACCTAGAGAGAGGAGACTCGACGTCGAAGGAGACAGCGGCGGCGGCGGAGGCTCGACGGTGGCCGGAGACGACGAGGAGGCTCGAGCGGGTTCTGTGAGAGGGAGAGAGAATCGAGACGGGGAGTAGACTCGATCGTGCGTATTTGTCTTTTAGGTTTTAAAATTCTAATGGCAGTTTGGTAATATCCAAAATAAACTAGGGGCAATTGAGTGGGTGAGAAACAACTCACATTCGCTCTTCCAATTTGTATTTAATGAAATTAATAGCCACAGAAAAGTGTAAACAATAGATACATGACGCATTTGTTATCTGTGTATATCCAGCTAACTTTAATGTATATAATAAAACAACATGGACACCTATACATATATTTGATTACTCACCATAATTACTAGATTATATATATATATATATAAATAAACTGTGAGTTAATGTTTGGAAATGGGTTATAGTTAAATTATTCATACAAATATAAATATGAAGGGATATAATAATATCGGTGTTGGTCGGAATTGCATGGAGAATGATCTTTTTGGTTGGATAAGGCAAATTTTAGTTCACATAAATTATTTATTTTCCACCGACATAACGCTCAAATGTTTTGTTTTTCTTCCAACAGTGAAAAGCTTTTAAGTTTATTGCCTTTTTGCCGACCATCCCGTGGTACGTCCACAGGGAATTGAAAATCCCCTACATATAATACATATTGGAAATTCTAAAAAGAGATTCATACAGATTGCTTTGAATTTTCAAATTATGCATATGGTTTGAGAATTTATATGGTGGACTATTCAAACCAATATATATATGTGTGTATATATGTATTACCGTACATACGGGGCAAAAAAGTTGACGGCAGTTGCGTACAAATCATATAGTGTAGGACGAAATTCTTCCGTTTTGGGCCTCTAACGGACCAATATATGATTGGGCCTAAAGCGGCCCAGAATTATTAAGGCCTGGAAACGGCTCAACACGACCGCATGTTATTTGGGCCGAAACATTTTAAGCAAAAGTTTACCATTTTTTTTTTGGTATGAAAGTTTACCACTTGGTGGTGTGTGTGTGTGTATATAATTTGATGTAAATAATTAAATAATAAAAAAAATTAATTCAATTTTCGGTTTTACAGGTCCTGGCTTGTAGCTTTGTGTATGGAAGTTCAAAGGCCAAGATCCTGCAGCAATGACCAGATGGCCAGGTTTGGCCAGGTCGCTTGACTCTCATCATCTGACTAGTATTGACTTGACTCGGGGATGAATCCAATTGCCTAACTTTCAGAACAGCACAGGAAACTAGAGTTCTGTACATAAAAAATGTGTTGTAGATTTTTACTTTGGAGTTCCTGGTAATGTTGCAAGATTGGTCCGAGATAGGTCTCGTCTTGTCAGTTCCCAGGAATCAGGATAACATTTTTAAATTTATTTAAAAAATATTTTATTTTTTTATTAGAATTCATTGGATATCTATAGACATTTAAAACATATGAAGATAAACCACACGACAGAGGAAAGAGATGAACATTAACGCATCAATTGTGGTTGTTTGCCAAAAAAGTAAAATTCAAAAAAAAAAAAAAGTCTCACAACAACAACTCGAACGATCAAACGGCACATGTCTGGATGAACTCGAGGATCTTGTGGTGTAACCTAACACGACCAGTCTCTGCAATGTCTCCCAAATCATTGGTCCACTTTTGTAAAGACTGGAGATTCGCCTTCAGAAGCTCAACATCTTCCTCAAGCTTCTCCACCGGTCCGAACCCAAACCTTGTTTTGATCAAATTCTTAGTCAGACGTCGGATTAATGGTATGAAAGCGATCATCATCTCGGAATAGAACTCGAAAGAGCAGGCATCTCCCCCCGCCAAATCCAGCATCTCGCAACGTGTTTGATTCGGCTTCGACTCCGCCAGGCCGAGAATAGGGAGGATTCGATCAGACTCGAGAGGTTAGCGATGTGCTTCCGACAATCGCTGATCTTTCGGGCAAAGTCTTCCATGAAAGACGATGAATCATCGGAGCTGCGTAAGTGGCGGAGGGCCTTTGCGAGATTCAGAACACTTCCATACTGTCGGAATCCACACAGCGCTCCCTCCATGATTCTCTCGTCATCTCGAGCTTTTACCAGAAACGTTTTTGCCTGTTGGCACAACTCTAACGCAGAGTCAGTGGCGGACAAGAGGGCAATGACGAGATCCAGCAGCGCTTGGGCTTCGAAGAGTTTGTCGAAAGACCCTTCCACTTTGATCGTTGGCAATGCAGAGAAGATTCTGCGACGGAGATCAGAAAGATCCATTCTTTTCTTTAAGACCAGAGAAAAAAACAGACAGAACTTATAATTTACAAATAGTATAGTACGTAATGACGTAATCAAACATCAGTTTTGTTCTTTGTTGTCTGGGTTTCAAAGAAAAGAGAACAAAGAGTTGCTGAAATGAAAACATCTTCTTCTTCTTCTTATCCATTTATTTATCTGTTGAAATTCTTTACAAGAAAAAGAAAAACATGAATCAGTCTACATCAGTCAGAAACTCCAACATCTTGTCGGATCGTACAACTTTCTCAAAGACATCCAACCATCGTTCCAAATCTTGAATCTTGATCTTTGACAGCGTAAGCTCTCCCTCCAGAAACTTGTCTTCTCCCTCGAGCATCTCCATGGCCCCAAAGTCTATTCTTATGCACATACGATGAACCCTATCAAGAACCATCTTTGAACAGAACCTCAAAGCAAACGCATCTCTCTTCACCTCGCTCAGCATTTCGCGTCTCTCCCGATGGCTGGAGAACACCCTGGAAACCCATTTGCCGATCGAGAACGAGGAATCCATTGCTAGCAGCAGCCTCTCTAGGTTCGAAATAATCTTCCGAAAATTCCTATACTTTTGGACGAAATCATCGATGAATGACATATCGTCGAAACATGATTCGAAGTTCAGGGCATCTCTAAGAGTTGAAACACTCGAGTCCTTGCCGAATTCGCGAAGCGCTTCCACGGCGATTCTCTCGTCATCTTTAGCTTTTCCCAGAAAAGTTTTCGCGCTTTCGTAGAACTCCAAGGCAGAGTCAGTGGCGGACAAGTGGGCGATGACGAGATTCCGGAGTTCCCGGTCTTTGATCGTTGGCAATGCAGAGGAGATTCTGCGACGGAGATCCGAAAGAGCCATTGTCGTTCCTTCTCCTTTCCTTGAGATCAGAAGAAAAAAAGAAATACAGAGAGAGAATCGCAACAAGAGGCTATCTGTGGAAGAAGGGAAGATGATGTTGTTCGTTCGTGTGTGTACTCGTCGAGGGTATTTATTGAGGAGATTTTCCATTTCTCTCTCTCCAATTTTTCTTAATTTTTGAATGAAATTGAATGATGTTTCCTTTTTTCTTGAAGCAGAGAAATGGAAAAGTTAGGGTTTAAGTTTAAATTTTAAAATGAAATTAAATTTTAATGAATTAAGTTAATTCTTTTTTTTTATTTAGTTCTTCCTTTATTAATTTTCGATTTAATGAATTAAGTTTAAGTCATGTTTTTTTTTTTATAAGAAACAATCTTTAATAACAGGGGTTTTCTCATTCTCAAACCCCAAAATTCGGAGGAGACGGGATTTAGCTGGAAGATGAATATGGAGATAATTATCCAAATTAGGGCATATCGAGCTGAGGAGTTTGTTCAGAGAAGAAGCCCCAATGGGATTCGATCGCATGGCGATGGGGAGATCGGAGAAAGAGTAGCATCAACTCAACAGATGGGTTTTCCATGTTTTGGAGTTCGTGGAGAAAGTGTCCTAAGATTTCATTGTCGGAAAATTCGGGAGCTCATCTGTCCGAAAGAGACCGATTCGCCTTGAGGATGATGTTTCCCAGTTTCTGCTACTGTTTTCATCGCAGCAGGTGCTAGATTTCCAATGTCCGGACGCGTCTTCTTGCTTTGAAGGGGAACCGTTCGGGTTAGGTACAGCTTTATCATCGGCTATTCAACGATGGTAGCTCGGAGGGGAGCAGCTGAATCAGTTCCTCAAGAGCTCCAAATGCGTTTTCAAATGGGACACCATCAACAAGCTCCGCAGCCACCCCCTTTATTGCCCTGCACTCAAGGTCTGAACGTGAAACCCGTCGAAATATGGTTGTTACCATTGAGTGAATGCTCGTCGGAATCTTCGATTTATTTGGGATGCGTCAATGGCCACTGTTGAGTGAATATAGAAATGGGTATAGTTAAGGATGGGGAAATTGTTGGGGGGTTTCTCAGTGGATGTTTGCCTCTGAAACAGGCATTTTCTGAGCAGATGTATGGTATCTAGCCAGTTTATGCCTCTGGCTTATCGCACTCCTGATAGAGAACTCGTGTCTTTTGTTGTTAGCTCCCCAAAGCTATGGAAGATAGAGGTATGAACAAGACAGTGTGCGATCCATCTCGACCTTGTTGCCAGAGCTCGGGGAACTGCTGCTGCGGAGAATTACTTTGTCGATCTTCCAGAGACATCTAAAACTCGTTCTTATCACAGCCTCATGACCCTTTACACAAAGACCGGTCGGTTCCAGCAATCATCCAGGAAATGATGAAGGCTGAGAACATCATGTCTGGATGAGAGGGCTTTGGCTGCTACTACTAAGGATATTTCTGGAGGAGATGAATAGAAATGGAAGACTTGCTCCTGATTGGACTACTTACAGCAACCTGGCAACGGCACACGTTGAAGCCGGTTTGTCTGAGAAAGCCGAGAAGGCCCTTCAGGAACTGGAGAGAAAAAAATGATCATGCGGGTTTATCAGTTTCGGGTGGGTGAGCCCTTATTCTCTCGACGCATCATCAATTTGGGGCTTTCTCTTTCTCAAACCCCAAAATTCAGAAGAGACCGACGCAGAAAGATCTTTTCCGGTTCTTGGTTCTTTTGCTTTGTCCTGGGTACAGGAAATAAAGAGAGATTTCTTGATTCTGGTTGCAGGGTCCTGACTAGGGGGGAGGATACGTGAAACTGTCTAAAGAGCTCTCTTTTCACCTAGGAAGCACTCTTGACGGGTATTGTTGTGAAATGGCGAAACATTCGGTCTGTTTTCTATACGAAGCTGGGGGTTTAGATACGTAGTTTCTGTGTGTGTTTGGTGGGATACCTGTGGTACAAAACTTGATGCTTTGAGGGGTAGGTGTGAATGGAAGATACTATGTCTGAATCCTTGAAGCTGGTCCCTCAGTTGATGAGCTAACTACCGTTGGGATCGTCTTCTGGATCCAAATTTCACATGGAAATCATCAGCCGAGTTTGTTCTTGAGAGATATGGGTGTCCATCTTTTTCAGTTGCAACTTGTCAGAAACTCGGGTACGTTTTCTATTACCATTGTTGTCCCCTCTTTTGTGTCAGACCGAGGTTAGCTTCGATGATGGGCTTTCGAAATTATGACAATGGAAGCACAATGAGGAATCTTTTGCAAAGAATCTGCTCCCAACAGTTTGTCGCCCTTTTCATATGAAATGCTTCATCGTTCACAAAGGATCCAAACGCTCTCATTCATCCTCCCTGTAGTATATTTATTTTAACGTGTTTTTTTTTTAATCTTCAAATTAAAAACAAACAAACAAAAAGATCACATGAATAACCCATAGTTTGTTTAATTCCAAAAAAATTTAGATTAGAACTAGGCTGGACGTTTCAGTTCGGTTCTTCGGAACCGGACCGAACCGAACAAAAAAAAAACAGTACTTTCCTGACCCGAAACTGTTCTTAATTCCCGAACAGTACCATTTTTAGAGAACCGAATTTTTTCAGAACCGAACCGAACCGAACTTTAAAAATCTCGAAAAACCGAATATTTTTAAAGGAAATCTATCTTTTTTTTAATAAAACCCGGAACCGAATCGATACCGAAACCGAACCGAACTGAACTGAATACAATATAAAAATCGATTGGTACCTATTTTTGTAAAACCGAAATAACCGAACCGATCTATTCTCGTTCGGAACCCGAACCGTTTCTCGAAATGTCCACCCTAATTAGAACAGCGTAAAAGATATTAATATACAAGCTTTATTAGCCAAAAAAGAACTTTTTGCAAATAGACATATTTATAGATATAGAATGTTTAGATATATTTATATTATAACATATTAGCATATTTGTGTTGTTTCTCATTCTATATATATGCATACCTTTTCAACACTAATATCATAATAATAAAAGCCATCCGTATTTTTCTAACATTGCGTACTATATTTTATTTTCTAATATTTCAAACTGAATATCACGAGACTCTTTCGCATAAGAACTTTTTCTTTGTATTTACTTATTTATTTTCAATGAGCATTTAAAAGACATATTTTACCCTAATAATCAAACAAACGTTATTCTTCATAACCTAATGAATTCCAATGCAATGAGAACATCAAATTTAAAAGACCTTTTCTACTCTTATTTGATTATGAACATGTTTTTACAACTTTAATTTCATTTTTTTTCTTATCATCAAACGAATTTTTGCTAATTCTTTAACTAAGTTGATGTAATTGTCTGTTTGAGGAGGAAAATTATGTCCCATGTACATTCTGATCTTTGATCTTGAAAACGGAGAAACCACAATGAAATAAGGAGTGCTTGTTATGGATGGGCCATAGAAGTATTCGCTCGTTAAGATTGGCTTATGAAAACTCGAAACAATCTTGAGGGGGACGTTAAAGATAATGAAACAAAACACCTTATCTACGTTGCGAGTTATACTTGATTCATATTGAGGTATATCCGGGCAAAGTATCTTAGTCATATTTCGTATTGTTCGGCCACTTAAGAATGAGTTTAGCATCCTATAATCATGTTAATCGTTGGAGAATCATGAGTAAAACGAGAGAAAAAAAATCAATTCAAGAATAAATCTCAAGAGATCACACCAAATCTGTCAAGGTCACTCCTAATTTACAAGAAATCGACACTAATCAAGACTCTACTTCCTTTTTGGGGTTAAATGTGAATGTGTATATAATCAAAGTTTCAGTTTGGCGATACAAATTTTTCACGGACCCCACTAATTTGATTTTTTTCATATATTTTGTGATGTTAGTTAATAAAAAAAATTAGTCTATTGTTTTTTTGTTATTTTCTATTTTCAAGTTTTTTACTTTTTTTAGACAAATAAAAAATATTGTCAATTTAATTATAATAAAATAAAAACTAAAACAAAAGAAGAAATATTTGTAAAAATTGTAAATTTAAATAATCTTTGTTATTTTTTATTTATTTGTTTTTATATGTTTATTATACTTATAAATTTATCTGTATATATATTTATTGAATTTTTATTTGATTTAGTAGAAAGTTCAACCGATAATTTACTAAAAAAATCTAACCCATAATACATTAAATTTTTAATTTTTGAGTCATTGTCTAGTTTATTTTATCAAAAATATAATTCAAACAATTATAAATGGAGTTATATAAATATATTTTAAAAAATAAAAAATCATAGAATTTATTTGTTGAACCTAAATATTTTTAGATAAAATTTTATAATATATATTTATATTTATATTTATATTTTTATTACTATTATTTTGTTGCCCCCATCGATAAAATTTTCTGCGTCCGCCACTGGATACACCCCGGTTGTGTAAAACCGTACAAAAACGCAATGGAATTTCCATGGCACGTGGCTTGCTACATAACAAGAGTGGTTTTTAGCTGCACTTTTATTCCTTACTACTTTGCAGTTTAAGATGATTTACATTACCTTTTTTTTTAATTTCGTCCGACGTTTATTGTGTATATATTTAGATGTATATTGTACATAATATATTGTTACATTGCCTTGTTTTTTTTTATATAATTTTTCTATTCATCCGCGCGTAAATAATTTACAAATAGTATATAGGACGTCATGACGTAATCAAAACATCAGTTTTGTTCTTTGTTGTTTGGGTTTCAAAGAAAAGAGAACAAAGAGTTGCTGAAATGAAAACATCTTCTTCTTCTTCTTATCCATTTATTTATCTGTTGAAATTCTTTACAAGAAAAAAAAACATGAATCAGTCTACATCAGTCAGAAACTCCAACATCTTGTCGGATCCTACAAGTTTCTCAAAGACATCCAACCATCGTTCCAAATCTTGAATCTTGATCTTTGACAGCGTAAGCTCTCCCTCCAGAAACTTGTCTTCTCCCTCGAGCATCTCCATGGCCCCAAAGTCTATTCTTATGCACATACGATGAACCCTATCAAGAACCATCTTTGAACAGAACCTCAAAGCAAACGCATCTCTCTTCACCTTGCTCAGCATTTCGCGTCTCTCCCGATGGCTGGAGAACACCCTGGAAACCCATTTGCCGATCGAGAATGAGGAATCCATTGCTAGCAGCAGCCTCTCTAGGTTCGAAATAATCTTCCGAAAATTCCTATACTTTTGGACGAAATCATCGATGAATGACATATCGTCGAAACATGATTCGAAGTTCAGGGCATCTCTAAGAGTTGAAACACTCGAGTCCTTTCCGAATTCGCGAAGCGCTTCCACGGCGATTCTCTCGTCGTCTTTAGCTTTTCCCAGAAAAGTTTTCGCGCTTTCGTAGAACTCCAAGGCAGAGTCAGTGGCGGACAAGTGGGCGATAACGAGATTCCGGAGTTTCCGGTCTTTGATCGTTGGCAATGCAAAGGAGATTCTGCGACGGAGATCAGAAAGAGCCATTGTCGTTACTTCTTCTTTCCTCGAGATCAGAAAGAAAAAAAGGCAGAGAGAGAATCGCAACAAGAGGCTATCTGTGGAAGAAGGGAAGATGATGTTGTTCGTTCGTATGTGTACTCGTCGAGGGTATTTATTGAGGAGATTTTCCATTTCTCTCTCTCGAATTTTGAATGAATGTTGTTTCCATTTCGTGAAATTGAATGATGTTTCCTTTTTTCTTGAAGCAGAGAAATGGAAAAGTTAGGGTTCAAATTTTGAAACTGAGAGAATTTTGTTTTCATGAATTAAGTTTTTTTTTTCTTTTTAGTTCTTCCTTAATTAATTTTCGATTTAATGAATTATGTCAAGTCATGCTTTTTTTTTAATAAGAAAAAAAAGGGGTTTTCTCATTCTCAAACCGTTTTCTAGCGTGAAAAACGGCACGTAATCTCTCTCCCTAATGCAAAAACATCAATCCGTTTTGTTCGTGAGGTCGGGCATTTTCCCCCAGATTATTTTACCCCTATCGAGTTGTGATCCACAACAGAACCGCCATAGCTGAAGCAAGAAGAAGAAGAAGAAGAAGAAGAAGAAGATGAAGCTTAAAGTGTATTCAGATCGGATGTCTCAGCCGTCTCGTGCGGTCATCATTTTCTGCAAGTAATTTCGTTGTTTTCACACTTCCATTGAAAAAATTAGGGTATTTCTCTGTGGGTTGTATGAATTTCTACAACTTTTTTTTCCTAGGGTTAATGGAATCGAGTTCGAGGAGGTCGTGTTATCCTTGGCGAAGCGTAAGCATTTATCCCCAGAATTCAAAGGTTCATCACCTTTTCCCCCTTTTGCGTCTTAAAGTCTAGATTTTTTTTTTATTTACCAAAAATCTGATAAGACTTGAGAGAGTATGAGATTTCATATGGGTGTTTGTCGTTTAATGGGTAACCGAGTAGTTGGATTGATCATCTGTAATTAACTTTGTCAAATCTGAGTGATGTAAGTTTCATGGATTAGATATGTTTTTGTATGTGTTTGAAACTTGGAAATGCTTACAATATGGTGAACCCATCTGTTCAGAATCTATGACAGTAATAAATGTTGAAGGTGAATGAATTGAGGTTATTATAAGTGCATGCTCCCACTAAAACATGGACGAAGATATGAAAAGCTGATAGGCATCATTACAGCGTGATCAGCTCGATACCATTGCAGTTCGAGCCTGCAGTATAATGTTTTGTTGATCTATTGCAACTTTTAATAGATTTCATCTTACGTTCGTGTGTGTGTCTCTATTTGCATTTGACTCTTCGAGAATGAACTAGTTAGTGGAAGCTGCATCCTGTTCATGATGATTCTACTTCTGACTCAGTGTTCGGATGCCGTGTTTTCCAGAAATTAACCCGATGGGGAAGGTGCCGGCTATTGTTGATGGCAGATTTAAGCTCTTCGAGAGGTGCTCGATATAATTTCTTCCCTTTATTTCAGCAGATGGCAGGGTAGAACCGTATAAGGAAATAGATAGCAGAGGAATAAAAAGACTTCTTTTTTTTTCACGTCATTGGGTCTTTTTCTTCAACATGCTTGACGAGTCTAAGTGATAACTCTTGTGTTGCTTACTATTTCACTCCATTGTATCTACTTCTATTCACCTTCTAATAATTTGCGGTTGCAGTCACGCCATCCTGATCTACCTTTCATCAGCATTTCCTGGTATCCCTGACCATTGGTGAGCTATACTTTCTGTCAGTTGTCTTGATGCTCAGTATGATCTTATAATGTTGAAACAGTTTCACATTTTGAATTTAGGTATCCGAACGATCTTTCCAAGAGGGCCAAGATTCACTCGGTCTTGGATTGGCACCACTCCAATTTACGTGCTGGTGCAGGTGCGGATTATGGTTATATTCCTCTAGGATCTCTATTCACACCTTGTTCAATCAATATTGATATTAAAACAGCTATAGAAACAATTAAGAGTGCCAATAAACATCTGTGTACATGTTTATCCGCTGAAAAACACTTATTATTTCAGCCGGATATGTTCTGAATACCGTGCTAGCTCCATCCCTCGGTCTTCCTTTGAACCCACGAGCAGCAGCTGAAGCCGAGAAGTTGCTATCTAAGTCTCTGTCCAAGCTAGAGACTTTCTGGCTCAAGGGCAGTAATAGCAAGTTCTTGCTCAGCAGCAACCAACCATCCATAGCTGATCTGAGCCTTGTCTGTGAACTAATGCAGCTGCAGGTATTTAAGTTGCTGTTGATCAACCGAATAGAAAGACCTTGGGGACTTATTTTGGATTCCAACTAGCCGATTAAAAAACTTTAAATGTAGTTTCATTCGACTTCTGACTCTGATGTTCGTTTGGTTTTGCAGGTTTTGGAGGAAAAAGATCGACTTAGATTGCTCGGTCCCTATGAGAAAGTTCAGAAATGGATCGAGAATACGAGAAACGTTACCATGCCACACTTTGATGAAGTTCATGAGATCCTTTTCAAAGCCAAAGAAAGAATTCAGAAGCAAAGGGAGACTGGAACTGGCTCTAAGCAGGGACTCCGATCTAAGATGTAAAAACGTTATACATTTGGTTATGCATTCTAATCAGAGGAATTGAATGATTGAACTATGCAAGTTTTCAGATCATGTTTGTGAACTATAAACCTAGAAAATTGGGATCAATTTGAACCAAACCGGGTTGGTTCGGTATTGTGGTGAAGTTGTAAAACAAAAGCAAAGGAAAAGAAGGAAGCCAGTCCATTGCTTTGGCATTGTTTTAGCATATGCTTATATCACACACACGTCCATATGTTTATATATCAACTGTTTGACCTGAAAACATTTCTCAACATCACATACTTCTCACTAAGTACACAGAGTCTTACCTCTATGTTCCCTTTTCACCAAATATCCTCTCCTCTACATACAAACATACCCCAGACCCGGGAAAAAAACCGAGGTTGAACACTGTCAAATCAAAAAGACATGAATGTAAACACCATTAATTGATTTACAGAGTTGGCTTAGTTAGCAATGGAGTCTTTTTCTTCTTCTTTCTCCTCAGGATCTTGAACTCATCACGAGGCAAGTGCAAGCTCGGCCCAGGCCAAAGAAGAAGACCTGAGCTCTGCAGAGATTGACAGACTGATTCTGCTCTCCAACATCTCGCAGAAGTCTTGCATTGATGGAGGCAGAGGCTTGTCCTGGTCTGGGTTTATGCATTGGCTGGTCACTTCACATATAGCCTTCAGCTCTTCCTGCTTGAAGTGCTTCAGCTCCGGATCCACCAAATTCCCCATCACATCCGGCACTTCAATGAATTCCTTTGCCTGCAATTCACACCCGCATTGGTTTCATCACGGCAAAGTTCAAAACTTTAGTCATCAAAAACAGGTGAGTAGGACGATCTTTGCACCCAGGAAACAAAGTCTCCAAAAGGACCACGTAGCCAAATTATACAATCCTTCCTGAGCAGCTAATGGTGTACCCATTTGGTTAAAGAACCAAAGTTTGAATCTTGCTTAGTATTAATGCCATCAATATAGGAAGGAAGGGATCTTAGGAGGGATTGGGGGTTTACCCATTCAACGAGGCAACCCTTGTCTTTGCAGTAAGGAGGTCTTCCACTGACAATTTCCAGCAAAAGAACACCAAACGCGTAGATATTTCCCTGCACATCCAAATATCGACGTTCCATTGCGTTAGGGAGTACACAGATAGCACCCTGGCTACTGATATTTCTCGAGTTCTTCTCCGATCTTGCGAGAATCGTCTTCCAGCACTCGAAATCAACCAGCTGCAGCAGATGCCAGATAGAAAACTTGTTAAGAAATCAGAGACTAAATCTAGTGGGTGTTGAGGTAATGTTTTGTCAAGAATGGACCAATATAACAATACCTTAGGAGTGAAATCTTCAGTGAGATATACTGCGTTGGAGTTCAACTCAGAGATTGTGAATGGAGGATTGAGTTCTGTATGAAGGTACTTCAGACCACGAGCAATTCCTATAACGATTTTCATGCGTCTTGCCCATGATAACAATGATCCTTCTCCACCTGCAGCAGAATTCATCATGAGGGTATCACAAAAACTACTCATGAAGACAGCACAGCTCAAAGGATGTCTGGTTATTACAGTGTAGGTGCTCATAAAGTGTTCCATTTGATGCGTATTCAAAGACAAGCATCCTTGTGAATGGTGTGCTCTCTTTGCAGTATCCGAGTAATTTTCCCGCATTCTCATGGTTGAGCCTAGCTAAATCCGAAACCTGAACAATAAATGGCCAAGAACGGTCAGGTTTTTACTGACGTTCTTCGGGCAAGACAGGATGAGAATAAACACAAAGATCGACACCTCTCTTTGGAAATAAAGCTCGAGGTAGCCAGTCCAATCTTCTTCTTTGATGCACAGAGATATCACAGCAATCTCCATTCCTCCTTTGATTGTTCCTTTGTAGACCTGACTATCAGCAGAAGAACCAATGATATTGCTGAAGTCCTCACATGCCACTTCAAGCTCTTGCCTTGTGAATCTTCTTACATCCTTCAGCATTTCAGAATCTGCAATAGAAAGACAGATCTGTTACTTTTGCTCCATAAGTATGATTGCCGGGTTTGTATTGAAAGGTGGAATCTTTCGAAGAGTCTTAAACCTGTGTATACTGTGAACTTCTCCTTTTCACTTGCTGATTTCTTCCAGGGAATGATGAGAGAAGACCTATTGTTGCACCTGTGAATTGCAGAGAAGACTGCAACCAAGAGAAAGATACCGACCATTGATCCCGTGACTATCTCGAGAGCCAGAAGCCATGAGGGTCTCGATGCTTTATGATGCTTGGACTCGGTTTCAGCTGGCCGGTGCTTAAGGGTAGGGCTAGGACTTTGACGAGTTTTAACCAGTGGAGCACCGCCTGCCAAGAACAACGTTACTATGGAAACTAAAGAACATTTGCAGAGAACTTTTCAAATGTAATGTATTGAGACTCATATCATATCTTACCACATTGGGTAGGAGGTCGCTGTTTAGGATCCTTGTTTTGCAAGCAGTTCCCTTGAAAGCTCGTTCTAGGACGATCCCAAACAACAAATAAGAAATTACCAGAAGACAGGACATGAAGAAAGAAAACAAGACAGCCTAGTAGACAAGGGTCTTGTAAGAACAGTACATTGGAAGGTACTCCAAACACTTTGGAATGCTTCCCACGAAGAAATTGTAAGAGAAGTCTGCAACTTTTAAGGTAGATGACTTGCACAATCCGGTAACGTTTGAACTTGAAGCAACCCTGATTGGCCAAAAACCAACAGTGACAAAGGAATTCGATAGGCATTTCCATAATAGATGATAATTATTCATATTTTGCCTCTCAACTTACATTCTTGACGAGTAGTGTGATGTTCCAGTAACAGGAAGACTTCCTTGAAGCCTGTTCCTGTCCAGATGGAGTTCTCTGAGGTACTTCATGTTACCGAAATCTGGAGGTAACTTTCCGGTCAAACCATTGGACTGAAGGTTTCTGCAAACATTAAACAAAGCAGTAACTTCAGAACAAACCCCCCCCCCCCCCAA
>NW_010966881.1:2545089-2548415 GCF_000463585.1 Tarenaya hassleriana | reverse complement strand
ACCCCCCCCCCCCCCCAAAAAAAGGCATGAACTTGCACATAAAAACGCATCATTTGATTACAAAAGGTTGAATCTTTATTACATTATCATGATACTGGACAAGTTCCCGAGCTCTGCAGGGATCGGTCCTGTCAGCTGATTGTTTCCCAAGTCCAAGACTTTGAGATTCTTCAGATTTCCTATCTCCTTTGGTATCGTCCCCATGAGAATATTGCGGTGCAGAATCCTACAACAGAAGAATTCAACACAATAGTACCATCTCAAATTACATAAAAATTATATGAATCAAACTACATATTTGCAGTGTATTTAGAAAAACGTACAGTTCTTGCAAGTAGGTAATCTGACTGAGTTCCGGGGCAAGAAAACCTTTAATCGATGAAGCGGATATATTTCTGCAAACACAAGAGAAGATCCACAACATGAAACGAATACGCAGACCAGTGGATATTCATCTGAAACTTCATTCCAATTGTGACAAAGATGATCAATTTGCTGATACAGTTATGGAGAAGAAACAAGTGGGCAATGCCGAATTGAAAGATCCCAAGTTTCTTACATCTTGATGACATGATCCCGAAATGGAGAACACGAAATGCCGGTCCAATCGCAGGGGCTCGAATTTGGGGCATTCCAATTGGTCATAACAAGCAAAGGGTCATCATAAATAGACTCCTTGAATCTTTTAAGAGCTTCAACTACATACCAAGGATCCTTAAAAAATAATCAGAAATCTTATCCGACAAGAGCAGAAGCTAGAGTTTAAATAGATTCTACTGATTTTCACAGAGATCAGTTGATGTTATCAGATTAATTAGTCTCCTTCCTGGTTTGTAGGAAACTAAAGTTGCAGGCTTTGCTAGCTTTTTCCTTCATTTTCTCAGCAACCAAACAGGCGAGGCACAACTACAAACAAGAAAAAATTGAGATCTGGGCGAAAGAGAAGACACGTACCTTCACTAGAGGGAAACGATTCACAGGAAATGAAGAGGAATCCAAGAACAACACACAGCTGGAGAAGTGAAGAACAGCAAGATCTCATTTTCCTTCCAAGATTCCCTCAAATTCGCCTCATTAAAAGGAAAGGACCTAGATTTTCTCACTAAACAAACACTCGGATGACCAATAACCGCAAGAAAAAAAACCTGGTGGGAGCAAAAAAGGACGAGGAGTTTTCTAAAGAATCATCTCTAAAATGGCACTTTCAGAGCTCAAGAAACAGAGCTCAAGATTAGCAGAAAGAGAAAAGTGAAGTTGAAGAACAGAAAAGTAAATGCTGAGACAGCACTCAAACGGACAAGAACTGGGATTTAGCGACAGTCCACCAAAGATAACTTGGTCGGGATGATTGGTAATTAGCAGAAATGGTGAACAAGTGAGAGGGAGAGAGAGAGATAGAGAGAGAGAGAGAGAGAGAGAGAGACTTAGATTCAAAGACAGGTTTTTGTTTTTCTAGTTGGAGTGGTAAAAAAAATGAGCTTTAAAATTTATTTATTTATTTCATAATCAGTTCACGTTCACATAAATTAAAGGAATGAAGAATGTATTCTTCTACTTTATCTTTTCCATGGCGATCTGCTGTGTTTTATCTTCTTTAGCTATCTATTAAAATGTGTTAAATAAGCTTATATATATATATATATATATATAATGTAAGTATGTGCGGGTGGGTGGGCATGTGTTAGTATGAGAATTCTTCACGAGAAAGAAAGCATATCGGAAACTTTTGATATACCCAAATTGATTTTCTGTTTCTTTATTTTTAGCACATATTATTATTTTTAAAAAAAAAATTATTGTTATGATCACTTTGTATTATTATCTAAATGCAGAGATCCTTTCGAATTTAACAAAATTAGAACAGCAGAAGAAATTGTCAGACAATTTGTATTTAAAAATGGTAAAAAATCGGGATGGTATTTGAAATTTCTTAATTATCTCATATAAACATATCAAATGTTATTAGATTTCCATATAAATATATAGAAATTAATTTTAAATAAACAACTAATGATTCATAAGATTATGCAAAAACTTGGCAAACTGACGTGGCGTCATCATTTACTTTTTGTAATTTAGGTAGAGCAGATCTTGTGATAAATATGAGATATGTTTTTTATATTTTGTAAGAAATATTAAATATTTATCGCATATAATAATTTTGTCTACCTATACCATGCATTATCTATAAATGAATATATATGTATATATATATATATAAGAGCAGTCTTGAGAGGTCCCCTCCGAACATCACGCCACCAATCATGCGTGTCTTGTGTTCGGACTTCGTAGTGCGTCAATGTCACGCGCTGAAAAAAATACGAAACTGTGTTTCTTATTTTATTTTTCATGTGATAAAAATATAAAAACAAACAAATTTAAATAGACAAGGAAAACAAAACTCGACCGCTTGTAACAAATACTAAACGTGTATGTAATCGAATAGTGTGTGTAGTTATATATATATATATAAAATCCAATTTTGTTTCAAAAAATCGTGTGATATTTATCAAATAATGATTGAATTATATATTTATCGGAACAACTACAACTTATTACAGCTTTGTTGGACCGATGTTGACAAATGGGAGCTCGTTTAAGGTGATTCTTTTCAAATTATTTATTGCGTTACATATAGTTAGCTTGGTAACTATGCATATATATATATATATATATATATATATATTGGGCTTGTTTGACAGCTGTATCAGTGACTATGGAAAATAGAAGGAAAAAAAATCAATCGGAATTGATATAAATTAAATAATGAGTTATATTGACCCAATAAAAAGAATAGGGATAATCTCATATTTCTCCACAAATTTTCGAAAAAGTTCCAATTTCCTACACCAAATTTTAATTTGACAAAAAACTATACCGAATTTCAAATTTTTCCAAATTCCCCCACAAAATCTTAAAATGTGTTGCGATTTCCCCCATATCCGTAAACGACGTTAAGTTCCGTCAATTTTAATGTTGACGTGGCATGCCACGTCATACAGATTTCGCCAAATCAGCATATTTCGCCACATCATCCAGCCACGTCAGAAAATAAATAAAAAATAAAATAAAAATAAAAAATTTCTAGATTTTTTTTTAAAAACTAATAAAATAAAATAAAAATACAGAATTTCAAATTTTATTTTTTTAAAATAAAATATAAAATTACATATACATATATATACACTTTTATATCTATACACAATTATATACATATACATATATACACATATACATCTACATACATAATTATATACATATATATATATACACACTTATACATTTATATATATACACACTTTTACATATATACACAATTTTTTAAA
>NW_010966881.1:2532731-2544954 GCF_000463585.1 Tarenaya hassleriana | reverse complement strand
ATATATGGATATATATGTATATATATGAATATGTATATATACATATGTGAATATATATATATATATTATTTGTGTATATATGTATATATATGTATGTTTGCATGTATGTATGTGTAAATGTATATATATATGTATATATGTATATATATGTATATGAATATGTATGTATATATATATATATATTTATATACATATACATATTCACATATGTATATATACATATTCACATATGTATATATACATATTCACATGTATATATACATATTCACATGTATATGTATATATATGAATATGTATATATACATATGTGAATATGTATATATGTATATATATGTATATGAATATGTATGTATATATATATATTTATACACATATACATACATATTCACATATATGTAATATTCAATGTATATATGGATATATATGTATATATATGAATATATGTATATGTATATAATTGTGTATAGATATAAAAGTGTATATATATGTATATGTAATTTTTATTTTATTTTTAAAAAATAAAATTTGAAATTCTGTATTTTTATTTTATTTTATTAGTTTTTTAAAAAAAAATTCTAGAAATTTTTTTATTTTTATTTTATTTTTTATTTATTTTCTGATGTGGCTGGATGATGTGGCGAAATATGCTGATTTGGCGAAATCTGTATGACGTGGCATGCCACGTCAGCATTAAAATTGACGGAACTTAACGTCGTTTACGGATATGGGGGAAATTGCAACACATTTTAAGATTTTGTGGGGGAATTTGGAAAAATTTGAAATCCGGTGTAGTTTTTTGTCAAATTAAAAATTGGTGTAGAAAATTGGAACTTTTTCGAAAATTTGTGGGGGAATATGGGATTATCCCAAAAGAATAAAAGAACAGTATTTTGCAAAAAAAAAAAAAAAAACTTTTAATATTTTTAAAATTCTATATTTTCCGAGTGTTGTTCCATGCGAACTCATAGAAGAATAAAAGTATATTAATTTACCGAAAAAAAGGAATAAAAATATACTATTATATATTGTAAGTTCCAATCAAAATCTCGAGTAAGTACTAAGGGAAATTGATGAGGACCCCTCGTGGTGGCAATGCAATGATCTTGCCCGTTAGTTTCCCTTTTGGACTGCCCACGCGTTACGATAAGAAATTTTTCTAAACCCAAAATTATGGTATACTTCAAAACTCTAATTATACTTTTAGCAATAGTAATCGTAGCGAGAATAATATTATAGACTTATGTTAGACCACATAATCGTAGAATTACATGTAATATGATATTAGGATAACGTTATACATTTTAAAATATATATGTTTTTTTCATTAGTTTATGACATGTATATATATGTTTATTTTATTATTTAAGGTTTCCAAATCATGTAAATATATTGAAATGTTGATAAATTCACAACAAAAATAATACTTACTCCTTTTTTTAATAGTTGACATTATAGATAATATATTTTTCTATTTAATAGATGTTATTTTAGATTTTCTAAATAATTTTAAAAAAATCCAATTTTATCTTTACTTTTAACTACCCAGCTTCAATAGAGTATTAATGATAAAAAAAAATTAATGAAGATATATATGATTTTTTATAATTTTTTAAAAAGTGTGAAAAAATAAAAAACAATAAATATTCAGAAACAGAGGGATATCAATTTTTGAGCAATATATTGAAAAATTGGACAATCATATGCTTTTATATATGATCCATGTGATATGAATGCATGTTTCATGGCTTACTTTATTAGTTAGAAAAAAAAATCTTATCCAATTCGGTCATAATTATTAGATCACACGATGAAAATATGTGCAATGCGAATAAACCATGACTTGTTGGCCACAGCATTAAGATATGGGACATCTATAATACAATATATATATATATATATCTCCAATTAATCATATAAAGCAGCCATAAGTTTAAGTCGACCATGCAAAATTGTAGCTTTGGATTACGGCATGTTTCGGGCACCCGTTACATCTGGTTAGCTTATTTTTAATTCGTGGTTTTCAATTTTATAAAAAAATATATATTTTATACAAATATATTGTTGATTCAATTTGTTAATTTAGTTGTGTCAGTTTCATTATTTTCTTTTTATTCAATTGGATTTTGTACAACGAAATTTCTAAGCAATCATATGATTAAAAAATTATTAAAACAATTTCTATATTTATTTAGTCCTTTTTTATTAAGCATATTCCCATTTCTCAACTTGCCTCCGATCGAACATTTAGACAAGGCATAGAATATGGGCTTGATATGTGAGGCCCATTAACTAGAAACCTCTCTCGTTAAGCCCATTATCTCCGCACAACAAATTGTAAAGATGGGTCCTTGGGCCCATTATCGCATGAACCGATCGAGACAACCACATTGGCCGAGTTAGCTAACCAAAATTTCCGGTCCACCGGTTTACAAAAACCGAATCCTCTATTCAAGGGTATACCGGGTGTTCCAATGCGAAAATAAACCGATTTCCCACTAACCAAACCGGTTTGGCTGGTTAAAATTTATCATCGGTGTTAATGACGCAATGCTCACCGATGTTAAGTATGATGGGTCCAATTTCATGGTCTGTATATGTAAATATATATTGTAAGAATATACGAATGGTTTAGTTTCATGATCAATCCATGAAAATTAAGTATAACAAAAATCTTTTGATGTAAAATAAACGTAACGACGTCATGCAAATACAAATGAGACCGCGACACTAGAAACCCGTTGACTTTTTCAAACATTAATGTATTAAAACATATACATATACAAGTTATAAAAAATATGTTTACCCGCATATAATTTGAAGTTTCAAATAAATAAAAATAACAATGGGAAGAAAGTCAACGCCATGATAAAAAAGGCCGTCATCCACTTACGGGAACGGGGGGCGCTCCAACTGCACCGGAATTACATAAATACCCCTTGATCTGGTTCTCGCTCGGGTGTGTATATAAACATGGAAACGTCAACACTTCCTCTCCTCGTTTTACCAAACGGCAGAACGTGCTCACCGACAGGGAGAAGGAATAGGATGAAAATTGACCAAAATAAATAAATAAAAATATTTAGATCTTAAGATTGTAAGATTGACGTTCACCCATTAGCCCTCGCTTTTTGACTAAGCCTCACATATATTAAAGCTTACATTCCAATAATATAATCTATGTTAATTGATATTTCTATTTGATTACATACAATTTCATCAGATCCAAAATATACCTGAAAAAACTATTTACATTTTCTATACATACATTCGCCATCTAGCAATGATGAATCCACGCACATTTTTTATATACGTGTGCGCGCGTTATGTTATGTAACCATTCTTACACGTAAAGGGCGTATGCGTCATTTCACACTAACCACCGATATTATTAAATTACTTTGAAGTTTTGTTCGTTCTCTCCCCCCCCCCCTATTTAATATAAATCAAACCCTAAAACTTATTATAACCCAAAACAGAACCTATCATCCGAAAGAGAGAAAAAAATGAAATCTTCAAGTCGGAGATTGTTGTTTATCGTGTTCATGATCTATCTCTTCGCCGGAATCTGTATCTCTCATGGCCGAAATCTCCGTTCGAACAACCCGATTTCTCCGGAAGAGTGTGAAGCACAAGTCTTGATGAAGAAGCCGAAGTGGGCCACGGCGGAGTTCTACGGAGAGTTCTGGCGAACCTCCACCGGATCCGCCGAGAGAATCTTAACCGGCGAGAAACCGGACCCGGTTTACGGAGTTTCCGGCAGAGAAGTTCCCGGCGGTCCAAACCCTCTTCACAACCGATAAAATAATATATCGTTATTATCCTGTCAAGTTTTTCGAAATTGATTGTCTTGATTCATAGGGATTTTATTATTTTATGTGTTTTTTGAAGTTTGTAGGGATGTATACAATATGTTGATGATATACGTTTAGAGAGTTTTAATATATATTGTTATATTGTATTATATTATATAGAGGTATGGAAAAGGACATTTCTGGCTGCGTTTTGGAAGAGAGATGAGATCAGGGAACAAAGGGATCATGTGATTTTTATTTTTATTTTTATTCATCGGGATGTAATTAATAATAATAATAATTGTAAATCTCTATCACGTTAGTTGCCAGAGTATATAAATTTTATTTAATTGCTGTTGTCCAATTAATTTCGTTTACGTTTTCATCGCAGAGCTCGCCAGTTTCTCCATATATTTTCTTTCCCCATAGGACATTTATTGTTGTTTTAAATTTTCCTTATTTACGAAGAGAGTTGAAAATAAAGATTAATGTTTATTAAAAGAAAATGGTCAAAATTTATATGTGAACCCATTATATTATAAAGTCTTCTCAGCGAATTATAATGAAAAAGGAATAATACAAGCCAAGACCCATACGCATTAAAAATAATAATTTAGTGATACCGTGATAATTATGAGCAATAGCTAAATGGGTAGGCCATGTGTTTGACCTCTCTCTTAGTCCAAGATGTCGCATGATTTTAATATCGAAAATAGAATATTCATACAAGCAATCGTAAACACATATGATATGGATGTGATATATCATTTAATTGGTAGACTAGTTTCATAAAAAAAAAATATAGAAGTTTTAAAATATGAATGAATGTTTAGGGCAATATAGACAAAATATATTTAGATTTTTAATATTAATAATTGAAAATTTTAATATATAATATAATTTCCAGCATATTTTTTGAAAGGGAAATGATATTTAGTTAAGCGGTCAAAGCATATTATCATTTTTCAGTTTCCGTATATTTTCTGATAGTGTTGTATGTTGTATCCATAAGTACTATACGATATATGATTTATTAATAATATAGTTTGAATCAGTTTTAGTTTTGATATTATGCATGTTGTTAACATGCATGGGTAATATTTGTTGTCACTAATAAAATATATGTTTTACGTCAATATTTTTTTTTTTGATAATCGGGTGATCCCAATTCCAAAGGCCCAGACTAATCCCGACCCACGCGTACGACCCTACAATACACACGTGGGATGTGAAACACCCGAAGGTGATAGGAGGAGAATCTTCATACTCTGGGTGTTAAACTCACAACCTCATTTACAGGAAGGGGACTCTCAAACCAACAGAGTTGAGATTCCCTTTTTACGTCAAAGTGTATTTATATTAACAAACGGCCAAAAAAAATGCCAAAGATACGTTAGTTTTTAAGATTTTAACTTCATGCGACGTCTAGACATTATCATCTATGCATCAATTGCATGTAATCGAACCATATTTTCATGTATAATTGAATGAAACATTCACATATCTTAATCCCGACGGTCGACAATCAGTAGTAACGATTCTCTACTATCAAGGAACTGATATATATATATATATATGTATGTATGTATGTATGCATGTATGTATGTATGTATGTATAATGTGCGTGTGCGCGCGCGCGCGTGTTAAATACATTCATAACATTCTTGAAATGGATTTCGATACCCTTTTTTTTCTAACATTTATCGTATTTTTAAAGAATACTTCTACATATATTTTTGTTATAATATTAAAAATCTAAACTCAATGATTTACACATCTTATTGAAAATCTTGAATATATGAGTATAAATGGATTTTCCAGTGTGGAAATTGAAACTTTTGTAGGCATACCTTGACGACGCATTAATCAGTAATTTAGTATAGAGAAATGTTGACAATTTCTTCAAAATCACATTATTGCATCTTGAACTGTATAATATCACTATGGGACCCTACGAAGAAATTTTGATATAACAAATATTAAAAGTCGAAGCAGATTTTAACTCGGATCCAAAATTGTAAAAATTTAATTTTTATGTTATTAATGGAAATTTTAGGTATTAATTAATCGAAAAAATTAGTGTTTTTATATGGTATATTTGATAAACTTCAATATTTTTTTTATATGGAATTCTCTCAAATAAAACTATGGGGTAATCTGGGAATATTCTAAACATTAGTATTTCACGTGTCCTCGAAAGCCCACGTGACTTTATGCTCCCAAAGTTTCTGTCGGTCGCCCAGCGAGAGAGAGAGAGAGAGAGAGAGCGTGAGGAGAAGAGTGAGAAACTGGTTTGCCGAAGAAATTCTTTCCCCCGCATGCCGCGTCAGCTTCCGCCGGCTATTACGCCGGATAAGTCGCCGGATAAATGCGTCAAGCCAATTGCTTATCTTTCCGATCACGTTCTTGCTTTCGAACAGAATTGAGGGTTCAAACCTCGTTTGATATTTACCCTGCAGAAGTTCAAGAACAGAGAAAAAACCTGACAGATATTTGAAGAAAGCTTGAGAACAGAACGGAAAGAAACACAGAAACTGAGTTCCAAACCAGACAGATCCAAACGGAACGGACAAAAGAAAAACAAACTTGTTCTCTCTTCATTTTTATTGTCAATCAATAGAACAAACACTTGGTTTGGTTTCACTTAGTATGATTCTTCAGATTGCTTCCAGCCTCCATAGGATTCTTCAAAATCAATTTCACGAGTTTCCTGACAAGAACAACCAAGTAGACTTCAATTCAGTTTTCCACCATCATGGATGTCTGAAAATCGAGAACAATGATGATGAGTTCTTATTTACCAGAGGAGTGAAAGTGAGGCCGACCCAGATCTCCCCTTTGTATTCCTCATCTTTCACCACATTGTATGCTTTTGGTGGGATCTTTCCCTCCATGAAAACCGGCTCCAGTGTAATACTGCATTCATTTCAAAAGCCAAGAAAGAGAGACAGAAGGCTCTTTGCCATGTTATCTCTATCCTGTCTTCTTCAGACATGAAAACATGGAATGCGAAAAGACAGATGCTTACAGTGCTTCTCCGACACTGTCATCCTGAGTGCCGGTGTCTTTGTCCAAGATCTTCAGTTTCAGTTCTGATGTTCCTTCGGAGACAGTGAACATGAATGTCTCGTTCCATTCCGGAGTCGATCCCTGTCCTGCATCCAAGATCGATCAGTGATCTCTATCAAGATTCTTGATTCTTTCTCTTTTGCAGATGAAAACCGAACAGAGATTTCTATCAGATGCGGTGGAATTCAGTTCACCTGATGCGACACTGCTCTTCTGATCTTGCGTCCGGCAAGTGATAACCACGTAAGGATCCATGTTATCTAAAAGCATTGAAACCAAAATCCAAGTCAGAACAGATACATGCATACATACACATATATCCACGCACAAGAGCAATGGTGACAAATGACATTTCATAGTTACATCATGTACAAGGTTTTTGCCTCAGCAGCAGAAACAAAATTTCCTGGAGATTGGTTTCACAGATCGATCCGACAACGAACATGTGATAGTAATAACAATCATTTCAATCCAAAATCATCGACCACATGACTCAAACGGTAAAGAAAATACATCAATATGACCTCGAAATTCCAGATTTCCATCAGAATCGTCATCCCACAGATCAGATTCATCATATACACAAAAAAAGTTCGGATCTTTCAAGTCATGCGCATCATAAACACAGATCCAAGAAAAAAAAATCTATACTCAATGATCAAACACCATGAGATTTGATGTTCATCCTGCTTTCAACCGATACATTTACAGAACTACCTACGCATACATTCGCAGAACTTTATCATATTACATGTTTGGATCAAAACTAATAAACAAAAAAAAAACGCAAAGGGTATCCATGATTTCAAAGAAAAATATGAAATTTCGGGAAAGAAGAAACGAAATCTTACTCAGGAAATCCGAGTCTTCGAGACCCTTGGCGTTGACAAGAAGAACTTCCAGAGTTCCTTGAGGCATTTCTTCTCTTTTTTTTTCTCTCTCTCTCACGGAACAGAAAATGCGAAGAACAGATCCCCGAGAGAGAGGAAGGTTTTGTCTAGTCGCTCTCGGATCTGTCAAAAGAGAGTCTATTTCCAGCGTTCGCTTTCGTCAGGACAACGTGCGTGCGTGCATACTTACATACATATATTATATATACATATAATCAGACGGCACGCTCTGTGTAGAGCGTGCGGTTGACGCGCTTCCCGCGTCTGGGGAAGACAAAGAAAGTCGTGTCATTTATGTTTTTTGTTAATAGTATATATCATTTACCAAATTTAGAATTTTAAAAATAGTTAGAACAGTTAATGTGGTCCAATTTTCAAAGAAAGGAGTTACTCTCTCAGTTTAAAAGTATTTTTCGTTTTAGATTATTTTATATTTTTTAAGAAAAGAGAAAAAAATTATATATACTCTGATTTAATATTTTTTTTCCGAGAATTGCAATCACTATGTGTATTATAACGAAAATCGACAATGCAGAAAATACCGACCAAGCTCTGCCCGAGAAGGCCGGGAGATGCAACGGCTGAAATGCCTCAACAGAGGAAGCTCAAACAGAACTCCAATGGAAGTAAGTTTTGGGTTAATTGGTAAACTATGATAAATATGTCACATCATCAGAAACATATACCTTTTTTTTTTCCTTTGCACACTATATTTTTTTATAAAATTTTGACAAAAATACCTACTTTATGGTATAATTTCAATATTGTCATTTAGCGCCCCAAAAAATGCACAGCATGAAAAACAGATTTTTTTGAAACTGTGTTATCAGAGAGAACTGTTTTTTCATCTGGGACAACTATTTTTCATCGGGGAGAACCTGTTTTCATCCGGAGAACTGTTTTTCGTCCGGGAGAGTCTATTTTTTGTCCGGAAGAACTGTTTTTTTGTACGGGAGAACAGTTTTTCATCCGGGAGAGTCTGTTTTTTGTCCGAGAGAATTGTTTTTTGTCCGGAAGAATTGTTTTTCGTCCGGGAGAGTCTATTTTTTGTCCGGAAGAACTATTTTTTGTCCGGGAGAACTGTTTTTTGTCCGGATGAAAAACAATTTTTCCGGATAAAAACACTTCTGCCAGATGAAAACAGATTATACCGGATGAAAAACAGTTGTCCCGAATGAAAAAACAGTTCTCCCGATAATACAGTTTCCAAAAAAAATTGTTTTTCATGTTGCACATTTTTCAGTACGCTAAATAACAATATTGAAATTAGATAGTAAGAATATTTTTGTCAAATTTTTATATAAAGGTATGGTGAAAAAAAATATAGATTTCAAATAACATGACATACTTGACATATTGGCGCAAATTTTTTTCAAACCTTTTTTCTCTCAATCCCTTTGAAATTGACTAACTCTAGAAAGAAAAAAAAAGAAGAGATTGTTCTTGTTGGGTTACTATGAATTGAAGTTGGCAAATTCCGCTCTTAAACATGATTTTGATTCATAAAGACATAAACTTTACGAGTTACAACACTCAAAAGTCTCAAGCTTTTTCTTTTTCCTTTTTAATAATGGAAATAAGAGTGATTTTGATCATCCAGCTTTGTTTGTGGTGTTGTTTATATTGAGTAGGGTAAAGGAAATGTGCAGAGACCAGTGGAAATGGGCAAGCAACAATCCATGGGGTTACCACAAGAACAAGCCTTCATCTTGATTGACTATTTTCCCTTTTTCTCTTCATAACATAATGTTCCATTATAATAATGTGCTATGTTTTTCTCCCTTGACAAAATAAAATATTAATATAATAATAATAATATAGCAACCTATATGCATACATTCTCATCTTTCTCAAAAGATCTTGAGTGTGAAAAAAAGATAGTACAGAAAATAAAACACTTCAAATGGCTATAAGATGTTATGCGAGTAAAAACATCATGTTTGACAAGCCAACCAATGTATACACAGACATATATACACACACCCGCATACGTATTCACAGCCAAGCCAATGGAGAGCTAACACATGGTGAAATCCTAGAAGAAGTCTCTAGACTTGTTGTTCATCACTGTGGTGGAGGATGTTGTACTTACAGAGAGGGCAAGTGGAGTTCATGTAGAGCCATTTGTCTACGCATTCGCAGTGGAAATGATGGCCGCAAGTTAGTTCCCTTACTTCTACTCCCTCTTCATACTCCGACAGACAAATGCAACATTCCTGCATTTCCGTGAATCCCCGTCTCAAGGTTAGGAAATGAGATTTGTCACATACAATTGACATTTGATTAAGATGAATCTGTGTATGTATAAGATGAATGTGTGTTCATCGTGTGAAGAAAGGAGATTGTCACATAGAATTGGCATTTGACTAATATGAAAGTGTGTATGTGTATGTTGTGCATGGCAAAAGGGATGTGATGATGGATTCCATGATTTAAATAAGTTTTGATGTGAGTTTTGCTCACTTACTGCGTCCTCCTGGAGAAGGGTATGCTCGATGGGCGAATCTGTGCCACATTCAATCATAATTCCTCCGACATTTCCTTGGACATCATCACCAGCCCGCCTGAATTTGAATTTGGTGAGCTGTTCAATGTCTTCTTTAGATGCTCCTTCCTGCTTTTTTTTTTAATCAAAGAATTGTCATGATGTGGAAATAGAAAAGAGGGAAACTAGGGGAATGAGAGATCCCGTCATCATCATCGTCATCTGTGTAAGCCATTTTTTAGTAAAATTTCAGAAAAGTAGAGCAGAGACCGAGTTATGCCCGAGATCAAACTCTTCATATACGGTAATCAACTTTTACACATAGGATTAATGGGTTATCAGAAATGGTAAACTGATTATTATTACATCGAGTACCTGATCAGCTACAGCATATAGAACAGCTATGATGCATGGTAGACAGCAGCAAACAGCAATGCCAATCACGAAAGCCAGAGCGACGCAGAAGACGGCAAAGAAAACATCAAACCCGAGGAAGACTATGCACAACCTGCAAACAAATGAGGGGTCTGAACTCGTGAAACCAGAGATTTGTCGAGGCTCTGAAAATATATAGAGTCAAAAGGGTAAGGGAAAGGGACTGAACCAGTAAAGCTGTGGAGATCCCCGTGCCAAATCTTGACCACCGGCAGATACCCAGTAAAATCCGATGATCCACCATATGAACGAAAACATTGTGTTGGCGGATTCTAGATGCTTTGCAGCACTGCTTTGGAAATAGTAAGTGAAAATAAGAAAACGCAAAATCCTTCTGCAAAATACAAGAATAAACAAAGAAAAAGAGAAGCATAGCATAGAGATTAGAGATGCCGGATCATATACAAGAATAAAAACTGTGTCCATAGATGATAAAGATTCGATTTCTGGCCGAAAAGAAGATGATAGTTTGAAAATGGGTAAGACCACTTCGATTACCATAAGTCACATTAAGATGCATTATATTGTAACATGATCTACAGATACTCCCCATATCAGATGGCAAAGCAACAATTTAAGTAAGAACTCCTACCATTTGAAGAAGGTGATAGAAACTAGCTGGTTTCCTAAGCTAACCTATAAATTGACGATAACGTATATAATCAAGAAGTTCAAATCACCCTACAGAAGAATCGAGCTTCTGTGCCTTGAATACCATATCTGATCCTTTCTTAGAATATCTCTCAACGAAGGACCACAAGTTCAACAACATAAACAAACTCAATTATTACAACTCCAACTCCGATGCAAGTTTGACACTTTTAACTTCATTTTTGCGATTATCAGATGCACAGCTTTGCGAAGGCATTGTCACCAAACCAAAACTCGCACACCATGTAAGTATCTGTGCCACATTCCATTCGAAATATAGACGAGTATCGAGCACATAAACAGCACATGTAATATAAGATATCGACCTGTTGTATTCTTGCTCGTACTGTCCCAATGTCGAGTACCGTTCCTCTGAATTCCTTCTTGAACTCAAACCCTCTTCCTCCATGGAAGAAGATGAAGAGGAGGACGAAGAAGACCGGGATCGCGGGCTCCTAACCCTTCTCCTCCGATACTCCACGCACACGCAAACCATATGAAGAACGCATTGCAAAGCATACCCAACGATCCATACCCTAAGCGGCATGTTTGGCTTCTCATCACGGCTCAGCACAATAACAGCCGTGGCTACGGCAACGAACGCCAAATTCCAGACGATGTCGAGCACAACCACAGGCTTCGAGTACGCCCAATCGCTCTGTCTCACCTCGAGCTGCTCCGCCGCCGTCTCTCTGACCAACATCGACGGCTGTCTCATCATCCGTCCGCTACTCGCTCGCCGGAGAAACCTCGCCGCCTCCCTCAGGCTCTGTCTCCGCACGGATCGTCTGCCTCCGCCGCTCGTTTGACCATTCCCGCCACCTCCGCCGACGCTTCCGTCATTGCTTCCGCCGTTCAGAAGCAAGGGCGTCGAATCGATTGCGTCGGAAGAAGAATGCCGA
>NW_010966881.1:2530601-2532530 GCF_000463585.1 Tarenaya hassleriana | reverse complement strand
TGCCGAGACAACGAAGACGATGGCTGCAGGTCCGAATTCCCGGTGGTGTCCGTTGACATCGTTTCTCCTCTTCAGTGCTCTGTCCCTTCAATTCTTTCCTCAGAAACCCTAAATCGTTGAAATTCGTATAGCTTTACGCCATAAAAAGAAGGAATCCCGATCCCAAAGTAGAGATTGGATTGCTAGGGTTTCGATCGCAGAGAGGGCAGAGAGACGACGACGGTGGCGGAAATTTCTGATGAGTCGATAAAAGAAACATTTGATTCTTCGAATCTAAAAGATTTATTAATAGTTATTACAGTTAGACCCCTCCCCTCGACAAACAACCAGACTAAAAGGGGGTGTAAAAGCAAAAACCAATACCAGTGAGCTAAACCGTAGATTTCCAATAATTTGGTCCAGAATTCATATTGAGCTCTTTTACAGGCCCTATAATGAAAATACCCCTATTCTCATGCTCAGAAATCATATTCTAACAGCGTCGACCGTTGCAAGGACAGCAAAGAGAGTCCTGAAACAAAAAAAAAACGGCAACCAACTCTTCAGTTCTTGATCTCTTCAAATCCCGATCATGGTTAAGCATTGCGCTGACGCTTTCCACCAAGCACACGATCTGGGCCCAGCCGAAACGGATAATTAGAACAGGACGTAAAAAAATGGTTGCAGAAACCAGACCATGTTCCTGGAGAAGAAGGGAAAAAACGATTTTTCGGAGGCATTTACCTGAAAGCAAGTGTATCCGACTGCATTACCGAAGTAGAAATTCGCATTTCATGACGAAAATCGGGTTACGATAATTCGACGGAAAGTTATTTACTCCCTAGTAACGGTAACCACTTTCTGTGGAATTTAGTATTTTAAAGATGAATTTAACTAGGTAGATAAGAAAATAAGATGGCTATGTTACTTTATTATCCATCACGTATTGCAATATGTACAACATGAAAAAAGAAGAAAAAAATTTACACCCGAAAATGAAACTCGAAATTTAAAAATTTATCTAAAGGACATAAATTAAAATGGAAAATAGATCAGACGATTGACGTAATATTTGATGTTGCAAGTCTTTCCTCAAACGGCCCGTAACTCCCTGGTTTGATCAGATATTTTGGACTTTGAAGGATGGATAATGGGCTGGATCCATTGGGCCTAGTCTGCGTTTGGGCTGAGAATGCAAAATCCATCACGTGAGCTTCCATATAGGTCCACGTGACTTCATGAGTATTGTTTGTACGTCCATCCAAATTGTTCTCCTCTTCAACACTTTCAAATTCTTTAATTGAGTATAGATACGTAAAAGATAAATATTCCTAAATTTTTATGTATAATTAAAAATATTACAAGTATGTTCTGCTTTTTTAAAAAAATATAATTAATTAATTAATAAATTTTAAAAATTTATGTGTGTCAAAAGTCACTCTGGTGTAATAGTTTTTTTTTTGGTATAATCAAGGCTATATATAATTTATATAAATTTATAACATTCTTATTATACTAGATATGATATTAATTCAATGGTACTCAAACACTAAATTTCATCTCATTGATAATTAAATTCACACAATCTCGAGTTGAAATTTTCAAAAATCATTTAATTGATAATATTACAAAAAAAGTTGTGGCAAGAAGACCATATCGATGATAAAAAGAAACAAACGACAAGTTGCATGAAGTAATGTCTCCTACGTACTTCATTTCTTTGTTTCGCTGATAACGTCGTTTTCCCTTAACCCATCTCTTTCTTCTTTTCATTTTTTGTAATTTAAATTATATATATATATATATATATCTATCTATATATATATATATATTCCACACCCACATATATATATATATATATATATATATATAACAACGTGGAAATAACCATAATTATTGTCGAAATCCAGATAATAAAAATCCAATAGAAAACGAGGAAAATGGGCAAAA
>NW_010966881.1:2511300-2530317 GCF_000463585.1 Tarenaya hassleriana | reverse complement strand
CCTTTGACATATATTATATATATATATATATATATATATATATCACAAATCGATCACATAACATATTTTTTAGCAATGAAAAAACTTGGTAGTGATACACTTTTGAAACAAAGTTTTTAGACTGGGAGGTAATATAAAAGTTATAAACAATTCAAAAATAAAAAATCAAATCAAATCTAAATATGCATCAATGTGATTAAATATTATGTAACCCAGCAGCTGATGATTCAATGGGTGAAAGGTGACAAAGTTATCCTCAATATCTTGTATTCGATTTTATTGGTTGAAAAAGATGTAATATCTGGATCAAAATAGTCCATGTACAACGATTGATCTCAAACCTAAGGTGGATGTGACGTCCCATATTTACTCTTGGTGCGAATCATTGCAATTAATAAAAATATTTGCATTTATGAAATTCAAAATGCTATTCAGATGAACAAAACTTTGAGGGTTTTCTTTTTCACATGTTGATCAGTCATATATATATATATATAATTATCTGGTTATGTATCATTCAAATATCTCTAGTCATAGTCAAATAATATGAGTACTTAATCATTCGACTTTATACGAGATTTTCAACGTTGGGTAGCATGAGCAGCCATTCGTACTCTGTCTTTGTTGTTTTTTCTTTCATGAAATTATATATATGTTTACTTTTATAAAACGATAAGATGAAATCAATACGACAAATAAAACGGGTATTTTTTTTTTTGCAACATCGCGTTTTAATATATTTCGAGATTATACATAAAAAAAATTACAACTGTATTATTATTTACGGATATTTCAACTAAAGAAATTTAATATGTCCTACGGAAGATACGAGCATTAATGATGATTGAAATTAATGATCATTTGCCTTCTCGCGCGTGTGTGTATCGATTGATGGCAAGATAATTGTGACAGCATGACTAGGGGTTGTTCAAAAATTAAATTTTAACAGGTCCGAACCTACTTGTAAAATTAAAGTACAATTGTTCGATTTTAAATTTGATTTTAAAAATTTTAAACTACTTTTAAAATTGGGATATAAATAAGTATTATTTTGTTTAGATTTTTTTTTTTTGTAATTGAACTTAAATGTTGGTCTAGATATAAATTTTGTAATGAAAGAGATTAATTTTATGATGAAAATTTAATAAATTGGTCGAGAGACGTGGCAGTTTGTACATATATAGTAAATGAATCGACACTTACCATAAATAATTTAGATGGTCGAAAAGTGGTATGTTATTATATCATTATCATTACATTATAAGTGGAGTGACTAAGTGGTGGGTTATTATATCATGATCATTATATTATAAGTAGCTGATATTCCAAATTTCGATATATTTTCTTTCTATTTCTTTCCAAATTTCGTATTTGTTTTATTCTTTATTTTCTTTTCATTCTATGGCTGTCGTTGGTTGCTCGTTTGTATCGTAACCTTCTCGCCTAATAAGTTCGGAGAATATATATATATATATCTCTTTTTTAAATTATAATTTAAAAAGATAAGAACAATAAGATCGCATTATTTTATGAAGAATAATGAACTTTCGAATTATAAAAAATGAAATATATTATTTTCCGTTGTATCTTAAACTATTATATAATGATATTTATAGTACAAATCCTTATGTCAACGGATTGCAACACTTTTTAAAGACTTGTAAATAAATTTTTAAATGATTTCAATCTAAAATTTTAAAATCAAATATCATTTAAATTCAAATCTAAAATTTTGAACGAGATGTAGGGCAGGTATTTTTTGTTATCATTATTCTTATCATTATCATGATAATATTATTCTTTTCTTTTAGACGGAAATTATTATTATTATTAAACATAATTTTTAAACAATGTAATACGTAACAATTCATTGGGCGGATTTTAGATAGGGAAAAAACCTACAAATTATTGGTTGGAGTAATATTAATTCCTGAATTTGTAGAGATACTATTAATTCCCAAACTTGTAAAATTGAACACATTAAATTCTGAATTTGTTAAACGGTTCTATAATCATCCATAGTGTTATTTGGTCAAAAAAACAAATTGACCAATCCGACGTGACGCATGACGTGGCGAACCAACTCAGAAAATTACTGTCACGTATGCAATTTTCGGTTCTTCGAGAAACCGACTTTAATCAAACGTACTGCACAGTAAATTGGGTCTCGGTTTCAACGAGCCAACCTCGGTGCTCGACCTCTTTGGAAGCCCCAGTCTCGCCGCCATCGCAAATAAGCCTTCGCTTGCCGCTGCGGAGGAGGTATCCGGTAGAGGACGAACTCGATCTGAAACCGGAATTTCTGATCCACCGCGAACAGAGAGAGATCCCACGCTAACGGATTTTCAGATCCACCGCTTTGTCTCGACAGCGTAATCTTCCGGCACCACCGACGTGACTCTAAAAAATCCACCGCTAACGGATGATTTCTTGGCGATCTCTCTCATGAGCGACGCGTATTGACTGTTGAATCCGTCGGAAAAATCAAGTAAACCTCAGACGATGCGAAATCCGTCGGGTGGAGCTGGTCGGGAAAATCACGAAGCTGAGAATCGACACCGTAATGTGTCGGAATGGCGACAGTGGCGAAACCGGTGGTCCCCTTCTCCACCGGATACCTCCTCCGCAACGACAACCGAAGGCTTATCCGCAATGGCGGCGAGGCTGGGGCTTCCACGGAGGTCAAGCACCGAGGTTGGCTTGTTGAAACCGAGACCCAGTTTACTGTTCATTACGTTTGATCATGCACCAGGTCGGATCGATCAACTCGTTTTTTGACCAAATAATACTATGGACGATTATGAAACCGTTTAACAAGTTTAAGATTTATAGTGTTCAATTTTACAAGTTTGAGAATAAATAATTTTATATTATTCTAAATTATAAATTTAGAAATTATTAAGATTTTTTTTCTTTTCCGTAATAATTAAGGAGAACAAACCACGCGGATAATTGAGAAATTTAAATAGAGGATGGTTAGATTTTTCATGAATATTTTATTTAATAAATATAAATATTTAATATATAAAAATAAATTAAATTTAAATATTACTTAATATTCTTCTATGATATTGAAGAATTTTTGTTATAAATAATTTGGACATTAGTCTGAATCTGATCCATTCGAAGGAAGAACCAAGTGTTCTGAGTATGCAACACGTCATCTGACACGTGGCACGTTGTCCCCTTTGCTGAGTCTTTCCTACGTGGATCAACCAAAATCTACGTGTATTATATTAGACGGTCCTATTATTTTATTATTGAAAGATCTTGGTCTATAATCTATATCATATGGTAATGTATTATTGTACAATTGTAGAGTGGATACGCACACGGTATATCACACTGTCTTTTAGAATTAAATAACAGGTCAATAAATCATCCACGAGTCAAAGAGTTATCATGCATTAGTATTTAGTAATGGTTATTAAGTATATTAATGTTATTAAGGTTTTATTTTTAATTAATTGGTCAGATTTGTAAAATTCACGAGGTTTTATATACATATATGGTTTATATGCAGTTATAATTTGTAAAATCCTATTATATTCAAGTTCAAATGGCCCATAAAAAACTTCTGTTTAAATATTGAAAATCTGAAATAAATTCAATAATATATAATTACGATATGAATTAATTTTGATTTTAAAGTTATTTTTTTATATACTAGAAAAAAATGAATTAAATCCTCTTATTAAAAAAATAAAAACTACATTTATGTTTTTCCTCTGATAGAGATTTCTCGTAAGTCGTTCTTGCAATCTGGATGGACAAAATGCCAGCTATTTTTATTTTAACTCGTGGACCAACATATATATATATATATATATATATTATACCCACCTAATTAATTGTTTTTTTTTTGTGTTCAATGGCGGCTCAGTGCTTGGGAGGTGTCTGAAGGAACGAAAATCAATTAACATATATAGGCTTAAAAAGGATTTTATTTTTCAAAAGAAAATATGGTATATAGAATTTATTCGAAAACAGTTTACAACCAAATATTATAGGTATTTGTTCATAAAATGCTCGGCATTTCGAGAGAGATATATATATATAGATATATACATATATCGTTTTATTTGTATCTATTGTGCATTATTTTCACATATACGTGCGTACGTTTTATATCTTCTATTAAATTTAATCTTAGTGTAATATAGTTATTAGTTATATTAATTGCCAGAGTCTTGTCAGCATTAATTAATATGATAAAGACATCTGTGAATGATTACAATAAGAAAAGTCAAGATGATCCGATTAACAATACCCCCATTAAATATTATATTTAATTTATATGGCTAAAGATTTATTTCAATTTTTATTTTATGCATGTGAGATTACAGTGTGAATATCCAATCTAATACATTACTGACCATTATATAAGATTATTAATGTATCTTGTCACAAAACTGATCCAAATATTTGTTGGCTATATGAATAACCCATCATCATCATCATCATCATCCTCAATATCATAAAATAACTATATTTTTAAATATACAGATATATAAATATAAATATATTATGAATTACACTAAAATCTATCTTGGTTATTTGTTTAAATATACATTATAATTTATTTTTAACAAAACTTGTAATTTGTAAAAAGAAATAAAACCAACTAAAAATATAATAATAAACAAATTTCACGTGGATATAAACTCTTCCTAATTTACAACTATTTCACATAATATAACTAGAAAATGTCAAAAAGATGATTGGTCTTCTGAAAAACAAAAATAGAAAATTGATAAATTTAAAAAAAAAGTCGATGAAAATAAATATATGATTTATATACCTATATACTAGAAAATCGACCTTATTTAAATGCTATAGAAAGGTTAGTAGATAATGGATAATATTGTGGATTAAATGTGTGGTTATATTCAGATAATATAATAACGGTGGTGGTCTAAACCTTACAACTCATGTTGTATGTATGTATTAGGCTGACAACCGTGAAGCTGTAACGAGGCAAACGGCTTTCGGTTTCGTACTGTGTGAACTAAAATAATATCCAGAAAGTAATTAAAAAATATTATAACTAATTTAACAAATAATTAATTAAATCATTTTTTATTATTCGGTGGATCCTAGAAATTGCCCTTATATTATTCTTACTTGCCATCCAAATGCGATATCTTTGTCCGTCACCAGCAAACCTTTCCTCTTCATTGCTCTGTTCCTGAGAAAAAGAGTTGCGCCTACGAAGAAACAAGAAACCCACGAAGAAAAGGTTCTAAATTTGTGAAGATTGAGGTTGGAATCTTCATTTTCCGTTGAATTCACGACGGCCCATCTTCTTAAAATCCCAGGATCTTCGATCTCGTGGAGGGTTGTTCTGGAGTTTTGTCTCCCGTGCCTGATGGGTGCGGGTTTCTCTGCTTCTCAGAATGATTTTTCCGCTAATTCCTATGATGGGTATCGGAATTTGTTGAGGCCTAATCTAGGCGATTTGCCGGAGAGTTGTGTGGCTCTGATCGTTGAGAATTTGGATCCGGTGGAGATCTGCAGATTCGCGAAGCTTAACAGGGCATTTCGCGGCGCTTCCTGGGCGGATTTCGTCTGGGAATCGAAGCTTCCCCCGAATTACAGGCTTATTCTCGAGAGGATTCTCGGTGGTTTCCCGGAAAATTTGCAGAAACGGGATATTTATTCCTGCCTTTGTCGGATTAATTCCTTCGACGACGGCACCAAGGTTCGTGCTTTACAACCTCTTCGTTTCTCTCTCCTCCTTTTGCGTTGTTTGGTTTCCCGGAAAATTTAGGGGTTTTTAGGGACTTTTTCTTGTGACGATAACTCGTTTAATGGCGGAAAACATAATTTTCTAAGAACTTGTAAGAACCCATTTTGCTGTATCTGAGTTTCTGTTTGCTTCCCGGGAAAGCCAGGAAATTTTCTTGATTGAGACGAGACAAGAAGAATATCTAATCCTTCAAATGCGTTACTTGTAGAAACTTATGCGTCGATTTGGTTTTGTGACGTGACTTGATTCTCCTGCAGAAAGTGTGGCTAGATAAGAGCACAGGAGGTGTCTGTCTATGCATTTCTGCAATGGGTTTATCGATCACCTGCTTTGATGACCGGAGATATTGGAGTCATATCCCCACCGATGAATCTAGGTAAGACAAGACCACATTCAGCATTCGTTTTTCTTTTTCTTTCCCCCCATCATTTGCCTGTTTGATTCCTTGATTTAGTTCTTCAAAAGCATGTATAGAATCTTATCTTTGTAGGAAGATTGCTAAAGATACATCTTTTCTGCTCATAGTTTGTATTTCCCGGCAACCAGACTACGACAATGATAGTCCTCTTAAGACTTAGACAGTGTTTCTGTAGATCTTAGTCAATGGATTCCAATTTGTTCTGGTTTGCCTCTTGCTATTTTATGCTCATACTTGTTGGTATCTGGGTTTAGATCCGCGGCAACAGAGTTCAAATCTTCTGATCATACTTGTTGTTGATATGGTGGGCGAACATCTATTTCTTCTGTTCTAACCTCAAAGTCTGTAAATTTGCGGGAATACAACTCTGTTTCGTCCTAAATATGTTTCTTTGCTACCAGAATTTGTCTGTGTGCTTAGATCCGTGGCAAATGAGTCTGTTTAGTTAGGTTTTGATAGTCAAAAATTTATAATTTCCGGTTAAGCTTTGCATTCTCTGGCGACTGAATTCTGATATCATCTTATTTGACCATAGGGGCTCTTACCTTTCCTGTCAATGAATTCTGGTCAAAGATCTGGTGGTAACCCCCTGGTTTCAGGGACACGGTTTTGACCGACCAAATCTTTTCAGTTGCTTTGGATTGAAGATTTCATTGAAATTATATATATTTTTTTTACATCTGTTGAGACTTTATAAATTATCCACAAATATGTATTCAGAAGTTGTAAGAAATGGTATATACATTTATGTAAACAAGTCTTCAGCTTCTTTAACCGGTTCTGTGTCTGAAGAAGCAGCTTTTTCTTTGAAATATATGCAGATTTTCTTCCATAGCATATCTCCAACAAATTTGGTGGTTCGAAGTGGATGGAGAAATCGACTTCCCGTTCCCGGCCGGAACCTACAGCGTCTTTTTCAGGCTTCAACTAGGCCGACCCGTGAAACGGTTTGGCCGTCGGGTCTGTAACACAGACCAGGTCCATGGCTGGGACATTAAACCGGTTCGGTTCCAGCTCTGGACCGAGGACGGTCAATACTCTACGTCTCAATGCATGTTAACCAAACTGGGAAACTGGACTCGTTACCATGCCGGGGATTTTGTTGTCGAGAAATCGAAAAGGTCGAGTACAAAGATAAAATTCTCGATGACCCAGATCGATTGCACTCATACAAAAGGCGGGTTATGTCTAGATTCTGTCATTGTATGCCCGAGCCGGTACAAGAACCGGTTGAGGCGGTTTTAGGTTAACCAAACCGGGTCCGGTTTAGGTAGAGGTTAAAGCTGGTTTTTGAGAAGTTCTTTAGCCTTTTGTAGAATTTGGTGGAACACAAAATGAAATCTTGTAAAGAGGGAGAAAACCTTTTGAGATTAGCACAAACTATATAGCTTTTTAGTTTTAAGAGTTTTCTGAGTCTAGGTCACATATGTAAAACCTAAAGTTGTGAACTTTAAATCTTTTATTTGATTGTTCCTGCTCCATTCTGGTGGTACGGTGTTTGAATAACCTGGTTTTTGGTTTGAATCGGTTGGTTAAACCAAATCTGAACCGGAATGTAGCCTATAAACAGGATATGTTACAAGGGCATAACCGGATTCGGCTCTATTGAGAAAAGTTTCAAAATTGGCTGTAAGATGATCTATGGTTCTATATATCAAATCAGAATGCAAATGATGGCTATCACCTGCAGAAAAGACGTGGACTTTTCCGTTTAGCTCGATCCAACTAAGTCCAGGATCCTTCTTCATGTCCGAACAGACCAATCTCTTCCTCATGTTCATCTTCTCTTCCCAATTACTTGAATCTGCGGACATGTTCGAGAGTACAACATTTGCAGAAGCAGTTTTGGGTTCTAAATTCAGAATCTTTTCAGCTACCCTTTTAGCTGTTCTTGTGTGCTGCCACAGCCAGCAAGCATTTATCAAAGCTCCATAGATAACTTCGTCTGGTTCGATGGGCATTTGCTCTACAAAGTCTGCAGCTTCTTTCAAAAGACCTGCCCGGCCGAGGAGATTTACCACACAGGCGTAGTGTTCCACCGATGGTTTTACTCTGTAAGTTTCTTCCATTGAGAGAAAGAGTCTTAACCCTTCATGGACAAGACCAGAATGGACACAACTGGACAAGACAGCAGTTAATGTGGCTGAGTTAGGCTGAATCCTTTGTTCTAACATACTGTTGAAGAGTGAGATTGCTCTGGAGTGGATACCATGCTGTGAATAACCATTAATGAGAGCAGTCCAAGCAGCTACATTAGCGGAACTGATGGCCGTGAATGACTTACGAGCATCGGTTATACTCCCGCATTTGGAGTACATATCTATCAAGGAGGTCCCGACATAGACATTTGATTCCAACGGGGTCTTAGCTATGTGCCCGTGAATCACCTGTCCTTGTAGAAGACAACTAAGGCAAGAACATGAATGTAATAACACAGAGAATGTGGATCTTGTCCGTTCAACCGAACGCTTAAGCATTTCCACGAAAACTTCTAAAGCCTCATCATACTTCTTGTTTTGTGTATAACCAGATATAACAGCATTCCAAGTAGCTGAATTTCTTTCTTCCATTGTTTCTTTGAAAAGCTTTATGGCCTTATCAATTTCATTGTTCCTGAAGTAGATAGAAATCATGGTATTTGAAGAAATTATCGACTTGCAAGGCATTTTCTCAAACAACTTAATTGAATCGTCTGTGCGGCCTTGTAAGGCATACCCTTTAATCATCAAGTTGCATGTCACGGCATTCACATCATGAAGACTATCGAAAATCTTCTCCGCATCACCAAACAATTCTTTTGTTATGAGACTATGAAGAAGCGAATTTGATGCCTTCAAGGACGGGTTATCCATGAATCGATAAACACATTTGGCACCGTCAATTGCTTCACATTCACAGTAAAACTCTATCAGTGCAGCACCAACCATATCATCGGATTCAAACCCGTATTTTAACAAAAGTGCATGAACAATTCTACCTTCTTGCAGATTTCCAAGCCTCCCACAAGCTCGTATGACAGAATCAAAACTGAATTCATTAGGATGCACTTCTCCAGTTTCTCTCATCTTCCTGAACAAATGCAAAGCCCTCCCAGAATCCCTTTCGTTCTTCAGGTACCCTGAAATCATTGAAGTCCAAGATACGATATCCCGTTTAGGCATTTTCCAGAACAATTCAGATGCTTCATCCATCAAATTACATTTTACGTATCCCACAAGCATCACATCCCACAATAGCTCGTTCTTCTGGTACAGTTCATCGAAAACCCGCTCAGCATCCGCGATTCTGAAACAGTTAGCATAGAAATAAAGCAGAGAACTCCCCACAAAACCAAAACTTTCTGACCCAGATTTCAAGACGAGGCCATGAACCTGTTTCCCAAAATGAGATGACCGCGAATTCGCACACAAGCTCAGAGTGCAAGAGAAAGTTGTATCTGTAAATCTAACGCCATCAAGATGCATCATACGAACCAAATCCAAAGCTTCTTCGTATTGGCCCCATCTAGAATAACCAGAAAGCATCGCGTTCCACGAAACAGCCGTTCGTTGAGACATTTCGTCGAACAAGTTGCGGGCAACATCTAAACGCCCTAGTTTCACACGTTCTGTAATGGCGATATTGGTGGCAACAATGTCGGTACGATTGCCGCTCCTGTTCTCGTCTCCGGTGAAGAATTTTCTCCGATGCCATTTTCCCGAGAAAATTTTGCCTGGAAATTTTGGAACTGAAACGCAGCGTTTCATGCCGAAAGGAAACGGAAAGACCAAACATAAAAGAAACCGTTATTTTATGTTCCCTCTCAATAAAAACACTTTCCCAAAACAAAAGGTCCGGTTTTGTCCGAACCGGTTTTCTAATCAATTCAATTAAACCGGTCTCGGATCGGAAAATTTGGTTTTCCCAATTTCCATCTCTCTTCATCATCATCATCATCGTCATTATAATCATGATTATCATCATTTTTATTATTATTGATTTTGTTACAAAAATCTCAATAAAAGAAAACAATGAAGTTTAACGTGCCTCTTCGAAACATGATGAAGAGGAGTGAAATGTAAAACCGAAATTAATTTTAAAAAAAAAGTTATATACACAAAATCAAAATGAAAATAACCAAGCCTTGAGATATGTTCATATGCCCCTTGGTTTCACCCCGACCGACTTCAATGTCTCTGCATTCCTCGGCCTTCAGGTCCCCATGCAACAACAAACACACATGAATATACAATTTATCATTTTCATCTTCACCGAAATTTAAAATATTTTTGATTTGATTAGGTTAGGGTTTATTTACAATTATTTGTCTTGTATTTAAAGAACTTGTTCACCATTTGCAAATAAACCCGAGTTTTTTTATCAAGAGAACGAGGGGGACGTACGTGGTATAGGGGTCGGGTCGGGTAGGATCGGAAAGGACAGCCTTGGACTTGTCTTGGATCTGGCCAATCTTTCTGAGCCAAGACTTGGTGATGAACTTGTCGGCCGATTCAATGACTCGGTCCGGGTCATCCACCTCTGCCATGGCTTCTCTTCTCCTCTTTCTAGCGCTCACTGTCGGAGAATGCGCCAACTGTTGCTTGCAACTGTGACCCGCCATTGCCACTGCTATGAACGTCAACCCTCCTACTACCGCTATCGGCGCAAATTCCCCCGTCACCGAGAATCTATTCGTGTGTGTGTATATATATATATATATTTTTAAATTCGGATCATTAATAACAAGTTTTTTGTACATATATTCAAACGTGAAATATTTTCATTCGAGAATCATGGATTTGAGTTTTGGGTTCCGAAATATAAAACTCTAGACGTTCGAATTATAATACGACTATTCTCAAATTTGTCGGGTAACCAAAATCTTATCCATACTAACGGTAATATAAAAATGATATATTGTTCTTGTCACTAGAAATGAGAATCATGGATTCGAGATCATAATATCTCCAAGAATTCTGCTGAAGCGTAATGCCAAAACTAATATTTATTATTGAATCTCTATCATTTTTTATTTGTTATATCATTACCTGAAATAACCAATTACTTGAAAGGGGAAAAAAAGAAAAAGGAAAAATCTTACTTGTTGTAGGCGGATTTGGCATTGCCGGTGACGGCGGTCGCAAATCGACGGCCTCCGGCGAGCTGATTTCCGACAGATCTCAACTGACTCTAATAGGAATTAATTAAAAAAAAAAAGAGGAGACAATTTTATAAAAGATTAAAATCATTTTTTTTTCATGAATCAAGAAAAAATGATTCTTATTGAGAAACAATAGAGAAATTACACTTACGGTGATTCTGAAAGCCATTCTGTTTTTTGAATAATAATTAATAGAAGAAGTGAAATGTTTTACTTTTTTGGTATGGAAATGAAACGATGCAAGTGTTATTTATAAGCAACGAAAGTGAATATATTTAGAATCGCGATAACCATTGGTGGAGGAAAATTTCAAAGATACGATTTGTATAATTCTCATACAAATTTAGTCTCCAAATTCACACCAACCGTTTTTCCTCTTCTATTGTGCAGTAATTTTTTGAAAAGAAAATTTCAAACCCAAGTATTTTTCTAGAACACACAAAAAAATATTTTTTTTTAACTTTTTAAAGATATAAAATCAATTATCCATAAATCCAAGTTAACTTAAATTGTCCATTTCAATTTTAATAAAAATAAAAGTTCATAAAATTAAAAGTTTTTGGATGTTTTTATAAAGATAAAGATATATTAGGGTGGATGATTAAGATGTTAGTAGATGTTTATGGAAGAAGTCTTTGTCAATACAATCATCATCAAATTTATAAATGCTTGCCTAGGTTACAAAAAAAAAAGTTTGATTAAGGAACAACTCTAGATGTGTCAAACGTTATTAAAAATAAAATAATAGGGATAAATTAAAAATCCCATAAACTATTTTATTATTCAAAATAATCTTGTACTGTAAATTTATTATAAAAATTTATCTAACTATTAATTGAAAAAATCAACTATATATTTACTAAAAAATATACAACTTTAAATTTGTTATAAGAAGATCATCAACTATTATTTTCGAAGAAAAAAAAAACATCAATTATCTAACTTACTAAAAAAATATTCTAGTCCATCAAGACATACGCGCAATCCCTAACGTCGAAGCACAACCTCACCATCAAGGAATCATACGCAACTGAAACTCCTTCCAAATTTCGTGGAATGATGACCATATCTCTACAATCTATCCATTTCATCTCTATTTTTCTTTTATTTAAATATCTTTTTGTATATTTAATTGAGTCAAGGATAATTTCATTCTTTATATATATATATATATATATATATAGAGAGAGAGAGAGATTATGATGTGGCTCGCCACATGATATCAGCAGCTAATACAAATCAAAGACTATAAGAAAAAAATATAAATTGGACTGTAAATAATGTAACATTTTATTTAAATTGAATACGATCCAATCGGGATTCTAACAAGAGTTTGCAGAACACTCGAACTAGCTCTTCGTGCAGGTTTCCGAGCATGAATTCAAGCAGGTTTCCACCTTCTTTTCATCTGTCCAATAATGAAAAAAACAAACAATGAGACGACAATGGTGAACTAAATCAATCAACACACACACACACACATATATATATATATATATATATATATATATATATATATATATTATGTGCAAATACACGAGAAAGGGTAGAGAGAATTACTGGGATTTTGGAGAGAGCTGAGGCTGATACAACGTGAAGAAGCGCAACTAAGCTGGCAAAGGTGTTGAGTTAGATCCATATTTTGTGAGGGAGTGAGGGAAGAAAAAGTTGGAGGTTGAAGACAATCCTTCAGACAAGTGAAAGGACAAACGAATGCCTGCCACTTCTTCTGCATCGCACAAACCACAAAACATCCTTTGTAACACTCTACCAATGAATCAGCTTCTGTCTTAACCACAAGTGTCCCCATCGCCATCACCATCACCATCACCACCACAGTACTCTTCATCTCTCTCCCTCTCTCTCTCTATCTCTATACACGTATGTGGGTATTCTTTGTATAGTCGAGGGTGGGTATAAGAATTTTTTTTACCATATGGGTTATGTGTATTGTCCATATTAAGTGGACTATGCAATTATAACATGTATAGAATAATATCTTCATCACAGAGTATAAACCTCAAATTTGACACGTTAGTTGGCTCATTTGCATATTCCATGTATATCAGCAGCGCCTGGATAAGTTTGGAAAGCAAAATATGTCGTTCAGATTTTTTACCATAAATGTAATTTATACAATTTTTTTTTTCAGGAAAAGGAACTGTATCTATTTTTTTTTTTTTTGTGTTTGTATTTAAAACATTTTTTTTTAACAAAAAATGCTTGTAATATAGTGACCAGAATTACAGAAGGGAACCACTAAGCGGTAGTCTGTGTTACATGAAGGCTTGATGATACAAAAGAATAAGTCAAAAACAATTTGAAGAAAGAGCAACCAGGTGCTGATGAACACCTTTGTAGCAACTCACTGGCGAGCCCAGGTTGTGTGGTTCTGATCCCCGCAAATTTCACTCGAAAGGCTACGTCAATGGCTGACAGATCTTTGAAGCGAGCCGAGCCTTTCGGACCATATATTATAGATGTATAGCTGCCAACTTATATACAGGCGCCACGATATCGGGTCTGGTTATCCCAATTCCTCAATAGCCAGTCAAGGGTGCTGTCCCGAGTTAATGACTGAGGTAGAGGAGCCCACTTACGTAACGTGAATTGCAGTAATTCACTGAGATTCGGGCATAGATGGGCTCTTCTTTCGGAATCCCCCATGAGCTCATTCGGTATCTTTCTTTCGTCGGACGCCGGTTCTGTGCGAATAGCCAAGTGACGGATCACACTACCTTGTGCCAGAATATCTTGCCATTATCCTTGAGGAGGAATGAGCTCCCGCTTTCCAAGTTGGTATATATGTCTTCTTGGGGTGTTAGAACTTTGCCTGCCACGTAAATGTTAAGATTTAAAGAGTGCTCCGATCTTGCTTCCGGCAACGTCCAAGTGTAAGCTCCGTATAGATCCGCCACATGTGTCCTTTCTGAGGTACCAAGTCGTTGCGAACCTGTGACACCCGTTACCCATGTCCCATTACATGGACTAATCCAAATAATATATTCATAATATAAAAATACAGAAAAATTTAAAACTTTTTAACACGCACACCAAATCCATTAAAGCAAAATATTCGTTCGAGACTTACAATAAGAAAATGTGTCGTCATTTGAAATTCATAATAGGAATACAGAATTTCAAGAACAAGATTAATACAAATATAACTCAAATAAAAAAGTCCAAAATACAGTGAAACTTGTCCTGGATCAGTTATCCACGTGCTAACGAGTATGTTATTCTAAACCTGAAATACTGCGTAACGACATCCTAAACAATTGTTTAGAGAGTGAAATCGGGTTATAAACCCCATAAAATCTATTCAAGTAGAAACATGTAAAATCAAACGTTTATCTCACATTTTAATGGTATTAAATTTTATTTTGTCCATTTCATTTATTACATGATTCGTCACTCTTTCGCACACACATATATATAACAATCACTTAACATTCACATTTGTTCATGTCCATATCTCTACGTTATTAGTTTATTTCCATTCACTTAGTATATAAGTATCTAATCATTCTTTTAAGCCACATAATTTTTGTTTATCCATTTTCGTAAATCAATATGACGTCCATTAATTACACGCACAAATAATGTCCGTATGACTACGTCATAGGACTGTAATACCACTTCTTCGCTCACCCGTGTTACCATAACCACCAATTCATAATGTAACGCAAATTCAAGTCGTTAACCCACACTACCTCCTTATCTCTTCACATCATCGAATCCATAGCGTACGCATACAGTTTGATCCAATCTCTTATCCCTCTAGATATATCCTTTGTCGCCGGTGAATACGAAAACAGTATCATCCATCAATTTGTTAGCCTATACTTTGGTACCGACTATTTCGTTAACCTTTACCACCCGCACTGATCATCCGCTACGGAAATACTCGTCGGACTCGATCGAACTCAAATCCTCAGAGCACCACCGTACCACCCCCTCGATGATAGTACCGACTCAATTCGTTAACCCGTGTTGAACAGTACGAACTCAAGTCGTCAACCAATACTGTGCGGTACTGACTCAAGTAGTCAAGCTGTACACGCACATCGAATATCAAGTCTGTTTGTTTATTATATGTCCGAAGATAATTGGTGGTTATCAACGAACCGTACTTTCTCATCAACGTAACAACACTGGCTCAAGCCGTTGATTGGTACTGTTATGCGAGTCATCGGGGTTGCCAATCACCATTCACTTTGGATTATTGGCGCGATCATGACATCGTTACAAACACAATCATGTCTTGCTTATATAACACGTGACCCAGATCACGTGTTCTATAACTAAGATGATCACATGGTTTTTCTATCGGTTTTCTAACGTTACGCACTTCATTTTGACATACACTGGCATTTTAGAACGTTAGACGACCATGGTTTTGGTCTTTTCTTGCTTATCTTCTACAAGGCGATTCTACGAGGATTCTCATGAGCATAGCATGGAAAAAAAATAGAACTTGCGTAAGCCTGGGAAAGCTCAGAAGAAACAGGCGGACTGCCTCAGTAAAAGTGAGCGGTCGCTCGCTATGCAACAGAAGAAAACAGGCGACCCGCCTGTTTTGTCGGGCGACCAGTCGAATTCAATTGACAAGGAAACGAGTAACCTAGAGAAGAAAATGGACGACCCATAAGAGAAAATGAGCGATCGCCCGAAATCAAATCCGGTCTAAAAAAGAAAAATCCGAATCTTGAGGAAAAAAATCTAATTCGCTTTATCATAAAAAGGAAAAAAGGAAAGGAGAGAAGGGAGATTTATTCGGACTTAGCCACAAATCACCCTGAAGAGGAATTTGGGAGATATGAAGATCCAGAGAGACATCTTGAAAGAGAATATCATCATTGAAGATCATTTTGAATATCTCTTCTCTTTTTCTATAGCTTCTCTTCGTATTTTCTGTTGTTAGTTATAAATCTCCACATTTTCGTAAGTTTACAAAAGGTTTGTTTATTTTCTGTTAAGATGTTGGACTTTTGTACTATTGTTAGGTTGAAACCTCACATTAACATCTTAAAAATGTTATTCTTTTATAAGGGCAAGGCGAAATTCTTGATACACGTAAAAAGGCAAACAAAAGATTTGATATTTCTCTTCACAACATCCAACACAAGACATCCTTTGTAACATCCTTTTGTGGGCATTCATATTTTTTCTGTGATTGAGATCTGTATTTACAAGGGATATGGCTCCGATAGCGAGTTTTACATGACTTTCACTGTTTGACACGTGCTGGTGAAAAACAACCATGACTTTAACAATCATTGAAGCAATGGTTGATGATTAGATTCTGTGTATTTATATGTATTTTATTCTGAAATAAACTTTGTCGTGTTTAATCAGTGAGGTAGAGATTATAATTAATGTACACCAATGTTTAGGGTTACATAGAATAATTACGAAGGAATTGAACCGAGAAGAATTCAGTTCTTTTTTTTTTTTTGATAAAAGAGAAGAAAATTTTATTATGTTAATCCCTCCATGAAGAAAATCGTACAAATCATAGGTTATTCGCAAATTATTATTTGTAAATTATTTATATGGTACGATACAACGGGATTCTAAAAATCGGTTGTCTGAACACTCAAATCAGTTCTTTATGCATGAGTGCGAGCAGGCGTTCAGGCAATTTTCTACCTCCTCTTCATCTGGTGACAACAAAAAGAGAACCAGACAAAGTTAGAGATCTAAAAACAGTGAATGTAATCAATCATTTCAATACACTCACCAATATATATATATATATAATAGTATGTATAGATGCAAATATCAGAGAATGGGTAGAGAGAGAATTACTGGGATTTTGGACAGAGCTGTGGTCGAGACAGTTAGAAGAAGCGCAGCCAAGTTTGCAGAAGTAATGGGTTTGATCAGAGGAAGAGAGAGAAGGAGATCCAGGACTAACACATGTCTTCAGACACGTCAAAGGACACATGTATGCTTTGAACTTCATCTCAAGAGCACATCCCAAAAGACATTTCTTGTAACAATCTCCAAACTGACCTGCTTCTGTCTGAATAGCTGATGTCCCTATCACCACCACCACCATCATCACCACCGCACTCATCACTCTCTTGCTCTCCATCTCTTTCTCTCTCTCTCTCTATATATGTATATATGTTTATCTCTCTATATATATGTATGTATATATCTGTGTATGTGTGAGTGTTCTATCTGCGTAGTTTGTAGCTTTATATAAGCTAACGGGTTGTGCGTATTTTTCATATTAAATAGATAATTCCGTTGCATTTCTAGAAAAACATATCTTTATAGAGTATAAACCTGGAGAATCCAGCTCAAGATTCGGTGTTACTTAGCATATTAGGAGATTCAATGTATATCAGCAGCACAACATGCGACCTATTCGGAAAGTAAAATTTTTTTTATACCATTAAATTAAATTTTTAGACATAAAAGGAATGGGTGCATCTGTATATTAGTAAATATGAGTTTATCTAATTATAAAGAAACTTTTTTAAACATGTGTATTTACTTAAAATACTCTACTGTGCACATAATACAACAAAATAAAGAGCCTAAAATGCATTCTTCAAAAATACCAAACATAATAGGTAACAATTTAATCTTATGGAGTATCTCTCACGTGTATTCTAAATCTAAAATTGGACAAAATTACGAAAAAATTGAATACATTTTTATTGGTTACAAATATTATATTTAAGTTTTATCATATATTAATATTTGATGGATACCAAATTATTAATTTGATTTTTCTATAACAATTAGAAAATTTTCGTGGATTTTTATAATAATTTTAATAAAAAAAATTATCAACTATTTAAAATTATAAAAATATTCTAGTTTAAATAGAAAAATCTATAATCAATAAAATATATTCAATTTACAATATTATATATAAAAATTATCATATTTTTATTTTATTTTTAAAAATACATATATTATTTCTTATATTTACAACCAATAAAATAGAAACAATTTGCAACCTCTCAAATATTAATATGTGATAAAATTTAAAATATAATATTTACAACCAATAAAATAGATTTGATTTTAAATATAACATATGTATAAAAATTTATTATATTAAGATTGATCTTTATAATATTTATATAAATTTAAATACGATAAATTTAATTAAATATTATATTTTTATTATCATTTTTAAAATTGTATAATTTATATATATATATTCTATTCAATTTTATAAATTTTTATAATAAATATAAAGCATAATATTTTTTGAATAATTTAGATATATATTGATTTCTTTTTATTAAAATTAATAATTGATGATTTTTTTTAAGAAATTCAAAATCAAAGATTGTTTTAAATCAGTTTATATAGTTAATGATTTTTTTTACTCAAAATTAATTGTTGATAGTTTTTTCTTTTGTATAATGAAATAGTTGAAAGTTTTTTTGAATTTGTCTCTAAATTTAAAAATGAGATAATTGAATCATGTGAATTCAAATATGATTGATTTTCATGTGTATCTAATCTATATCCATAATACCCACAACTAGGGGTGGACAAAATATCCGAAAAATCCGAACCGATCCGTTATTCGATTCATATCCGAACCGAAAATTCGGATATCCGGAGTTTACGGATCGGATACGGATATTTCTTTAGAGATATTTGTCGGATACGGATCGGATACGGATATTAAAATTGAATTATCCGACATATCCGATCCGATCCGTATTTTGTAAT
>NW_010966881.1:2475458-2510262 GCF_000463585.1 Tarenaya hassleriana | reverse complement strand
ATACGGATATTTCTTTTGAGATATTTGTCGGATACGGATATTAAAATTGAATTATCCGACATATCCGATCCGATCCGTATTTTGTAATAATATTATTAAATATAAGAATAATTTCATATGGAGATTTAAAATGCTTAATATTTACACGTTTTTAAGGGTGATTCAAAAAAAAATTTATATATATTGAGGTTTATAATTTTAATCTTTTGAATATTAAGATTTATTATGTTTAATGTTTTGAAATTTGAATTTTGAATATATTTGTATGTGATAAATTATAATTGTATTTGTATTTGAGTTGATTTGGAATGTTTAAATTATGAATTTTAAATTTGTGAATATCATTTATCTTAAATAGATTATATATTTTATTTACATTTGAATTTATTATTTAATTTAAATTTAAAATTTTATAATATTTTAGGTCGGATACGGATATCCGCAAATATCCGTGATTTTTACGAATATCCGAAATTGTAAATATCCGAAAATTACGGATCGGATACGGATAACAAAATCAAATATTTGTGCGGATCGAATACGGATACGGATATCTCAAAAATCCCGAATATCCGATCCGTGCCCACCCCTACCCACAACCTAAGGGATGGACTTTTCGATACGATCTCTCGGAATGGAATCATACCAAACCAATGGAATTTTAAAAAACCAAAATTTTTTTAAGATCTAAAATTTTCATAATAAAAACCAAACCCAAAACTAAACTAGTTAGTACATATTTTTGTAAAATCGAAGAATCCGAACCGAGTACGAATCGTCCACCCTAACTGCAATGACAGACAAACAATACACAAAGCAGGTAATAAATCATATTTCTCGAGAGCAATCACTTTTACAAGTAAAAGCTTCAATCTCTAGCAATTGCGGCGGCTAGAAACAAATAAACAAAGCAGACATGGATCATATGTTTCAAAAGCAATCGCTTTTACAAGTAAAGATTCAGCCTATAACAATGGCCGCCACCGGAAACAAGTGGACAAACCAGCCATAGATCATCATATGTTTCAAAAGCATTCACTTTTACAAGTAAAGCTTCAGTCTTTAACAATGGCTGCCCGATCAACAAAGCTTCGATCTTCAACACTGACTAACATTGTCTCTATTGCTCAGGAAGAGTTGGGCCGACGATATGGCATGTACCTATGCTCCTTCGACGCGTTCTTCTTCCTCTTTTTCGTGAGATATGTTTCAAGCTTTCCAGATGCCTTGAGATCATTGTACTTCTCTATCAACTTCTGTTTTCGGATATCGGATTTCTTTAGATAGTAAGGCTTCTTCCCCTGCTTTGCAGCTTCCCGTTCTTTCTTCTTGTGTCCCGTGAGTATTGCCGCCTCCTTGCTCTTCGTTGTATCGGGTTTCAACATTTTGTCCTAAGATAACGATATATGAGAATGAATGGCAAGAGAATAGCAGGGCTGGTATTTGAATACCACGATTTTGTTGGAAGAAACAGAGCACAGATTTGAGAAACCATTATTCGGGAGAAATGAATCACTTACGATCCACCTTATGCGGTTTTCCAAATCTCCGACAACTTCTGGATCACTTTCGTTTCTTAGTTGCCTTTTCAACTCCTGTTTCGAAAACCCAGAAAATTCCATAAGAAAAATGAATGACAAGAAGAAACACAATGAAAGAAAAGTTCTGGCATTGAGAATGGAAACCTCTCTTTCTGCTGGAAGCTTTTCCATAAACAAGAAATCATATCTCTTCCTGAACCTACAGAAAACAAGAAACTATTCAGACCACCACGGCAAAAAAAAATAAGCAAGCTATGAGAAATGGGCCCCTAAGAATCAACAAGTCTCTTTTAGAGAAATCAAAGGGAAAGTTAGATACCCCTCGGTATCAAGATTTCCACACAATGATTCAAACCGAGGGTCACGTACCACCTGGATGCATACAAGAAACACTAGATGAGGTCACATTATAAAGGTTTCACTATAAAGGCGTAAAAAAAACACAGGCTTTTACCTTCTTTGGAGCTTGAACAACATCTCTAAATCGACTCACTGGTCTTTTGCAACTTACTTCCATTGGTCTTTATATTACAAAAAAGGGCACAAAATTAGTACGAAAGCATACAACTGAATGTAACAATTCAAAGAAAGCACTACCGACGCAAAAAGAAAATGTCTACCTATTTTTGTTCGCACGTCCCTTTTTCTCCTTCTTCTCTTGATTTGGCTTAAAGGAAACCGCCTTAGACCCATCAGCACGTAGCCTTTGCATTTCCTCAAACGTTAACTCGTGTTCTATTTCTTTTTCCTAATCCACAATCAAACACAAGATTCAAGATTAGAACATTAAACCCTATCGTTGTAAACCCCGCTGTATAGCAAAGACCTCGTTGAACAATAACCTTCCAAGTCTCGGAATTTTCTAAGATACCCACCTCATCGGAAGACGACGCAGAAGAAGAGCTGAGTTCTTCTTCTTCTTCTTCACTGTCATCAAAAACTACCTTACTCGAACTTGGTGCAAACTTATCAGCTTTCTTCATCTTAACCAGGTGATAACAAGAAATACCTAGCCTGTGAATCAAAGGACAAAATAATAAGTTATAAGCCATACAGTTTCCTTCTTAACTACACCTGTTAAAAGAAACGTGAAATCCTGATGTTCACAACCTAAGATTAAGACTTAATACTGATCATATCGACTCAAACTCCAAGTGATTCTAAATTTATTTCATGGGAATACATAAACTAGGGGTGGACGCGGGCAGATATCCGCAAGTTTTAGACCATCCGGCTTCGGGTTTCAGATCCACGAGTTCTGATGACACATTATCTCGATCTCATCTCGCGAGAGCCAGATATCCGGATGTCCGCAGACTCGGATATCATCTGTGAGTTTTTGGTTCAAATTACAAAATGTTAACATGGAAATACAAATTGTCTACAAATTACAAAGTCTTCAAAATAATCTACAGACAGAGAAATACAAAAGTCCAAATACATACAAAATCTCCAAAATGTTCAACACAAACAGAAAATATACAAAGTCCAAATCTGAAAATACATACAAATTACAAAGTCCAAAGGTCTCATTACATATCCAACTTCCTCTTCTCTTCTAAATATATTTTCATACAATCCTTAGTTGAGGGCTAATAAACCCAGGTTGCACAATCTCCATGAAAGATCTAAACCCTTCCTTTTCAAAAAACTATATAGTAATTTATCCATAATTATCATCATCACTAAGGCTTTTCGGGATTCTTGCTGATCAAACACCGAAAAGGTTGGTATCGGTTTTGAAACGTGAGATCCAGAATCATGAACCGTAGATGACATCTACAAAAAAACAAAGAGACTCCAACAATCTGAACAAAGAGACTCCGATAGTGTCAAAGACCTCCAACATCAACGACATACCAAAATCGACGGAAACTCAACCACCTAAACTCTAAAACGACGAAAACTCAACAACTGAAACATAAATCGACGAAGACCAAAATGCTAAGTAGAATAAATCCCCAACAGAAGAGAGTAACGAAGATTTAAACCCTAAATCGATGAAAACTCGCCACAATCGACGAAAACTAGCCAGAATCAAGAGAACCCGAACTCAAGAAGAAATCCTAAATCGTGGAAGACCGAGAAGAGATAGAGATCCTTACCTTTTGCGATGGAGACAGAGACGGAAAAGCTTGACAACGAAGATATTCAAGAGAAATCGCAGTGATTTTTAGTTAAAATCAAGAGAAATTGGATTCAAAGAGAGAGAGAAGAAGAGAGAACATCTGAACGACGCAAGAATGAAGAACAAAACACGAATGCTTATGAGTCTTAGGGTTACTGTAAAAGTTCTTAGGTATTTTTGTAAATATTTATAACTGTAGGGTGTTAGGGGTAGTTCAGTCTTTTTAATTTTTACGGATATCCGGGTATCTGTTTCTCTGATTTTAGAACCCGAACTCGAACCCGCCGATCGAATTTTCTAGTCTCATGATCTCATCTATTTCGTAATCGGTCTCGTACCGGATACTCAAATCCCGGATATCCGTGAACCCACGAGTTTCGAGTAAAAACGCCCAGTCCCAAGATAAACCATAAGAATTGATTATCAAGGAATGTTTTTTGATGGATTCAAATCCAGATAACATTGAGACAGATTCTGGCAATTTGTAAACCTTAAACCTTGATTGTTAATAAGGAAAAACACCGGAAGAACTAAGACCCTTAGATATTCATAATGAACTGCGATCATCACCGCAATCATTACAGATTTCTATGATCTCGTCCCGGTTCTTCCGATTGAAGAACTCAATTCCCATCAAATTAAGGAAAATTTATGGATGGAGCAGTGTAGTTTTTGCACCAATGTGGTTTTGAAAAGCAAGATCGAGGGAGAAGCAGACATACCTGAAGATTCGCGAGAGAGAATGGGAAAGATCACTAGGTTAAAACCCTTTGTCCGCTCGAAGAAGAAGCTCTCCGCGTTTAAAGAGAATTTTGAAAAAGAAAAAAAAAGGGACCTAGAGGGCTCTTTAAATGGACCTTAATGGGCCAATATTAATGGGCCCACACTTAAGTTGCCCACATTTGCAGTTTCGTCTGGTTTTGGGGGGGGTATTTTAGTCATTTGAAACGACGTTACGTTTCGTTACGGCCAAGACATTCCTTGGGTCTGGTCATGCAACATAACACCCCCCCCCCCACTTCAGAAGTTCCGATGTTTGGGGGGAGTGATGCTATAATCACCTGCGACGCAGCCCACCGAGTTTCTCCTTCCAACGCGCTATTAGTGCTTGTACGTCAACGCATTGTAATACGACTTTAAATTACATGAAATATCCGCAAGCAATTAAAATATATACATAAGCTAGACTTAATTACAGTCATTATTTTTCCGCGTGCTTATGATTGATATATTTTATGAATGATTCTGTATTTGTTTATGAATAGTGATTTTGTTTTATTTGAAATCTTATTTTCAAAATTAAAAATGAAAAAAATAAGAAGTACAAGTGGGCCATGCGGCTAATTGACGTTTTGAGAGCAGGATCATTGTAACTAGACCGCATCGGATAATCTCTCGATTATGTAATACCCACTCGCAAGGTCAATCTGGTAATTTTTAAAACCTCAAGCAAATATGAAGCATGCGAACAATAAGCAATCAGATTTCTCCAAGAGCATCAGCGGAATCTGCTCCGAAGCTCTTTAGATTTCTCCCGCAGGAGCGAGTTGTAACTCAGCACGAGTTGCGCGGAATTTGAGCCTCCATGGGCCTGGTGGACATGGACTCCATGGCCGCCGCGATCGGCGTCTCCGTCCCAGTCCTCCGCTTCCTCATCTGTTTCGTCGCCACGATCCCGGTCTCGTTCCTATGGCGACTCGTCCCGAGTCGACTAGGCAAGCACATCTACTCGGCCGCGTCGGGGGCTTTCCTCTCCTACCTCTCCTTCGGCTTCTCCTCGAATCTCCACTTCCTCGTCCCCATGATGATCGGGTACGCTTCCATGGCGATTTACCGGCCCAAGTGCGGCATCATCACGTTCTCCCTGGGGTTTGCTTATCTCATTGGATGGTAAAATTTCCTTTGTTTTTCCAGAAAAGTTTTCAACTTTTAATGTTTGGATCAGTAATGAAACTGTTCGTCCTGTTGATTGAAATGTGGGTTCATTCGATGATTGTGTAGTCATGTCTATTACATGAGTGGAGATGCTTGGAAAGAAGGAGGAATCGACGCGACTGGTACTCATGATTTCATAACGTTATTTCCTTATCTGGTGATGGATTTGGGTTCGTGGTTTTGGATTAAGTGAAATTAGTAGTGAAATCTCAAATTTTCCGATTTCAGATTGAGCAAAAGTGTATATCTTTCCTTCCATTCTGATTGGAATCATCTCCAATTAGCCCTTTTAATGTATAGGAGCCTTGATGGTGTTAGTGCTGAAAGTCATTTCGTGTGCAATAAATTACAATGATGGGATGTTGGAGGAGGAAGGTTTACGTGAAGCTCAGAAGAAGAACCGTTTGATTCAGATGCCTTCACCGATTGAGTACTTTGGTTACTGCCTCTGCTGCGGCAGCCATTTCGCTGGCCCGGTTTATGAGATGAAAGATTATCTTGAATGGACCGAAGGGAAAGGGGTAAGGTTTCTTTCTGTAAACTTTCAAATATTCCTTGCTTAATAGGCGAAAAGATCAAATCTTGATTTCCTTTGAAAAGATTATCTTAAATTTGTTTGTTTGTGCTTCAGATCTGGGCTATTGAGAAAAGAAGGTGGCCGTCACCTTATGGAGCCACAATCCGGGCTCTTTTACAAGCAGCGATTTGCATGGCTTTGTACCTGTATTTAGTGCCTCATTTCCCGTTAACTCGGTTCACTGATCCGGTTTACCAAGAATGGGGATTCTGGAAAAGATTAGGTTACCAATACATGTCTGGCTTCACTGCTCGTTGGAAGTATTACTTCATCTGGTCCATTTCCGAGGCTTCTATTATCATCTCCGGTTTGGGTTTCAGTGGTTGGACCGATTCTTCTCCACCGAAGCCAAAGTGGGACCGTGCCAAAAATGTTGACATTCTTGGTGTTGAACTTGCTAAGAGCGCGGTTCAGATTCCGCTTGTGTGGAACATACAAGTCAGCACGTGGCTTCGTCACTGTAAGTGTACATTTACAAGTCCAAAATGTACTTCTGATACAAAACGATTGCATATTCCCATTGGAATTCTATCGAAAGAGATAGTGAACTGATCTAATCCTTCTCTTGTTTGGTTACAGATGTGTATGAGAGACTCGTAAAGAGTGGGAAGAAGGCGGGTTTCTTCCAGTTGCTAGCCACGCAAACCGTCAGTGCTGTTTGGCATGTGAGTAATCAACCCTCTCTGTTTCTGGAATTCTCCTGCTCGATCTCTCGTCGAACCCCTTTTCTTAAAATGGATTTCCACTCTCTTCCGCTATATGCAGGGACTATATCCGGGGTACATCATATTCTTTGTTCAGTCGGCTCTGATGATAGCTGGTTCAAGGGGTACGTACGGATACATTTGGTGGTTAAAACATCCATCTTCCTTATCTAAAACTCTCTTTCTCTCTCGGTCTCTGTCAATTTTTGGATGAGCAGTTGTATACAGATGGCAACGAGCCATTCCTCCGAAGATGGATATACCGAGGAAGATGACGGTTTTAGCGAACTTCCTCTACACAGTGTTGGTACTCAACTACTCGTCCGTCGGTTTCATGGTGATTCTCTCTCTCCCTCCCTCCCTCCCTCCATGAACGCAGTAGAAAGCTTTCTTCTTTATCTCAATTTCGTTATTTCTCTGGAAGGTGTTGAGTTTGCACGAGACGATAACTGCGTACGGGAGTGTATACTACGTGGGAACGGTCGTGCCCGTTTCCGTGATCCTCCTCGGTCATGTCGTCCCTGCCAAACCTGCAAAGGCACGTAAAGAAGAATGAGGTGGGTTCCCTGTTTGAATGTTTTTATGTCTCTATAACTGAGCTGTTATTGTATACAGACATTAGAAACAGGGTTGTTTTAACTTACATATGTTCTGTCCCAATTTCTGCATTTGCTCTTTTCTCTGTGTGTGTGTGTGTGTGTGTGTGTGTGTGTGTGTGTGTGTGTGTGTGTGTGTGTGTGTGTGTGTGTGTGTGTGTGTGTGTGTGTGTGTGTGTGTGTGTGTGTGTGTGTGTGTGTGTGTGAGAGAGAGAGAGAGAGAGAGAGAGAGAGAGAGAGAGAGAGAGGGGAGTGGGGGTATGAAATTGTAAATCTTGATTTTCCACTGCTAAGTAACATGGGTTATCAAAGTTGGTGTTTTGGGGGACAAAAGGTGAAAAACCAATCATACGAACTATCGAGCATGTTTTATATTCCAATATAATCAGTTGCTATCATTTATTATATGAATGATTTTACATTCTTTAAGGAACTTAATAAAGATAACAAAAACAATAATCGGCTTTGGCTACAATGCCATTTTCACCGTTAAACACACATTGGCCATTGTCCTCTAATATCGCTGTCGTCGACAATAAAGATCCACTTTAAGGTATAAGTGTCTGTAGTAAAATTAATATTCGAATAAAATTGATATGTATTGTGGACAAACTAAGCATCCAAGCGTTTGTAGTCCAACGGTTAGGATAATTGCCTTCCAAGCAATAGACCCGGGTTCGACTCCCGGCAGACGCATTTCCTGTTTTACTCACTTTTTTAAGACCTCGACCAAAACCTAATTGTTTTATCCGGTGCACGTATCAATCTTTAGTAGGGATACGGTCAATTATTTCGGATTTTGAAAACTTATAATCAAGCAATTATTTGATTTTAATTGGTTTAGTTCGATTCAGTTATATCCAATTAAAATTGTTATTAAATTATAACCAAATACAAAAACTTATACACCGTAACTATAAAATTATATCCGCAATCTATGATAATTTTTCTAATTATATATAGCATATATCAAATATTAATCGATGATATATGGTTGGATGAATGATTTTATTCGGTTACAGTTAACTAAGATTCGATTTATTCAGTTTCGATTAGTTGGAATTTCGAAAATTCACAACCCAAACAATTATTTAATTTCAATCATTCAATTCACTTTTAAAATAATCGAACAAATTGTCGACCCCTACTTTTAATTTAGAAACGTGAATCCGAAACCCATAACACAACATACATTCTTGACTTAATTTATAAACAAATTCACCGCCAAAAATGTACTGTATCCTATCCACGAACAGCTATACATTTGTAATTATACATACATGTATATATGTGTTTGTATACATATCAATTTTTCAATACACCGAACTGAACTTGCTACATTATTTATCATTAGAATATGTCGCCTTTATATTTGGCTAGATGTCTACAATTCTTATTGCTTTCTACATTTACATATAATAATGAAAGAGGACCTGCGGCTTTTTATTTGTAATCAAAGTTTATAACAATACAACATCGGCAAAATACAAAAAATCAGAACACTTCAATTCCATCACATAATAAACCCTAAAAGTTCATTCAATTTCTTTATCCCAACTCTCTCTGTTTCAGTTTCAGTTTCAGTTTCTGGACCGACCGTGGCTTTCCATCTCAAGCTTTAACCTGTGTCTTCTTGTTCGGCTCGAACACAAACTTGACGAGGGACTCCTTAATGGACATCATCTCCGGGAACTCGGCGCTCAGTTTCTTGGCGTCGAGCTCGTTGTTACTCCTCGGGGCAACGATAACCTTAGCCTGCTCTTCCAAAGTGAAATTCTTCCAGGTGAAGTTCGGATCAATGTACTCCCTGTACATCTCGAGGATCTCGTTGTGGCTCACGACTCCCGGGTTGGTGAAATTCCAGATCCCGGTTAAGTTCCGCTTTGCCATCTCGATGGAGATTGGGAGAAGCTCGTCGAGGATTGTCATGGAGTTGGGGATGTCGACTACTTTGCTGTATCGAGTAATCTTGGTTATGAAGTTCCGTGGATTGGAGAGATCGGATGAGATGGGCATCCGGACACGGAGTGTGCATACGTTTTCGTAGTTCTTGAGCAGTTCCTCCACCTATTTTCGGGTCATAGATCAACGAAAAAGACCGAATTAGAACCCAATTATTCAAACTCAACTTGAGTACATGACGATGGGCTGAAAATCTAGAAGTAAACCCACATAGCCAAATCCAAAACCAAGTCTACGCATTTAATATGTTTCTGGTCCCAAGCAGTTGACTTGTTAGTTGATATCAAAACATCAATTGACATTGTTCCAAGAATCTTGATCCATAAACCTACTGATGATGTACATACTGACCAGGATCTTAACCCATTTGTAATAACAAGTTGACCGAATCATCAGGACAGACAAATGAGCTGAACAAGATCGTTTTACACAAAACAATGCGTTATCAGATCCAATCATGCCGGTTACTTGGTCTGCAACCATCAGCGATACACCATGGAAGACGATCAATCATGAACAATAAACCAATTTGTTACAGCCATTGGATCAGAAACAGATCATATCGCCAAATCGCAGAAACCCATATATATATCCTACTCGTGGATCTAACACAAACGTATTGCAAATTCATGATCTGAAAGCATAAACATTCAAAACAGTAATATTTCAATATAGGATTAAAAAATGTGAATGAAGAACAAGCTCACCATGGCCTTGGTCTTAGAGTAGAACGACCCGGTGAAATTGGGAGTATCCTCCTCCTTGAACCCGACACCCGACCCGAGAGGATGACCCGAATCGTACTCGAAAATACAGCCCGTGGCGTAATTGATCAAAACCAATCCCTGTTCCTTGCACACATCGGCGAGCGTTAGGGTTCCGACAACATTCGTACGGATGGTCTCGACCTTGTGGGACTCGCACCAATCAACGTTCGGTCTTCCTGTAACTCCGGCAGCGTTGAAGACGTGGCTCGGCTTCACGGCCTCAATGTCGGCGAGGAGTGAGCGACGGTCCTCGAGCCGACCGGAGCCGTAAGTGTACGGAATACCCTGAGATTCGCAGATCTTACCGAGCAGACCGCCGATCCAACCTGTCCGGCCGTAGATTAGGAAGTTGAACGCCGCGGGCGAGCCGTTGACCTCCGCACCCATTATCACACAACAAGAATCTCGCCGAGAGAAAGAGAGAGAGAGAGATCTGAAAATGGCACGAGAGGCAGACGTTTATGTTCGCCGATGCATCTCTTAATCGGGTAAACTTCAGAAATACCCCTTTCGGTCGCATGAATTTCTCGCCTACCCCACCAAAAAAAAAAAAAATTTGCGACCTTATTACGACTAATATATAACTAATATACAACTAAAATAAGAGTAGTTTTTTGGGTATATCTGTTGTATATTAGTTATATATTAGTCGTAATAAGGTCGCAAAATTTTTTTTTTTTTGGTGGGGTAGGCGAGAAATTCATGCGACCCGGAAGGGTATTTCTGAAGTTTACCCCTCTTAATCCCTTTTCTTTTAGGGGGAAATTTCAATTTTAACACCTTTATTTTTATAATTACATATATAACCCTAAGGTAATAATTTCTTGATTCAGACCCAATTCAGAAAACGCTTCAGATATTTTTCTTCCGTCGGTTCTCAAGGATAGGCCTAAATTAAGAAGTCCTATAATTAAACAAACTAGTGTGATTGTACAAAAAAATAAAGATAATTTCATGAAAAATTATTAATTCCTTGATTAATTTTTCTTTAGTATTCAGATTAAACATTTTTTTTATGAAGTATTATGCATAGAGAGAGATATCGGATCAGATCTGTCGGCATCACGTTGGGCAAGTCATGCGACCTCTTTTAATTAGTATTTTTGTATTAAATAATAATTATTTAATGGACATGGGCAGATCTAAATCTGGGGAGTATTTATTGCTATATTCTTTTCATAAACCTTTTTTATTTGAGAACATCGTTTGTAAATAGCTAGTAGTTACAAATCAAACAAGATAAAATAATAAAAATAATTATTAAAAAAATAAGATATCGTCCACAAATATTAGAATAAAAGCGTCTGATATTTTTCCGGATATTCAGTTTCACAGTAAATTAAAGTGAAATAGTTTTTGAGGATATAATTGACTGTATTAAAAATTCGGGGTGCAATTGAAAAGATGTTAGAAACATTGGATTTATTTTCAATAAGGTTGTACTGTCACTCGGGGGAAACCCAACAGGGAGTTGTAAATGGGCCCTATGGGCTGACATAACATTTGCTTATTCGAACCGAAGAATAATACATCGTACACGCGTATGTAAATTTAGATATGTTTTTTTTTTATAATTTGATCAATAAAATATAAAAAAAATAATTAAAATTTTTATTTTATCATGAAAATAGAATTTAATACAAAATCAAATGGGTTCGAATGGAAAATAATTGGACATAAATCCAGGATACCCATCCTACTCATCGAACAATCCCACTATATTCTTTTGCATGTTCTTCAATGTGTCTTGAGAGTAAGCTTTGATTGTTTGTAGAAGGGTTTGAAGATTTGCTCAATTATTTGGTTCGGCTTCAAAGCAAGTGGGTGATTTGTTCATTCGTCTTGAGAGGAATTTACGGGATCAACACTATATAATTTGGTTTTCGGTTCGATTATATTCGGTTTCAATTATCTCGGTTATAAAAAAAATTATAATCATTCGATTTCTATATAAAATTTGGCTCGGTTAGAATTGGATTCGGTTTTTTTGTTATAAAAATAATTATATTTTCAACTAAATTATCGATTTTTTTATTATTTTGTAATTGGTTTTAGATCGGTTTCATTTTTTTTTTGGGTTTGGAGAAATCATAATTATTCGGTTTTTATATCGGATTCGATTCGATTCGATTACGGTTACGTATTATTTGATTGCTTATTTAATTAGTAACGTACCAAAATTCCCACCCTTAAGAGCCACTTATAAATCAGTGGATCACATCTCTCCATTTGTTTAATTAAAAAAATGGTTTCTTTATAAATATAATTATAAATATATATATATAAATGAATTCCACGGTAACCTCCATACCTTCCGGCGGAAATCATCGGAGTTCCGATCATTGCCATTGCCAACAATGTCACAAAGACTTGCAATACTATTTGAACTTATATATTCTGAAGTTATCCTTTTGTTTTGGACCGTCTGAGTCTTAATTAGCATTTCATAATATTTGGTATTATATATAAATAATAAAATAACGTAGAAGACAAATCGTCAACGTGAGAGACAGTATAAACAAAAGAAGTCAAAATGATTATGTTAATTCGACCGACGTGCTTGCATGTTTGTGTATTGGTCTCCGCCTCCCAAGTTTTAGGGTTTCCACATTAATGTTTATTTTTATAATTTCGGCTAATCAGTTTACATTAGTTATACTTTTTTTTTATTATGTGTAATTATTCCTTTATGAAATTAAATTCGTGATGATTGTGTCGAGATGGGTTATGATTATTTCACCGGCATTTAGTGTCCTTTAAAATTAAAATTGTCGCATCTGTTTATTTTAAAATTTATATTAGATAGTAAAACCGGTTTGGTTCAGTCTAATATGATAGAAATTTGTTTAAAACCCATGTTTTTTTTGTAGGACAAAAAGAGCAGACTCGAACATAGTTTCATAGTCCATAATCAAAACAAAAATTGACCGTTGAGATTTTTACCATTTTACCACTAGAAAGTGTTTTATAACCGTTGAGTTGGACTCCTGAATGCAAAGTAATTACTTCTTTTTAGCTCGAGGGTATATATCCGGGGATGATATCAAATCAAAATGTACGGGAGAAGAGGCGTTTTATCCTTTATAGACAAATTCACCATTACAAAAAAGTACATGAGAAGACAAAAGCGAGATAGAGTTACAACTTGCAACCACAGAAACTCCATCATCAATGTCGGAAACTCCAAAATTTCGAGTTCCACCACATGATGAAATATCAAATGACCCAAACACACGAAGCCGGCCCATTCCAACAAGGGCACTGAAACTCCTAAACCCGAAAACGCGCGAGGGAGAGAAAACCCTAATTTCGACTGAAAGGGTAAAACTGTAATTTCACAGAGACCCGGGCCGGAGGGCTTAGCGGAAGTTAACGTAGCTCTTGTAGGTCATGCCGGCTTGCCAATTAGCTGGAGTGGCGTTCCAGACGTAGATGGTCTGACGAGTGGTGTAAGAGGTGAGCCGGAACGACAGAGACTGGCCGTAGAGTGATGCAAAGGCTTGGTAAGAGGCTCCCCAGTTGTGGCTCATGTTTATCCAATTCGTACGGCTCCCTTTCACCGCCATGCTCGCCACGTCACCAGCCCCGCCCACGTTCATCACGAACACGAGCAGCCAGTAAGCGTTGCCCTGGAACTGGAACCTTATCCCTCCCGTTCTTCTGCATGGCACTCTGTATGCATGACAAGTTTACGTATTAATTTACTATGTTTCTGAATGTATAGAATGTGGTTTGAACTTAAAAAAAAGTTTCGATTTGTACATCAAAGAACCATTGAATGATGTTTTTATTTAATGTGTTTTCATAAACTATATTTTATATATATATATGTTACCAATCATAAAGGATGATGGAAATGTGTCTTACGATGAAAACAAAAAGTATATAAACGCATTGCAAAGTACATAATTTGGCTTAGATTATAGTTAGGACTTAAAGATTATAGGTTCATTTTCTAAAAAAATCGTCTAATTAGCGTAATATTTAGCTAATTAACGATAAGAGTCCAAAAGATAATACTTACATGTATCATTATCATATATATCATTCGTTTACCAAAAAAAACATACCTTCGGTATGAGACGGGAACGATCCCCGCCTTCCAGTTAGCGATCTTCATGAAAGCGGGTTTGGACATATCGAAATGGTCACGAGGAGGATTGCACCAACCGCCATTGTTAGAGTCTTGATACCAATTGGGAGGGCATAGATTGGTTGCGGTCACTATGGCCGAAGGGCTTCCGTAATAACAATGTGGAGACGATACACATCTGATCTGAAAGCATTGTCCGCAGGCATAACCATCCTTAAACATTGTTGTGCTCAGTGCCGCCGTGGCCACGCCATAGCCACTGTTCCATAGGTTTCCATAGCCACATGCCCCACCTTAACATTACACAAAAAAAAGACGTTTTTGTATCAATGGAACGGTCCTAATTCGACCGAAATCTTGATTAATTTCACATAATGAATGTTAACGACTAACCATGTTTATGTTTATGTAAGTATGTATTTAGCATTTGTGCATGTAATGTAATACAAAACCGTATGTATAAGTTATAAAAAAACGTATGTATGTATATATACGGATGGTTTATAGGATTTTTGTAAATAATTACCCATGGTTTCGCTAGCGGTCTCGTCGCCGTAGAAAGTGGCGTGTGCTTGGCGCCAAGAGCTTCCCTGATATGCCGGAGAGTACGAGGCGGCGGCGGCGATTTTTCCGGCGACGGCGATCACAAGAAACACCGTTGCCAAGAACTTGCTGAAGCCCCGAGAATCCAAACCAAGACCCATCTTTTTTTTCTTCCCTGTTTTTTTCTTGTCGATTTTTAATGGTTTTTTTTTTTTAAATATTTTCTTCTTCTTCTTCTTGTTTGTTTGTCGTTCAAATTGAATTAGAGATGGTTTATATAGGGGTTGTAGGGCACTAGCAAAGTGGTGGGGTCTACGTGAAGTTCATGAACACCTCATATTCGATATATACATATATATATATATACACATGTTTTAGTTTTAAAATTTTAAGGGCATTCGTAGTATCGGCTTCGTTAAGGAATTTTTCCGTACATATTGGGATATGTATTACTCATCATCTATGTATAAATTCCATATGTACCGGAAAAATGATAATTTTTTATTGTTTTTTGTAAATGGAAGTCAAACTCAGAATGGATGTTTGTTGCATGAATTATATTTATAATGTTGACGTGCGAGCAGGTTCTATCTGACCGACTTTATCCAATCTCTAATCCCTATATATAAAAGTGTGTACTTATTGAACCTATTTGTGTAATTTTAGATTTCATTTTATTATAACGACAAAAATTACCGAATAATATTTTAGTTTTCCATTCGTGTGTGTGTGTGTGTGTGTGTCTCGTTATATATATAGAGTTTTAATATTTAATATTGGTATATTATCATATTTATATATTAACATATTTATAAATATAGAATATTTAGATATATTTATATTTACATATTTATATTATGGTATATTACATATTTATATTGTTTTTCATAATGTATATACATACCTTTATAACACTAATATCATAATTACAATAATAAAGCAATCTTTATTTTCCCAATATTTAAGACCATTCGTAGTGTCGGCTTTGCTGAGGAATTTGTCCGTAAAGATTGGGGTGTATATATATATAGTTCATATGTACAGAAATTATAATAGATTTATAAAAAATGAATGTCAAACTGGATGTTTATTTATAATGACGTATAAAAAAATTATTTATAATGTCGTCGTGCGAGCAGGTTCTATCTGACCAACGTGATCCAATGTATACCTATCTATCTATGTATATTAATTGAACAACATTCTAGTTTTCAATTTTTACTTACATACAGTGACGTTCTTGAACATATTTTATATTCGGTACATAATTAGATTTTATTTAACTATAATACATTTTTTTACAATGATTTAAATTTGTTTCGTTGCACGTAAACATGGTATCGAATGCATGTAAATGTCTTTTTTGGAATTCGGTAATTTTTATTTGATTATAAATCATTGATGAAGCATCCCCGCCGTGAGGATGTAACTTCGAACTTGCATTTCTTTTTTTTTTCCTCTCAAAATTAATATTGTAACACATCCATAACATAAAACAAAGCCGCCCTTCATTGACAATTTTTTTTATAATACTATTTTTTTGAATAATTTAAACTTAAAAAAAAAACAACACAAAACAAAAATATAGAAACAAAGGAGCAGGAATTGAATTCGAACTCCATGGATAAATACCTATATACTATTTTATGATTCGATATCTTACATCATCATTTTTTTTTTCATTATTTGTGAAGCTATAAACTAGAGAGATTATTTTGCACATTATCTCATTTTTATTAAGGTGCAATAAATTGGGTCCAAGGCCCCATACCCAAATTAAAATTGTGGGCCACATACAAATATATAGTGATGAATTCACAAACCGGAATCTCTCTCAATCCAATTGAACCGGAGAAATCAACTAGAGAGATTATTTGGTTTATTAAAAAAAAATAGTCGTACGTTGATTAAAGGTAACTTAACTTTTTTCTTATTCTCAAAATTAGATTTGATTTAAAGTTGCATATTTATATCCGGCTATAATAAAATATTGTAGGACATGAGTATGCTTAAAAAACCTTTCATTTTTTAATTATTTTATTTAAAGTATTAGGATTTCTCTTTTCTGTTCCTTTATTGAATCTTGTCATCAATTGAACCTTTTTACAAGAATTACAGATGTCTTAACGTTGTCAACCTCAAATCTCACAAAAAAGGCATATATATATATATATATATATATATATAAGCCTTTATGAAATCATCTTCTCATTTTCATTATTTTGTCTTGCAGCTCCACGAGATTGATGTTTCTTCCCTGGTCGGCCTGCACATTCAAAAGCAGAAAACATTAGGAAAAATGTATTTTTTTTCTTCTCAAGAATTACAGATATATATATATATATAAATGATAGTTAATTGATATCCTGTTAGAACATGATCATGTATTCCATCCGCCATTTATGTATATATGTTTATACACTGACACTTCATTTTATCTTATAAATGAAAACAAACAAATAATAAAATATCTAAATAAATTACCTGACCAAAAATACTGTGGATGAGCCTCGATTGCAGTGCAGTGGAGGTGCATCTGACAACATTAAACCCTTTCTCTCGGGCAAGAACTTGAAGGACACTCGAGAGACATAGCTTGTATCTGAAACAACAGCTTAACACAATCTCAAATCCTCCCAAACAAGGCATTACCACTACACTAACGTGTTTGTCTTCAGCACAAGAACAGCTTGATGATGATGATGATGATGATGATGATGATGATGATGGTGATAATGATAATGATGATGATGAACTGCATTCCTCTGTCGAAGATGGTGGAGACCCTGAAGCTATGTTTTCTCGATCTGATAATTTCTTGATCTGATCTTTCTTCTCGTCGAGTTCTTTGATCTTCTTTTGTAAGTCTCTGATGTAATTCACGGCTTCTAGGACGTGATCTGATGACGAACGCTTACCCTGCATGCAATATATATGTGATTAGATTTACAAACTATAAGGTGAATTCGATGTGAACTATATATGCGTATAGTATATATTTTGATTAATTGTTCGATCAATCATTTCGAAATATGAAATTTGAGGAAGAAATCGGTAGAGAAACAAAAACGAATTGTGGAAAATATGTTCTCTAATCACATTGAAGAAGAGGAAGAAGTGTTCAAGTACAAAGACAAACAAATACAATACAAAACATAAACAAATAAACCGGATAAACATAAACCAGCCATAACTGAATGAACCAAACCGGTGATAAACCACTAATAAATCCGATTTTTTTTAATATAATATATATAGCTAAATCTTTACACGAGAGAGAGAGAGAGAGAGATCAAAGGCAGTATATATTTACCTTAATATATTGAAATGGCAAGAGAGATCTCAAGTTCTTGAAAAGGGATGAAACCTCTTGTCTCCTCTGCCTCTCGACGTCTCTATGCCTCATCCTCTTGCTCTTTTCCGTTTCCCGAGTTTCGAACACTTCACAACCATTTCGTTTCCGATCATCTTCGGCTCCGTTATCGACCGTGGGATTACGAGTTTCGGAATTCTGAAACGATATGAACGCGGTAGGATCCGGAAATTCGAAACCGAATCCATCTTGATCGGCCAAATCCGATATGAACATGGAAGAAACGAAATCTGGTGAAGGAATGTAATCCATTGGGTTCTGTTTTTCTAACAACAGGATAGAATCTAGGGTTTCTATGAGGTTCTTTTGGTAGTTTGAGCGAGATTTGATTGATCTGATGAAGGGCATTTTATACTTGTCTCCAATATTTATTTTTATGTTTATTTATTTACTCCTATTTAATTGGACAGATGCGACGGGGCAGGTTGTGTGACACGAATCGACAAAAAATCAAATAATCTCCATAATTTCGTCATTTTAATTTAAATTAAATTAAACTCGGAAACTGTACATTCTGTGGCTATTAAATAATATGATTATGACGTTAGGGAGAGAGCGTATGCTTTTAAATATGATCGACACCACAGCTCGATCTGATTACACGAACAATGTCGCAAAGTAATCGAATTCTTTGTCCTAAAAAATAAAAAAAAAATAAAGTAATAACAATAATAATAATAATAGAAATTACAAAAACACTTATATTTTATTACAAAAACAAAACTTCGAAAAAGTTACATATATGGAATTATTTATAATCATCTAACTGCAATATATGTTGTCAATTTGTTAGATGAATCTTAAGTTTCGATTTATAAATTTCTACAACATAACATATTTATATTTTATAAATTTCTTTTGCCATATAATATTCAAATGATTTTTTTGTAGTGTATATAAAACTCTATTATGATCAACTTCATATCTATGTATAAAGATTTAAAAACTATTGTATAGGTTCTTTAATTTTTTATTCAATTGTTATTTTTTGGGTTTTGTGATATACTAAAGGTATTATATTTAAATTAATTTTTTGTTAATATATTAATTATAATAAAAAACAAAAACATATATATAGGTGAACCAACTTTTACTTAACATATTTATTATTTATAGCGACAAATAATAATATTGATAATATCGAAAGTTAAACGATAATGTTTTTCCAAAAGAAAATATCATTTCGTTATGTGTTTTTCTTCGTTATAATGTGTTCGAGACATCATGAAATTTTGCATGTTCTATTTTTCCCAGAAATAGAAAATGTAACATTATCAAAACAAGTACCAAATTGTATAAATAATATCAAATAAGGGACCAAAAGGCAGTTTTTTTAATGTTACGTCGTTGTCGTGCAGCCAAAAAGATTTGGAAAAAGATTTGTCACTAATTTGATTTGGTTATGGTGACATTGCGAAGATTTTCACAATTTTAATCATATTGTGAAGATTTCATGGGTTTTACTAGCAATAATGCATTGTCAAATAATAATTTTTCTGAATAATTTATTAAAATTATAAATTATATTGCCGGAACTGTCGTTTTTAAGATCCAATAATGGCTGCAACAAATCGTAGTTTAATTAGCTAAAAAAAAGGCTTGACTAAGTGATTAAACTCTATGTGACAATTACCTGTTTCTCCATTAATTACTATTTTTGTACTTCACTTCTCACACTGTCGTCTTGGATTCTATTACCGTAAAATATTCACGTATTATTCCAATATCAAAATAAATAATCCAAATTGAATAAATCAACAGTTGAAAAGGGACGCAAAGCATTTGTCTCACTCCGAATTTAAATTTCAAATTAGAAAGAATAACGTAATTCTAATCACATGAGTTACTTCCAATGAATCTCGATCTAAAATATCCGGTTATATAAAAAAAATATATAAATGAAGTAATGAACCATATATGTTGGAAGGATAAAAAAAATATTCAGAATGAAATATATAACGATATACGTTGATATTTGAAAACAATCTACTGCAAGTTATTGCGTTATGAAATACGAAATTCAATGAAAAAATAAGAAATAATTAGTTAAAAATATCTTCAAAATTAAACCATGTTAATAAAATATTATCGTTTAGATTCTTTACCAAAAAAAAAATATTATCGTTTAGATTGTTTCAAAATTAAACCATGTTAATGAAATATTATAATTAAAAATATTATCGTCTAGTATTTTAAAACTATTTTTAGATATAGCTAATATAAAAAAAAATAACAAACTAAGGTGAATAACTTTCCATGTGGAGTAAGATAAAACTTCTTATCTAGATTTAAAAATAAAGAATGATATATTTCGAAACTTTAAGGTTTTCCGTCATTATAAAAAATTTAAAAGAATTTTATAAAGACAAATAGTAGCGTACGTACTCTAACTTTTTTGTCACAACCAATACATGGTGGACACGTGCCAGCCGCCAAGGAAAACCATCACGTGTTTCCTTGTAATGATATCACATCAACATATTATTTTATGACGTTCACAAATCTATCACTAAACATATAATCGCCATTTTCGAACATAAGATCACTATATTTTCATCGCATACCTATATCATCTGAACGAATTTCCAAAACATAAACAAGATGTATATGATCTAATTTATAAAGTTATCTATTTAAATTATATAGTATTTTTAAAATAAAAATAATAGTATTATAATTATAATTCTTTTTTTGGTAAAATTATAATTATAATTCTTATTATGGTTCCCATCTAGCTTTTCCAATCAGAACAACCTAACCCATTTTGACATTCAAGTGGAATCATCCTACAAACCTATAAAAGCAGAACTACATAAAGGTAATAACTCAGTATGGCAATTTAATATATATATATATATATATATTATCAAACATCAACCCGACGATCCAAACTTGATGAATTAGTGATAGCAAAATATGTAAAAATATATTTTTATCTTAGGTTCAAATCTAAACGTGGAGAGATCCAAACGTGGAGAGACACATTTATCCGGATTTTTTCGATCCTTTGAAAGATATAGTTAGATCAAAAGTTTAATAAACTTTCGAATTATAAAAAAATCGATCCGATGAAATTATGGCACAAATATCGTATATATATATATATATACCCTATTAGAAAATGCAAAATAATTTACCAGACGCTTTTATGAAGAGCATTAGATAAAAACATAACGGTAAATAAACACAACCATCATATTTTGATTAATATTATGCGTTATATGATAAAATAAATCAATGATAATCTTACAATGCCAAAATCATAAAACAGCAACCAAATAGAAAAAAAAAAATAACATGGGCAATAATTAGAAAGGATTAAATGCGGAGGAATGACGTGGATGCTTAGATAACCATTGAATGATTCATAAATTAATCATTAATATTATAGCAGTTGGGGTCAGGATTAGGTCTGACATTTTGATATGGGGAATATGGTCCACGTCGGTCCATTTATATTCTTTATTCCGATTCAGATTTCTAGACGATTATATGACGACCGTGCTGATGCATGCGTGCATGGTACATACGTCCACGTGTATATATATATATATATATATAAGAATATAAGATAAAATTATAGTATATGAAATCTATGTAATGGACTCAACTAAAATTTCAGTTGGCGAATACAATACAGCTATCCATGTTCGTGATTAGATCGTTATCCATTGGTCGAGGCACCCGATTACATAAATGCTCAGTGATCGCGTTGTAAATTAAAAAAAAAATCCTCAAAATCAGTCGTTGAGATTTCATTTATATCATGTTTTCTAAATACTTTATAATAAACGGGAATCATTAAAGGGTGTGACTGGTGGTAACGCAGTCGTCCGTAATCGCAGCGATTGCGATTTCTGACGATTACGGGTGATTGAAAAAATGATTGTTGGAATCGTAATCGTCCGTAATCGCAACAAAACATCAATATTCTAATCGCAGCTAAAAGATTGCGTTACGATAGTGTTTTGCAGCGTTTTGATTAAATGACCAAAATACCCCTAATATTAATTAATATATATACATACATATCATATTATATATATAAAGAACTTACGTATGTTTATATATACATAAAATATATAAATACATATATATACATACACACATACATACATATATACATACAAACATACATATATATATACAAACAATCATATATACATACATACATCTATACTTTTTTAAATACTTTATAATAAACGGGAATCATTAAAATCGCTAATAAATTTTCGTACTTTTATAAAATTTAGATATTAAAATCAGGGCTAGATAATTTAGATTTCAATTTTTCGGAGAATGAAAAAGGCTAATCGAAATAAAAAGACTCAAAATCAACCTAGATCGGTTTCATATTTGGTTCATATATATATATATATTCAAATTGTAATAACATGGAGATGCATTAAAATCATTAATACTTGCCACACACACACATATATATATATATATATATATATATATATATATTATAACAATGTTGGAATCCAGTAATAAAATCACTAATACTTAATTTTCTTAATTTTCTTAATTTTAGATATTAAAATTAAATAAATTTTAAAATTTATAAAAATATATACATTTTCCCGCTTTCCAATTAAATTCATGAGTTTTAAAAGAGATTCTAGAAAAAAGTAAACTTTATAGGGACAGGGTTCGAACTTGGTAATATAGACCTGAAAAAAATCGGGTTGATCCCGGGTCCGATCCCAAAATCTTAGGGTCGAGTGCGAGTTCGGGTCGGGTCGGACTTGGGATATGTTTACAAATGTGGGTATCAATTTGGAAGAATATTAATAAATTTGGATATAAATTTGGAAAGACATTATAAATTGGAGTATATTTATGTTAAATTTATAATTTGGGTATATATCAGGAAAAAAAAATCAAGAATTGGGGTATTTTTCTGGAATTAACATATGTGACGTGGCATCTATGTGTACGATGTCGTAGCACACAAGACGGAAAATTAACCATATCATCCGTTGGGTATCAATTTGGAAAATATTTGCAAATTAGGGTATTAATTAGCTAAATATTAAATTTGGATGTTATCATGGAAAAAAAATTTTAATTTTAGGTATTTTCCTGGAATTAACCCTGTAACAATAACAACAAGACTCTTTCTTCCAAAAGTCTCTAAGTCTCTCTCGTCTCCCTATCAAATCGATAGCCTAGAGCCTTATTTTTTATGTTCTCACCAGACCAATTCTCCTCTAAAATACATTTTCCTACACATAACGTGTTCGGGTAATGGTGTGCTACAGTAGTGATGGAGAACAAGAATTTTGTGCATTGAAGATGTAATCATGGAGTTGAATGTACCAAATATTCTAGTGTCATACCATTAGAAAAACTTCCTTGACCAGTTTGATTTGGCGGAGAGAGAAACCAGTAGCTTTTTCAACTGTGAACGCGAGAATTGGTTGGGTTATCTCATTTACTTATAAGCAATCCAGGGTTAGCTGGAAGTATGATAGAGAGCCATTATCAAACAACTTCTTTTGATGAGAGATGTGGACAAGATGCCTTTGAGAAAACTAGTGTTCTCTGAATTATACGGAGCCAGCAAGCAAACAACGATATCGGGTAGTCTACCATAGACTTTTTTTTAAAAATATTGTACCGCCTAAACATTCATATGTAGAGCCACTTGAATTGCAATGCTTGTGTTGTCTAACTGAACAATGCCATCTCACATTAATGAGTCGCAGGAACAACATGATCTCGGTTGGCAAGTTGTCATCTCAATCGCTGCCATAGATAGTCGGAAGATTTTAGAAAGTTCTGATAGCCGAACAATATGCACTTGTGATGGTCTTACGTTGAAATTCTAACCCTTGTTGGTGTGTAACTATGAAATGATGAGCCAACCATTTGTGAGGGAATAATAAGATTAAGAGGGAAAGAAATTACAGATTATCCATCTACAATTAAACCACCGTGAATTGTATAGATTGATAAAATTCAAAAAGTTGAATTATAAGAATCATGGGGTGTCGTGGTGTAGTTGGTTATCACGTCAGTCTAACACACTGAAGGTCTCCGGTTCGAGTCCGGCGACGCCATTCAATTTGGTCTTTCAGTTTTTGGGCCCACGGAATTGGGCCGCGCAGGGAAGGAAACAAAATGGATCTCCCAACTTGAATCTGGCCCACCTCTTTCTTTGTATTTTTTTTTTATAATGAAATACCCAACATGTGTTCCAAAAATATACCTTACTGTTACGAGTTTTTGGATGATCTAAATCCAAATATTTCGTGTTAGATATTTTGGAGCTCGATCTCATATATCAAAAGATTTTGATATTTCGATACGGATTTCTATTTTTTTTATTTTTGTTCAAAATGTAGTATGTTCTCGATCAATAGTTCTATATCATGTTTTCTTTTCGAGTTAAAAATCATAAAAATATAGCGTTAGATTGGATATTTCATTGCGAAATCTAAATTTAAACCAACTGATCTGTAATCTCATTTGCAGAATTCAAATCTACTCTCAATTTCCAATATATCCAATGTTCGGATAAGATTTAACAGCATATATATTTTCAAGTTTTGGATAAAAATGTAATGGGTCAAAGATTAAAATATTCCACGCGGAGATCAGGGATGGTCCAATGGTAATTAGCTCAAGTGGTACAACTTCATTTGGATTTAGTTATATATTGGTGTATATGTGCATGCATGCATGCATGCGCACCATAAACACATTCACGACCCGTTTAGTTTCATGGCGATGACGTGGCATCCATCATTTCGAGTATTTTGTCTTGGCGAAATATTTGGAACTTTGCACACATGTTCTATATTTTTTCAACATAGTAAATATTCAGATGGCTTGTTTGCTCCGTCTTCAAACGAAAGATAACTACATCTATCACCATCAATCACATATATACACACACACATATAGAGAGATATCATATATATATCCAAATTTTTAGGGTTGGTTATCAATATTGTAGTGTCACATCTTAAACAAAACAGAAACACACACACACACACACACACACTATATATATATATATATAACTAAATTATACCCATGCATATATGATAGATACAAATAGTCTTAAAAAATATTATGATTGTTATAAAATCATATTAAATAATTGATATAGAATCTAATGGACTTAAGAGTGCATAGGATCCATGGGTGATTTTAAGCTTATTGGGCGTCTTCTGTTTTGAGAACTAATCAAATTCACAATCTCGGATCTCGTTTCTTACCTTTATATTATTATATATTGTAGCCTATAGTCTATGCATATATATTTTGTTATTGCATTTACATGATTCATCGTATTCTTCCAATACACTCTAATGCATTTCTCATTCCAGAAGTTTTCCTCATTAAATCGTTTTACTTTATTTAAAATAATGATGTACTTATTACCGTCTAGCAAATTTATCTTTATCATAATTATTTCACATTATTTCATATATGAGTGATTAATAACTATGTGTGATTGGATAATGGTCGATTCTTGTAGAATTATTAAGATTTTTTGGCAAAAGGAAAATCACAAGTTTTATGTATTTGTTTATTTTCTAAACCTATGCTTGTAGTTGTCCGAACATTAATTAGTTTCCCCAGTGGAAGTTAATTTTAAAGAACATTTATTTCTTAAAAAGCCGAATCGGCTTAACGTCTGAGATCTATAGTCAAATCCATCGTACGGCTGAAAAGTAGCGATTCCCTGAACCGCGTTGCAGAAGATTATTGCTCATGTAATCTCAATGTGGACCTGTTACCGACAGCCTATGACCGTTTGGGCCCTTAACACAAAAGACTTCGTGTCTTTAAAAAATAATAGTTATTATTTTTAATCCCCTCGAAGTTACTAGATCCAACGGCTTAAAACGCACAAAGCTTTACTCACCACATGAACGTCAACCGTCGGATCAGATCCACGTACACATCAGCATCTTCTTCTTTTCCATCACTTCACTTCCTGCAATCCCAATCTCAGAGAAAAAAAAATCCATTAGAGAGGAACTTTCTTTCTTCACAGTTTTTGCTTTTCAAAAATGGTGGAGGCTCAGTCATGGACAACTCGCCGGATGAGCAACCCTAGATTCGACCCCTCCGCCGCCACCGCCGCCGCCTCCGTCGTCGACATACCCTCGACCCCGCCTCACTCCACCGCCTCCGGAAAAGAGTTTTCCCTCTTCTCCTCCGCCATATCTCCGGCGGTGCTCACGGCGGCGATAATCGCCGGATGGTTCGGGTCCAACATTGGAGTCCTACTCCTGAACAAATACCTCCTCGCTTATTACGGGTTTCGATACCCAGTCTTCCTCACGATGATCCACATGCTATCCTGCGCCGCCTACAGCTCCGTCGCAATCAACCTCGCCGGAATAGTGCCACGTCAGCACATCCTATCACGCCGGCAGTTCCTCTCACTCCCCCGCCTCCGGAAAAGAGTTTTCCCTCTTCCCCTCCGCCATATCTCCGGCGGTGCTCACGGCGGCGATAATCGCCGGATGGTTCGGGTCCAACATTGGAGTCCTACTCCTGAACAAATACCTCCTCGCTTATTACGGGTTTCGATACCCAGTCTTCCTCACGATGATCCACATGCTATCCTGCGCCGCCTACAGCTCCGTCGCAATCAACCTCGCCGGAATAGTGCCACGTCAGCACATCCTATCACGCCGGCAGTTCCTCAAGATCCTCGGCCTCTCCGCCATCTTCTGCTTCTCCGTCGTGTGCGGGAACACATCTCTCCGTTACATCCCCGTTTCCTTCAACCAAGCGATCGGAGCAACGACCCCGTTTTTCACCGCCGTATTCGCCTTCATCATCACCTGCAAGAACGAATCCGGCGAGGTGTACATCGCTCTTGTCCCCGTCGTCATGGGGATTGTCCTGGCTTCGAACAGCGAACCCAGTTTCCATTTCTTCGGATTCCTCGTATGTGTCGGATCCACAGCGGGGAGAGCACTGAAATCTGTGGTTCAGGGAATTATCCTGACGTCTGAATCGGAGAAGCTTCACTCCATGAACCTCCTCCTCTACATGGCTCCAATGGCGGCTTGTATTCTGTTGCCGTTCACTCTCTACATCGAAGGAAATGTCCTGAGAGTGCTGATCCAGAAGGCTCGGACAGATTCGTTCATCGTGTTCCTGCTTGTCGGAAACGCGACAGTAGCGTATCTGGTGAATCTGACGAATTTCTTGGTGACGAAGCACACCAGTGCTCTGACATTGCAGGTCCTCGGAAACGGAAAAGCAGCCATCGCCGCCGGAGTTTCCGTTCTGATATTCCGGAATCCGGTGACGGCCATGGGAATCACCGGCTTCGCCGTCACGGTTATGGGTGTCGTTCTCTACAGCGAAGCTAAGAAGAGATCCAAATTGGCCAACCACAAGTGATGATGACGAAGAAGATTGGATTAAACCGGTCGGTTAAGTGATTCTTTACGGTTTAGTGTTCTGATTCTTTGCAATTCTTCAACTATTTTGGTCTGATTCGGTTCGGTTTTGATAAACCGGTGGAATTGGGAGCTGGTGGTTTTGTTTCAATTGTATAATATGGTGAGGTTGGGGAAATTACATATATAACAAAATGCGACGAAAACAGGTGCAGAATTTCATAGAACTAAAGATGTCTCTTTTTATTATTATTAATATTGTTTTTTGTTTGAATCAAATTTGTTCGAATAATAAAAAATTCCTTCAAATGGTTATATGAAAAGTTCAAATCTGTTTCTTTGGGGTTAGGCGCATTCGCATTTTCATTTGGTTGGTCAATTTGCATCCTATTTCATATGTACAATATTTTATACTTAAATAACATTTTTAATACATGTAAATTTGGTTAGGCGATAGGATTTTTAATACACTGTATTAGTATGTTTGTCATTTTTCATTGTATTTCAAATGGTTTATAGGAAAATTACAATTAACTTTGGTTATTTATGTTATAGATATTTGAACTTTATGTCTAACTAAAAATGTCCAACTTTGCAAAGTATAATCATTACATTACGTTTTTTAAAATTACTTTAGAGAGTGAACTTTAAAATAATTCGAAATAATTTTGAAAAAATGAAATTAAATTGGATTTCTCGATAATTATAATATTCTTTTGGTGAAAATTATCTATTTGAATAGATCAAATGAATTAAAAAGTAATGTAATTAGTCATTAAAGATTAGACTACTAATTGTTTTCGTTTGCATTTGATTCTCGTGAACTGATATGTAACAGCCTCTCCTTCTTCTTCCAAGTTGTTCGGAACAAAACACAACACTTGCTGTTGCTGATTCACTTTCACGAGAAATCTAACTTAAATTCACTTTCCACAAAAAAAAAAAAGTAATGGTTCCCATTTCATCAAAACTACTTTCCTCTCGTGATCTCTTTCCAAAGTCCACTGTCTTAAATGCACAAATCTTTCTATACATACGTTTCTTCCCTATGTTTAGGAGAAGCCATTGCTTATGCAGTTCAAGAATCGAAATCTTGGGGCTATGGAGCGGAAACGACCATCATCTCCTCCTCCCAACTCGCTCCGAGCCGATTTCATTGACATCCACGAGGTTTTGCATGAAGATGCAACAGAGCAAGAGCCAGAAAAGGAACAGGAGACAACAAGAACAGATAAGAGAGTTACCTGTCACAGAGGAGGGTACCGACCCATAAGAGCCAGACCACAACACCGCAGTTTCAGCAGACAGGTCTCGCTCGAGACAGGTTTCTCTGTACTCAGTAGAGAATCCCGAAGAAGAGACGAGAAGAAGGCTTTACCAAGAAGTGGTCGGAGCTTTGCTGGCTTTGAATCTGGTGCCAGAATCAATGGTGGAGGAGATGCAAGGAAAGCGGATTTCAGTATCTTCAGGACTAAGTCGACGCTTAGCAAGCAGAACTCTCTTTTGCCTTCTGCAAGAAAGGAAAGAGACGTCGAGAATTCTGTCAGAACTGAAGATGGTGAACCCAATGGCTTAGATGAGTCTATAAATGCAAGTGTTCCGGCTGGAAGATACTTTGCTGCTCTTCGAGGACCCGAATTAGATGAAGTCAAGGTAACTCTTCCTATCTCTTTTCTTCAGACACCCAATAGCCAAAAATGATCTAGAATCTGATGTTTTGTCTTATTCCACTTGTGTTCTGTCTCAGGAGCATGAAGATATTCTGCTTCCTAAAGAGGAGAAATGGCCATTTCTTCTAAGGTTCCCCATCGGATGCTTTGGTATCAGCTTAGGTCTAAGCAGTCAAGCTGTCTTATGGCTTGCCTTGGCCAAGAGCCCAGCGACAAGTTTCCTACACATCACACCGTTAATCAACTTATCCATATGGCTCTTGTCACTCATAGCCTTAGTTTCCATCTCCTTCACTTACATTCTCAAATGCATCTTCTACTTTGAAGCTGTCAAACGAGAGTATTGCCACCCAGTCCGTGTCAACTTCTTCTTTGCTCCTTGGGTGGTTTGCATGTTTCTAGCCATCAGTGTACCTCCTCTCTTCTCCTCTCACCAAAAAGCTCTCCACCCTGTAATCTGGTGCGCTTTCATGGGTCCTTACTTCTTCCTCGAACTTAAGATATATGGGCAATGGCTTTCCGGTGGGAAAAGACGACTCTGCAAAGTTGCAAACCCTTCTTCTCATCTTTCAGTAGTAGGGAACTTTGTTGGAGCTATCTTGGCTTCAAAGGTTGGATGGAATGAGGCGGCTAAGTTCCTGTGGGCAGTCGGGTTTGCACATTATCTTGTTGTGTTTGTCACACTGTATCAGAGGCTCCCCACAAGTGAGGCTCTTCCGAAGGAGCTTCACCCTGTTTACTCCATGTTCATAGCTGCCCCATCAGCTGCAAGTATAGCTTGGGAGACGATCTACGGAAAGTTCGATGGGTGTTCCAGGACTTGTTTCTTCATTGCACTCTTCCTATACATTTCACTGGTAATACGGATCAATTTCTTCACCGGGTTTAGGTAAAGTCCATCCATTTCTTTACCAGAAACCCTAAAACAAGACTTAGATAACACACAACCATGGTTGAGGTGCTAACGCTTATTGAGGTTTGCAGGTTCTCAGTGGCATGGTGGTCATATACTTTTCCTATGACTACAGCATCAGTAGCAACTATAAAATATGCAGAGCAAGTACCTGGTCCTCTGAGCAAGGGTTTGGCACTCGTCCTCTCTTTCATGTCCTCGACAATGGTGGCCATTCTGTTTATCTCCACCCTCCTCCATGCCTTTGTCTGGAGAGATCTGTTTCCAAATGACCTAGCAATTGCCATTACAAAGAGAAGACTTACCAGAGAGAAGAAATCATTCAAGAGAGTCTATGACTTGAAGAGATGGACAAAACAAGCTCTGACAAAGAGAACTTCTGCAGATAAAGAATTCGAAGGAGAGGAAGAATCACATCACTGATGCATATTAATGGGGAAAAAAAGGAGCATTCAGATCAGAATTATAGACATATGCATACTATTTAGGAAGGGAGACATATCTTTTTGTCAATCAAGAATAATGTAAGATATTACATGAATAACCAGAGCATTCAGACCAATATTCACACCCCTAAGCCAATCTCAGAAGAAACCACACAAAAAAACGAGATCGCAGAACGTTCTTTACTCTGATAAAAAAGATTCAGCTCACAAAGAACAGAAGTAAAGCAGGAGACATGGTGATTAGTAGTAGATCGAATGAAGAAACTAAATGGAAAAATTTTAAATTTGGTTACTACAGATTCTTGAAAATGAATCTGCCTATTTCCTCTTTCAATTGTTCTATTTGCTTGTAGTAATCTTTTAATGATGAGCAGATTTCTTCCTGCACAAGGGTACTGATGAAAATCAATAGCAGAGAGAAGATACTATGAGAAAAAAATGCCCACAAAAACAAGAGAGAGCAGAATGAAGTAATCTAAGCTCCTGTATTTCCAAACAGAACAGTAAAAAAAAGAGTACAGGATACTTAGGAGATACTTTGAAGTCTCATCATCTCCCACCTTATCAGCTTCAGCCATGGCAAGCTCGGGATCGACCTGTTACAATCTTAAAGGAATAGATGCCATTCTCCATATTCGAAAGATGATATTTACCACAGGCTACAAAAGTCGATGGAGGCACATATGATTTACTAGCATATTTACCAAAGATTGATTCTAAAAATGTACAAACCAGGCATATGATTCGCTAACATCAAGCGACGTTTTCCCATTGTCCAGGAAACCAATGGCTAGAAATACTTCGTTCGTGCAACAATGAAGCTTCTAAACGAGTAGCATACTGATGTTGCAAGTGCTGGCCGACATCGTGGGACACTATCAAGAGAAATTTCTTGCATGGATCCACATCCAGAAATTTCGAATCAATCGGGAAGAAATGCATAACCGATGCTGGAAAGGCGTTGCTCCCATATTAGAGGTACCTGTTTTGGAACAATCAGAGAATGCAAGTGAAGAGAATTAAGCTCAATGGAGAGAGTTTTCGGGTTCAGAAACCAAACACAGTTCACGAATGGGAAACCTTGTCGGATTTATGCGGAAACCTCATGCTTTAATGGAAAACGAAATGTTGCTTTTAGATGCTTACAACTCTATGCTTCGTCGAACGAATGAAAACCCTAAAACATGTCCCATCTCAGAATTCCAGAAATCTGATCGTTGAGAATTGAGAACTCAAGAAGTGAAAACTCCATTGCTCTTCAATCGTCACACATCAATCCATCACAAATCAAAATCATAACGCACGAGAACCCACTTACAAAAAAAAACCTTGATTCCGATTTTGACGAAAAATTAAAAATTAAAATCGAAATTGGATATCAAAACCTAACCGTGTCGATCAAAAGCGGAGCCAGCCCATTTGATAAACAGAGCGGCCAATAGTTCTGGCGAGAAGAAAACCATTTTCCCCAATTTTTATCCCTTCATTTTTCAAGCAATGGTTCTGGCGAGGACGAAACTAACTGCTTGCCGGGCTGAAGTTGCAAAAACGGCACGCGTTCCAATGTCTTGCGAGGACGGGGTCAGAGATTTTGGGCCACAAGTAAAGGCCCATAAGTAGTCGTGAAGTCGAGGCCCATATCAAACCACGATAAGATGATAATTAAAGAAAACATTTACACGCCCCGCGATAGGTCTCACGTCCCTCAATCCTGTGGATGATACGTAAGCTTTAACATATATTTTTGCCAAAGGACGGATTGCGGTTGTATAATTAGTGCATGGATGCCGACCTATGTATAAAGGGGCGGGGTTCCGCGTTGCATTAGTTAAAAGTTTAATTTTTTTTTTATAAAATTTTTAGACTGAATTATTAAATGCTCCTACATTAAAATTAAATTTATCCTTATATAAACTTTTTTGTGATTATATATTTTTATATTTTATTTTTATATTAATATTATTATCTCTATTATAAATTTTTTTGAATCCATCACGACATATATATATACACACATTCACACTGGTCATATAGTGTTTTTTGGTAAATCATTTTTTCTTACAAAAGTGTTTTTTTTTTTGGTAAATCATTGGTCATATAGTTGTTAATAGTTACTAATAATTTGAAATTTTCGAAAACGTACGATTTAAATATTCATTCTTAAACTATGAGAACTACAATCTCTGTATAAAACATATATCAATGTATATGGATGCTTAATAATACCTAGTGATTATGGCTATATAGTAAGATTTCCATTTACATATCTTTTTCCTTGCGGTCATATTTGTTAGCTTATTCATGAACTTCCTGACCCAATGAGCACAAAAAGATCTTTCAAACATACAAAAAGTAATTTAACATTCAACCAAAAAAAATAAAAAGTAATTTAACAAAATTATTATATATCTCACGTTATATTAGACAATTATTATTATTATTAAAATAATATAATAGTGCAGTCGGCATATGGGCCCAAGGAACCTATTCCACCGGTTTGTGTATTTCCATACGGTTAAAGACACGCGCCACATCTAGCGTGGTCATTGGTCGCACTTCACGCTCCCACTACGTCACTGTCAAACAGCTGGGTTTGTCAACAGAACCGGACCCGGTTCTCTGTAAACCGGCTCTCGCCCCGAACCGAAAGCAACTTTATCGTAATCCGGAACACAAAAACAATCCTAGCGCAATATTTCCACTATCTGACATAAAATCCCAATTACTGTAAACCGTCCGATTGCCTAGATATGACGTCATTCCGCGGGCATGGATTCAATCGGACGGATAATATCACAACATCCTGTGCGCCTCATTTCACATGAACATAATTTTTTTAAAAAGAAAAAAAAATTCCGATATTCACCCAACAAAATTCCGTGGGTTTGCGCCGTAGGATTACGAAAACAAACGTAAAGGACCAAAGGGCCTGTTTGGTTCTCTCTCTCCCTCTCTCTCATCGAAACGAAAAGAGAAAGTCGGCTTTCGATCAAATCACGAACTTCCGTTCGGGAATTTTATGCGATAAATACCGTAAGAACTCTTTCATGGTTTCCTAAGTGTTTTTCTTGTTTATAAGATATCTAGTTTCGATTCGCCGGCGACAGAACAAGGAGACAAAGGTCTTTTCCGATCTGTTTCGTCGGTCGGAAAAAAGGTACCTTCTCGGGGGTTTTTTATCCATTTGATGCGCGTTTTCTTTGTCTATTCGGTTTTCTCCGCTGTTTCAATTCGATTTGCTGTGGTTGAGATTCGTGCTTCTCGTGTTTTCGTCGTTCATGTTTTTCTTTCTTCCCCCTTGAGATTTTGAACTCTTTTTTCCTGAAGGAGAAATCATCTAAGCCGTCCGATTTTCTTAAGGTGATGATTACACGTGGAAGCTTTAACGGTGATGGTTAGATTGAATCACCGTGGACGCTTTTTGGTTTGGGAATAATTACCATATTGTCCCTCCTCTTCTATTTCTGTGTTCCGAGAGCGTCCAAATGAAGTATGTATGACCTGGTCAGCTCAAATGTACATATTTGACCTTGTTGTACGACGAAGTCGTCTGGCTCTTTGAGGGGTATTTTCGTCAACTGGGATGATTGTGTTTTTTTTTTCTCTGTTGGAAAGTTTGGACCTTTTCTGGAGAGAATCTATAAATATCGGGAAGAGAATCAAAGGGTATGAATCATTTCGTTGTATTTTGACTGAGATTGGATTTTGCGTGAGTAGCAAGCCAAAGCCCATTAGAAAGTCTCTGGCTTTTCCTTTTCCTGTCGATTCTGCCGGAGAACCCTAAGGTTTGCTCCTTTATCTGTTCGTCGATTTCGGTTTCATTTTCGTTTTCCTTTCAGTTTTGCAGAGGATTCGATCGGATCGGAGAAAAACGCCCATGGGTTCTGAACAAAACGACAGTACCAGCTTCCGTCCTGCAGAGACGAAGCTTTGCGTCAATGGCTGCGGCTTCTTCGGAACGGCGGCGAGCATGAACCTCTGCTCCAAATGCTATCGTGACCTCCGCGTGAAGGAGGAGCAATCCGCTTCAGCTAAAGCCGCAGTGGAGAAATCTCTGAACCCAAATCTGAAAACCCAACAACAACAGGGTGATGCGAGTAGTACTCTCGGAGCCGAATCCATTGTCGGGCAACCGTCGGTGGGGTCCACAAGCGGCGGGGGGGGGCGGGGGGG
>NW_010966881.1:2456673-2475285 GCF_000463585.1 Tarenaya hassleriana | reverse complement strand
GGCGGGCCACCGTCGGTGGGGTCCACAAGCGGCGGCGGCGGCGGCGGCGATGGGGCAGCTTCCGAACCGCCGAGGCGGACGCCGACGAAGTGTTTCAGCTGCAACAGGAAGGTGGGTTTGACGGGTTTCAAGTGTAAGTGTGGAAGCATGTTCTGTGGTGTTCATAGATACCCAGAGAAGCACGAATGCCAGTTCGATTTCAAAGGAGCGGGAAGGGAGGCAATAGCGAAGGCGAATCCCGTTGTTAAGGCCGACAAAATGGATAAGATCTGAGGTTGTCTGGTAATCCGATGTTCTGAAATGTCTCTGTACGCTCTCTCGTGATTTCTGATAGGTTTTTTCTAGGGTTTGTTTGTAGGGAACACTAGGTCGGTTGCTTTGCTATGTGATTTGAATCATTTGGTAATATGACTGGTTGGTGGATTATTGTTCCGTAACAAGAACTTGCTTATCGAAGAATCGTGTTCTCTTTTGCTAGTTCTTAAACCGAGAGTTCGTCTGATGCAACTGCAGAACCGTGTGGACTGTGGTAGAGTTTTGTCAAGGAAATGCAATGAATGTCTGAAGATTGTAGATGGTGATTTCGAACGAATGTAGTGATGGTCTGAACTAGTAGAATCTCCGGTTTGTTGTCAGATGATCAGTCAGGTCAATGTTATATTAGGGCTTGGCCGAGGTCATGTGAAATCTCAAATCTTGCGGGTTTCTCGACTGAAGGCTGATTATACCCGTACTCGCAGAAAACCCGCAAGGGGAGAGGGATATAGAGTTAAGTGTGTGTGAGGGGGCGCATGAGGTTGGAGAGAGATCGGTAACTCGTCTGTTGGAAGCTGAGTCGAAGGGGGGCGGCTAGCTGATGATATCAAGGCCACGTTAGAAACGAAAACAAATTTCCGAGAGAGCTCACCTCGCTCGCCTTCGCCTCCGAAATCGACACCTTGTCGCTAGTCGTTGTCAAGTACGTCTTTCTTTTGACTCCCTCTTTTCTCGTGGCCTTACAACCTCGCCTCGCCATCTTGTCGTGATCTAGCCCTTTCCCCGATCGGATACCCCTCATGTATGTGAGCCCTCCCTACGCCCTTCGGGTACCCAAAGTTCAGCTATCTGACCGTCACGAGACCAAGATCGGGTAGGCCATTCGAGAAACCCGATCCATGCCTCCAGGTTATATAGATCTGCTGAAATTTGCCTGAGGATACATTTAGCCCATATAGATTGAGGAATTGTGATAATGAGTATGAAGGTTTCATTAAAGCTAAGTCGAATCCTTAAAATAGAACCCTAGGATTTATGTGGATGCACATCTCTTGCAGTATGAATGTATTGTGAGGGGGAAGAGAAGAGCTACTGATTCTTGGTATCCTTAAGAGGCACTGTATTATTTTTTTTATGTCCGGAACGGTTGTATCTGAATCGGTTTGGTTATTTTCGGTTTATTCTGGTTTATTCCCGGTTTAGCCTCACCTCAGACCGTTGTGGTCAAATTTCTACGTCACTGTAATTACTGATCGTGATTACAGTTAAAATTGAGATTGTAGATTCAGTTAAAATCGAGTTTATGGGAATAGATTCGGGATAGTCTTCTTCTTTAGTCACAAAACGTCTTTTAATAGATAGAATAGACGACCAACCTGAATCCCGTATCCATTGCTTTGAAATCGGGCATCTAAAATCTCGTATAATTGCTGTTAGGAAGCGTGTTAGTTATATCAATTTTGATATACATATTTTAGGGATATCAAATGGGTCGGTCCGTACGGGTCAGAACGGCCCCTTCTATTTCTTCATAGTTAACATTTTTTATTTTTTATTGCATTAATTTTTTTTAAAAAAACTAAATCGTCTTTTCGGACCGGTATGAAGGCCGATTTAACTCCAATTAAAAACTCGAATTTTTTCGGACTGAAAAATTTAGATCCGAAATCCAATTTCGAGCCTAAATCGACTCCCCTAATATATTTATCAATATTGTCATCAATAAAAATAATGAAATATGGGTGTAATATATATGTCCTTGTTTCGGAGTTTGGACTTTTTGGTGTGACCGGAAAAAAATGTGGAAAAGAAATTCGATTTGGACATCCTAACATTCGGAGACGCCACCATTAAGCTCACATGTTAATATCATGCGAATATGATTTGGACATTTTATCATTTCATCCAACTTTGAAAAAAAAAATAAACCCTAAAAATAATTTATTGCTTTCTGCTTATATATCAAACCACTTTCAACCTGTTTTTGTGTTTTGTGACTTTTGCCGGCGTCTGATCCGACCTGTTATTGTTATCGGCCTTTATTAAAAACATAAAGTCAGAACATGAAAAAAGAAATTCACTTTTGTATTCGAAAAAAATTATTTTTTTTTTCCAACTTGGTAAACTCGAGGGGGTCGAAGAGGTGTTAAATCGAATTGAATAACAAACAGAATCAGAATTTATTTAAAAATTAATAGGATATATATTTTTTGAAAGATCATATGAAATGTTTTTTTATGAAATAATATGTGAAAAAATCCTAAATAAATAAATGGTTACAGTTTCAAAAAATAAAAATACGAATTAAAACTAAAATTTCTATTCGTAGAAGAGACCCATCAGTCAATGAGAAAGTGATTGAGTTGAATAATTTTCTTCTTCGAAATAAAGCTGCAGAAAAGAAAATGATAAACGACATGAAAGTTTTCGTTTTCATGTTTTTATATCTCATTGTATTATTTGGTCTCTTATCGATGGATTCACTCATTTGCTATAATTTGATTCGGAAATTTGGTTAATTATAATGTGATATAAGAAATAATTAAATATCAATTAAAATAAACAAAAATTATAGCGAACTAGATTAATCTCGAGTAATGCATGGTAATTAGTAAAATATGGATTATATTAAGCAGGAGTGCTGAAGCTAATATGGCGTGGTTAGTATGGATGGTTTATTAAGTAAACATTTGAGCCTAATGGAAGTGTAAATATTGGTAGGAATATTTATTCCACATAAATATAATAGTGTATCCATATGCAAAAAATTGTTTTAATTAGTATAAAAAAAATTTGTATAACTTTTTTTTAATATATTTTATTTTTTACATATAATATTAAATTTTTATTTAAAACATTGCAACACATAAAACAAAGATAATAATTGTTTCACAATTTCGAATTTGACAAAAACATATATACTGAATTTAACCGAAGATCAATTAACATAAAAATAAACATAATTAAATATAATAATGAGGCTCGAAAGAAATTGATTGATGTCTTCTTTTGGCTCCTCCAAAATTTGAATGGGGAACTTTTCCTTGAGACAATTTTGCAAAATTACTTTTCTTTTGGGACCCCCCATTTTTCCTTTATCTTACCTTTTTCCCCCTTTTCTTTTTTCATTCTCATCTCACTGCCAAAGCTTTTCTAGTCCAACAACTTTTGTTTTGTTAATATAATTACGCTTTCCAATTGGTTCAAATTATTCCATTTTTAACCAAGCTGTCCCTATCTATTGAGATATTGGCTCTTTTCACCCCCCGCCCAAATGCTATTTGTAATAATAATTTATAAAAATATATGAGATATTAACATTTTCAAATAAATAAATATATGATTTTTGAGGAATAGTTGTCGATACTAACATTTCATATATTTTTATAATATATATAACATGTAATCTACCTAAAATAAAATGTATTTATGCATTCTCTCTCTATATATAAATAAAATTTGGTATGAATATGATATGGAAATAGAGATAGCTAACATTGAAAAATAAATTATAGGAATACAAATTTGGAATAATATAATCAAATATAAGTCACGCACGGCTCACATCTCCCGTGACGGGGTGGCTGTGTGTGTGTTAATGAGGTAATTTCCGGGACCCACAAGGGCTTTTACGTCAAACCAGAGTTTAACGGGGATGAATGCAATGGGACCGACCATTTCAGCGTATGTTTTAACGGCGTCACGCTTCACCCGATTCCCTCCACTTCACTGCTACGGCAACTCTCTCTCTCTCTCTCTCTCTCTCTCTCTCTCTCTCTGCAATTTTCCCGAGAAAACAAACAGGAAAAAGGAGGAGAAAAAGAGAGAATTTTCTCGGGAACCAAACGGAGCGAAAACAGGAGAAGCTTCTTTGTTTCCATCTGGGAATTTCCCTTGTCTTTCTCCTTTGTTCTTATTCGTTGTAGAAGGATGGCAACAATTGCAGGGAATTACAGAAATGGGACGCACAAGAGCACCCTCAGAACTCAGTCTTCTGGTTCTAGCTCCGGAGTGAAACCCTCCGCTAAATCGAAGCCGGTGCTCCGGAAGAGCAGCCCGGCGGCGCTCGGTGGTGCGGCGGCGTCTAAGGCCGGCGGCGACGCTGGAGGTAAAATGCTATGCAATCTAATCGATTTTCCCCCAAAAATTCGAATGTTCGGTGGATTTTTTTCTTTCGAAATAGTGAATAAGCTACTCACTTATCATGATATGGCTGAATTATATTGCTTTTGGCTTTTTGGTTTGAATGGTGATCATTATTTTAATTATGATTTAGTTCCTGGGAGAGTTCGAGTAGCCGTGAGATTACGGCCGCGAAACGCCGAGGAACTCGCCGCCGATGCTGATTTTGCCGATTGCGTTGAATTACAACCGGAGGTACTGTGATTTCCAAGCTCAAGTTTTTGAAATTCTTGCTCTCTGTAATTTTAATGGCGGTGTTTAACCATGTGTATGTATATGTTTGATTCGCCAGCTTAAGAGGCTGAAACTGCGGAAGAACAATTGGGATACGGATACATATGAGTTTGATGAAGTCTTAACTGAGTATGCTTCACAGAAGCGTGTTTACGAAGTTGTGGCTAAACCAGTTGTGGAGGTATAGATGCACATTTGAAATGAACCCTTTAATCCTTATTGGTTAATTGTTCATGATCAGTATCTGGAGCTTGATTTCTCGTTGAAATGCCCTTAGATGTTTTCATGTTCTTTCCGTGTTTAGGGTGTTTTGGATGGATACAACGGGACAATAATGGCGTATGGACAAACCGGTACTGGTAAGACATACACACTTGGTCGATTAGGAGAAGAAGATGCAGCTGATCGGGGAATAATGGTACGTGCAATGGAGGACATCTTGGCAGAAGTGTCTTTGGAGACAGATTCTCTTTCTGTCTCCTATTTGCAGGTGGTTATGTTTCTGGATACTGTAATTGGCTAGTATGTTAGATTTCCTATGGGTTTTAGGGGACAGTGTTTTAATGTAGTATTCTGAATGTGGTTGCAGCTTTATATGGAGACGATACAGGACCTTCTTGATCCATCTAACGATAACATTTCCATAGTTGAAGAGCCAAAAACCGGAGATGTTTCTCTCCCGGGTGCTACTGTTGTTGAAATTAGAGACAGACAAAGCTTCTTTGAACTTCTGAGATTAGGAGAAGCTCACCGGTTTGCAGCTAACACCAAATTGAACACCGAGTCATCTCGTAGTCATGCTATATTAATGGTGAACTTTAATGGTCCGATTCGTTGTTGGGTGAAACTTGTTTGTTTGGTGTGAATGCAAATTCATCTATGCATCGATATTGCAGGTACAAGTAAAGCGATCATTGAGAACAAGAGATACTCTTTCAAATGAAAGTAGTGGAAACTCTCATACTTCCAAATCTCTTAAACCTCCAGTTGTTCGGAAGGGAAAATTAGTTGTGGTGGACCTTGCTGGCTCAGAGCGTATTGATAAATCAGGTGAACATTCTCACCAAATGGACTTGAAAAGGGTATCTGTTCCCATACCCGTCTAGGCAATAGTAAAAATCGGATTTTACATTATAATATGGGTTTGAAGCTAAGGTTTAGGTTTTCTATCCAAGCTGAACTCATACTTGTTCATTTGTCATACAGGAAGCGAGGGACATACACTAGAGGAAGCCAAATCTATTAATCTATCTTTGAGCGCATTAGGGAAGTGCATCAATGCATTAGCTGAGAACAGTGCCCATGTTCCATTTCGCGATTCAAAGCTAACCAGATTGCTTCGAGATTCATTTGGAGGCAAGTTGGTCACTGTTTTTTTCTCTCACACAAATAAGGTTTCATCTGAATTTTATAACATTTTCACTATCTTAATGAGCTGTCATTAGTCAGTCCTTGTTCGATAACCTTCGAATTCTACTATGCTGATTTGCTTGACATGTGGTCTACAATCTTACAGGCACTGCAAGGACCTCTTTAGTTATTACAATTGGTCCTTCCCCACGACATCGAGGGGAGACATCAAGCACCATAATGTTTGGGCAGAGGGTAGGACCCCATAGCTGTGGACTTCTTTAAATTGTTTAATTATTGCTTTGACCCTGTCGGTTGACAAGTCTCTTGGTGTTTCATTTCATTTTATTTGTATCATTCTTTGTTGTAAACATGTTGAAGTATTCCTTTGCTCAATCTTCAACATTTAACATAGAAGTTAGCTGCTTATACTCGTGGGCTCTTGATTTGACTATTTTCTATGGCTAACCTTCGTATTTCTCTTATTACATGTATAGGCTATGAAAGTGGAAAATATGGTGAAGTTAAAGGAAGAATTCGATTACAAAAGCTTGTCTAGAAGGCTTGAGATACAGCTAGACAATCTCATAGCAGAAAATGAAAGGCAGCAGAAAGATTTTGTGGATGAGATCGAGAAAATAACCATAGAAGCACAGAACCAAATTGCTGAAGCTGAAAGGAGATATGCCAATGCATTAAAGGTGAGAGTTCGTTTTATGACATGATGCAATGAGACAGTACCATGTGACTCAGATGTTGTTCTCTTTGGTCTACTGATTCAGTTTTTCATTATCTTTTTGCAGGAGGAAAAACTAAGGTATAAAAAAGATTGCATGGAATCAATGAAGGAGCTGGAGGAGAAATTTTCAATGAATCAACAAAAGCTGGCTGCAGAAAGACTTGCTCTCGGAGAGAAAAAAGGCATAGGCATCACATCAAATGGAAATGTAATGTTTCTTTATGTGCATAATCTTTCATTTACCTTGCAGCTAATCTCACCAAACCGAGCTTTATATTTCTTGCTCACAGAGATCGATAGCCCCATCCATTGAGGAAGTCTCTGAACTGAAAAAGTTGCTTCAGAAAGAAACTCAACTGAGGGTTGCGGCTGAAGAGGAAATCAATAGCCTAAAAATTCAACTCTCTGAATTGAAAAAAGCGGAAGTATATTCAGAAATCTTCCTTCTCAATTTTTTTCCTTTTTCTTTTGTTTTGGTTCATTTCTCCCATTCCATTTACTTATAGCTCTCTATTTCTTTATTCTGTAGGTATCAGGGAATTCTGAGATCTTTAAACTCTGCAAGATGTTGGAAAATGAGACACAGCAGAAAAAAATACTCGAAGGGGAAATCGCGATATTGCAAACTCAATTGCTGCAACTAAGTTTGAATGCTGATGAGGTACTTATCGTCAGATAGATTTTCGTGAAGATTACCTAAATATTAATCTTTTTTATCGAACATTTAAAGGGATTTTTTCTGAGGATGTCGTGTGTTACGCATTGCTTACATATACTGGCAGACAAGCAAAAACCTCGAGAAACATGGTTCAGTGAGAACTCCTGGTGCTGTAGATTCACTTGTGTCTCAGACAAGACTATTTCCTCATCTCCAAGACCCGGGAAATGGTGAGAAAGCCTCTGTAGCTAGACTCTTTGAACAAGGTATGTTCTAGGATTGCGTTGCTTGTTATGTATCAATTCATCAAGACATGTAAATGATTCCTTAGTAATTGTCTTTTCTCTATTTTTTTTCCTCTGACATACCAAATATTTCAAAGTGGGGCTGCAAAAGATCTTGTCCCTGCTTGAAGCAGAAGATACGGATGTGCGGATACATGCTGTCAAAGTGGTGGCAAATCTGGCTGCCGAAGGTTTCTTTCTGCTATCTTCATCCGTAGTAGCTTCCTATTTCATTCTCTTGCCTATTCTCTCAATCTCTCTCAAGATTGCAGTGGCTTTAATGTGATGTTATAATGCAAACTTTGCTGTTTGTGATGTGAAGCTTACCTAGAACTCAAACCACAGTAGCCAAATCAAGAATTTCACTATTCAGTTATTGCTAAATTTAGAACTGACAATATAGAAAATGAAGTCTTGCCTGAGAAATACTTAAAAATCCCTTTTGATTGCTCTACCATTTTGAGTCTCTGCTCTTGCCTTAAACTGTTTATTCTGTGATCACCAGAGGCAAATCAACAAAAAATCGTGGAAGCTGGAGGGCTTACGTCCTTGCTGATGCTTCTGAAAAGCTCTGAAGATGAGACCATCCACCGAGTTGCTGCTGGTGCCATCGCCAATCTCGCTATGAACGGTATAGTACTATATATATGCTACCGACTTCTGGCCAAAGACACTCTGGTTTTCACAAGTATCGTTTCATTCATCCAAGAAAAAAAAACAATTTTTGTTTGTTTTTTTCCTCAGAAACTAACCAGGAGATGATAATGGATCAAGGGGGAATCAGTTTGTTGTCTATGACAGCAGCCAACGCTCAAGACCCGCAAACCCTCCGAATGGTAGCTGGAGCAATTGCAAATCTATGTGGAAATGGTATTCTTCGACCTTCTTTCTCTTTCAACTGTATAATTCTGGAGAACCTCCCAATTGGAACCCTGTGTTAAAATGAACCTAAACCCGTAAGAGCCAATCTTCCTCGATCCAATCTTTCTCCTAGACACAGCTCTTCTCTAGAGGTGTTAGATTTCAGAGGACAGAAATCCCGTGAGCTGATCTGATTCAGTTTCTATTTAACGCAGATAAACTGCAAACAAAGCTAAGATCGGAGGGTGGCATTACGGCCTTACTGGGAATGGTCAGATGTGGACATCTTGATGTTCTTGCACAAGTTGCTCGTGGAATCGCTAACTTTGCCAAGTGCGAATCAAGGGGATCAACTCAAGGTAAGCAATGATTCCATAGGGAAAAGGGTTTACTTTCCTCAGCAAGCATCAAACCCTGAAAGAAAAGAAAAAATCTAATCCTTAAAAGGACTGGTTTGATTGATTACCAATAAAGTATTTCCTTAAAAAACTGTTTAAACAGGAACAAAAAGGGGGAAGTCTTTCTTGATAGAAGACGGAGCACTCTCTTGGATAGTACAGAACGCCAAGACCGAAGCTTCAACCATAAGGCGACATATCGAACTAGCTCTCTGCCACTTAGCTCAGCACGGTATACATGCATACATATATGTGGGAGGGTGATGCATATAGAATGGCGTTATGAAATGTGAAAATTCATGGTTGGAACTGAAACTATATGCAGAAGGAAACGCGAAAGAGATGGTGAAGGAAGGAGCGATATGGGAACTGGTGAGGATATCGAGAGAATGTTCGAGAGAAGACATAAGAAGTCTTGCTCATCGGACTCTGACTTCAAGTCCGGCCTTCCTCACCGAACTCAGACGCCTCCGGGTTGATCTCCGGTGAGCAATTTTTTTTTTTTACCTTTTCATGATCTTTAACAAAGAAGTTGCAGAATAGTGGGAGGATGATCATTTATGCTGTGGAGGTGTATATTTGATTTTGATGCCTTGTGTATTTATATAATATATATATATATATATATATATAATATAAATGTAGTAGGAGATGATGATGAAACAAGGGCTTGCAAAATCTTGTGCATTCAAATTTTTTAAAAAAAACAAAACAAAACCAAAGCTGATGGTTTTGTTCTCATGTTTCTTTTTTGTTCCTTTGTGAAATTTCGTTTTATTTTCTTCTGTTTCCGAATGTTATGTTTCGTGTACACGACGACAGGCGTCTCCCCTTTTTTTTTTCCTTTTTAATCTGATCCTTTTGGTAAATTACAGAGCTCGAATCTTTTCCCATCGCAGTTTGTATGAAGAAAAACGAAGTTAATAAGATTTATCGATACAATGTTTCTCATAACACAACCAAAAACAAAATCAGACAAAAAAAATTGAGAGAGAGAGAGAGAGAGGTTTCAGAGGTTTAATTTCAAACAGAATCTTCATCTCCCGACAGCCCAAATCAAACCTACAAGTTCAGAAGGATACATCTCTCTGCCATTAATTGCACGCACAAACATTGGGGGGGAAAAATCCATCCACTAAACCACAAAAACCTGCTTCAATCAACCAATTCTTTCAACTGTCTCTCCATCCATGGAGGAGATTAAACTGTGTCAACCTCAGTCCTCGTACCCATCCAGCGCCGAGTATATCATCCTACACCACGTTTAAAACACGATTATTTAGCCTCCGATCTAACGGAATTCAGCGATATATACATATATGTTTCGAGAGAGGTCGGGTATTTCACCAGAATATGGTGAGAAAGAGGATGAGGATTATGTATGCGAGTTTGAACAGCCGTTTCTTCTTTTCCCAGTTCAGCAAGTTGAAGATCTCTGTCACATCTATCAAGTGCTGCCCTTTCGAGTAACTTCCATTAAAAAAAAAGGGTCGGATCAGCCACTTAGAATATGTTCTCACACACATTTGGATCAAGAAACGAGACGGCGAAGACAATAACTTACAGTTGGTAATCGTAGTAGAGATAGGGTAGACACAAGAGTGTCATTAACCAATGTCCGGTCACGAGGTAGAATAAGCATAGAGTGCCTTGAACTATGAATTCCGGTAATACCACAAAGTTTATTCTTGAGGCAGAGTCGTAAGGGTTGATGTAATCGAACTCCAGATCAGCTAAGCAAACAAGCTGCCACGAAAAATTTCAGTTTCCGGTTGGTTAGTTCACCGCAACTTCAGCCTAGGGAGAGTTCATAAATGGAAATGAAGAAATTTCCGGTGTTGTACTCAAATCAATCACCGAGAACAAGTATTTATACATTGTAAACCGAATTAATCCGGAATAAACCGGATATAACATTCTAACAAGTCTTTTCCAAGACCAGAAAGTCGGTAGAGTAAGGCAAACAGCTTTTTGTCATTACAAGAACTAAATGTTTCTCCGACAAAGTTATCCCCGAAGGTCTTAACCATATTTCCCGAATCCCGAGTTCAGGAACCAATCAAGGATGGCTCCAAATTCCACATAACACAATTGGAAACCAACGACAGCAAATATGAAATGGGAATCAAGTAGGAAATGGCAATAGAGTATCAAAAAGAGATCCAACCCGGTTGTTTTCTCGATCTCATCAGCCTCATGTATCAGTTTAGACTCAACGACACGTCTCTTTCATTACTCTTATCACACAAACAAAACCTCGTTTATTAAGGAATCAACTATCTAACTACTAAGTTAGCTCTGGAAACCGTACAACTAGATTGACCTGAGATTGTAGAACACTCTTTATGCGTGTATATACCAAACAACTATGAGAACATGACACCGTTTTAACGAAACTAACAGTCTCATAGGCATTATACTGAACCCATGAAACAGTTTAAGGATCAAACCCAAAGGCTCGCAAATTGTTGCCACTTGAAGCCACAGCTAATTGAGTTACAGACATGTTGTATGGATCATCCCCCAAGAGCTCAAATACTAAAAACCATCGTTTCATTTGAATAAGAGACTACAATAAGAAATGGGTTCCAAGGATTTTGTTCATTCATCAACGGGCCTAGCTTATTACAGACCAAGAACAGGCAAACTTTCTCAAAAGAGCAGATGGAAATCAGCAGCAAATACGGTAAGAAAGTTGAAAGCTTTTTAGGGTTTTGTTCAGGAATCGGATCGAACCTGGTAAACGATGATTCCGACAAGGGCAATGAGGAAGAAGAAGGAAATCAACCATGTCCAGACATCTCCCATCCTCTTCCCTGACGCTCCGACACTTACCTCGGATCTATTCAGATTATCTTCCCTCCCCAAATTCCGTTTCTATGTTCGTAAAGTTCTTTTAGGAAATGAAATGAAAAACTGAGAGAGAGAATTCAGGGAAGAGAAACAGGGAAGAGTTTCGTGGTCGGAATCTTGAACTGAACCGTTCAGTTCGGTTTGTCTGTGTTTCAGAATCTGATCGGAAAGCCCTTGTAATTGTAAAGCACGAGACTTTCGGTTCTTGGATTTGACGGCTTGTCCCGGTTTAATAAAACCGAATTTCATAAATACATCATTTATAATATATACTAGTGGGCCTAAAAATATTGTGGATCACAAATAAGCCCCATTTTCCGGCATTCCGGTCGCTTCCCACGATCAGATGATCCAGTTGGAACGCTCGAAAATGATTCCGTGAGGCGGTTGATTGATGTCCGGAGGTGTTGAAATTGTTCAGCCATGGTGGTTTTGATCTAAGCAAGCTCGCCGCGGACGCGGTGGATATCCATGATGCGAAAGTTGATTGGAAAAACAATGAGCGGAGGAAATGAACCGATCGGTATATTGGGTTTGGCTTTCACTCCTGTACGAACCGATCGGTATGCGTCAGACCCGGTTCACTCCGCATATAAAGCTACGTAGCTACTCGCTTCATCGTCCCACACTGCGTCATCTTTGCTGATACTCGAGGGTCAAATTCATTCACAACCATGGAAGGAATCTTAAAGCATAATAATAATATAAACTAAACTTTCACCGTTCTTAACAGGAAGAGGAGATCTTGAAACACTTAAAGACATTGCCAGTTAGTTTTCATCTGCAGGATGAATCTCATCGTCACCTTCGGGTTTATCCTTTTTGTTTCTTCTTTCTTTCCTCTCGTTCCATCTCGCCCAAACCCACCTCAGGACAAGAAACCCTCCAAGCGCATACACCTGAAAAGGTTTTTCCGAACATCGATCCAAGTGTTTTCTTTTGTAAAATTATTAACATCATCAAAGAAAAAACAGAGAATTTAAAGAGGCAAAGGATGGAGAGAAATGCCCGAGCCATTCTATTCAAGCTCTTCATCGGTGTTTCTGATAGAGACCATGGCTAAACCATGAGGGCAGTGTACAACTCATAAGTAAAGTGCCTAACCTATCCAATCATTAAATGTAGTTAGCAAGCAGTTTTGAAAAAAAAAAGAAGAAGGGTCCTAGACAGTGATCGTATCGCATTCTCGAGCTGAAACTAAGTGAAAAAAGTCCGGTCTCTCTCTGCCAATGAAATAAAAAAAAAGGAACTACTTGGACTAAATGGAAAGTAGGGTAATTGGACAAGGAAGTAAAACGGTAGCTGTAACCATACCAAATGCAACGGAGAAAACTCCAATTAGGCAATTAGGCACCTGAAGTCACAAGCAGATGACCGCTACTTACATTTACATAGACTCTATAAGTCATGCTTCCAAGTTTCACACATATGACAGACAAAAAAAAAACATAATGCAAACAAGATCATAAAGAAATCCAAATCAGTTTCAGTGACTAAACCAAAAGAACAAAAAAAAAAAACAGTGAAGAAATAGGCAACAATCGGGCATTTGTAATCATAAGCAGCCTTTGGAGAAATGTATACCACACTACCACCATTACTCATCCTCAACATTCTCCTATCCGTACATCTAAGAAAACAAAAACATATCGGTGATACACCTCCTCATCACAAAGTTTGCATCTTTATCCAAAGCTTCAAATTCAATTGGATTAAACTCCTACCTTTTTCAGATCCCAGTTGGGTCTCTATATTTATAGCTGTGGGTGAGATAGGGATTAGCAATTCACATTCATAAAACATGAATCCACCAGCTTGAAAAGCTTACACATAAGAATCACAAATAACCCTCGAAATCTTGGCACCATCCTACAGTTTTTTATCCCCAAACATCCTCTGCAATGGTCTTCCTTTTCTTCTCAGAGACCTACCAATCAAACTATGGATAAAATACCAATTTCCACTCCACGGTGAAATGTCCTTGTCCAAAATATCGGGTTTTTTTTTTTGCCACAGCACAGGTTAAAATCAAATCTCAACCCTATCTCCTAAACCCTTAAATTCAAATCTGTTCCAAACAATTTGATTCCTTCCCTCAAAATTTTTTCCTACCAATCAAACAGAAAACCCTCCATTTTTACCTGCCAAAGAACCACAGAGTTCGAAGTCCTCCCGGAGCTAAACTCGGCCTCCGCCTCCAGTGGCTCCACAAACTTCGGATGCGAATACGGAAAAGACACTCTCGCAACACTCCGATCCTCGGCCTCTCCGCCACCGCCGCTTTCCGTCGTCTCGGGCTTCGCTAAATTGTCATCGGATTCGAGTTTTGGTTTGTGGTTCAGAAATGGGAATTTGAATTGGATTTTGGGGAAGAAGGACGGAGGGCTTTGGGGAGACATCGGATCGTGTTCCTCAGACGCAGCCATTTGAGGGTTTTAGCAGAATTTTTGCTCTCCTAGGGTTTTGGGTTTGATTCGGCAGCGGATAAACACCGAGAAACGAAGAAGCCGCTCGTGTGGCTCACTTAGCTCGTGTGGCGTTTATTTCCAATATTTTTGTGCTTTTTTGAAAATCTCAAATAAACGTGCCATTTGTTACTGATTTTAAAATTTGCAAAAACATACACAAACTCTCTCGAATTTAAATTTTAAACTCCAAAAAATTATAGGTTAAACAACGATTTCAAAAAACAATTTTTTATACATCTTTATAAAATTCATGATTTTAATTGTAATGTTTTTACAAATTTTTTATTTTATATATTAATCTGAGACTTCACATTTATTAATTATTTATATAAAAAATTTATCTCATTTTTCTGTTTTTGTATGCTTAAAAAACAAATACATGGGTCTGGTTCGATTAACGTCGTATCAGAACCTTAACACACACCTAAATCTAGTTTGGTTTTATTTCTTTATTAAAATTATCAAACCCATTTAAACCGAAACTATATCCTATAGAAAATATATCATTTTCGAAAATTTGATAATACAAAGATACAGGAGAAAACATGTAAAAGGATTCCTAAGTCTTAATCTTATTTGGCAAAAGAGGATAGAATTATTGGAAACTTTGTCGAATACTCTTAACTTCTTGGCCGTCCATGGTCCGATAAGTGACAAGAAATATCTATATTTTTTTTTCGCTGATGACGAGATTTTGTGGGAAATTTGTAGAATTTTGATATATATATATATATATATATTTATATATAAAATGGAAATGGTAAAGGAATTTCATTAAGATTTTATAGAAGAAAAATGAAAATTTAGAGTTTTTGTTTTGTTTTCCTGAATAGATTGCCAACGTTTTCTCTAGAATGTTTGAGCACGGACCACTACGTTCATGCTTTTTCTGTTTTTTTTTTCATGTTTTTATCTCCTCCCCTAAATTATAGAAAAAAAGTCCAATCATTCTCAAATTACATATTCTATAATATATATATATATATATGTGATAGTTTAAGATTTTTTAAATACTATAATTTTTGTTTTTTTAATTATTATTATTGTTATTTGATACTTTCGAATAGTAGTACAAACTTGAAATCTAAACCAATAAGGCAGCACTATATTCTATTTTAACAAATCAAAATAAAACCAAACCGAACCAAGTCTAAACCGGTAAAAACCGAGTCGGCCGTCCCACGAGATTTTTAATCCTCTTACCGCGAGGGCAAACGCAGATGCCCTCTCGTTCGATACTCCGACCGATCTGAAAGAAACCACCGAAGCAAAGTCGCGACTTTTAGCGTTTCCGATGTATCATCCGACCAGAGGCGGTGTTCGTGGCGGTCGAGATCGTAAGTTTCTTCTTCTCTCATCGGGCAGGATGTTGTGTTAGGGTTTTTTTTGTATCATCAATTCGATTTGGATTTTCCTGTCCTTAATCCAAGAAATTGCGGTGCCTGGAAAGATTTGAGATACGGGGAAATTTTGATTTCGGTTTTAAAATTAGGGTTCTAACTTTGCTTCTGCAAGGAAGTCGGTAGGCGAAGATTAAGAACCACTGCTACTATTTCTCTGCACGCTTCTTCGTTATGTGTGGCGGGGATATAATAAGGTTCACATTCATTTGTATCTGCGGTTTCTGGTGTTGTTGAATCCATCAAATATCGTGTGGATTTGGGTATAATCATATGAAACTGGGGCATAGTTGTAACCGATTGTGGTGATACGAGTTCTAAACTTAGAACATATCAATCTCAGGGTTCGGAGATTCCTTGTTCTCTCTGTTTTGATGTTTTGACTGCAAAATTCGAATGTTTACGTTGGAGCTGGACTGATGTTGTTTATAAGTGCAGAATTCAGTTGGGACGATGTGAAGGTTGATAAACATCGGGAGAACTATCTTGGTCACAGTGTCAAGGCCCCCGTTGGAAGATGGCAGAAAGGTAATAGCTTTATTCGTCTTCTTGATTACGAGGATGTGAATCGGTGATGAAGAGAATATACTTGATTCTTAAAGTAGACAGCACCCTGTTGCATAAATTAGAGAAACAAAATGGATTAAAACAGAAAAGTTTGTATATTTTCATCTGAGAATTTGTTTAAAGAGAAGCTTCCACTCTCTCCCTTACAACCTTTCCCAAGTGAAACACTGAGCCCGTCACCGGTTTTGCATCAAGTACTGTCGCTTATAACAAACCCTATAAGTCTGCATTATTCCTTGCATGATATGAGTGATATAACTTTTGGCATTTAGCTGATTCGGGTCTGGCTCAGCCTCTGAAGCTCGTAGGGTTCTCGTCACAGATGACGGTTCCTGTAGCTATCGGTTTTTCCCCCTCAAAAACCATGGGGTTATTCTGGTTGTGAAACAATTACTATTCATATTCTCTTTACTATCCTTTGGCATTGCATATTTGTGAAGGCTAATCACGTGGTTCGTATAGATTTTTGTCAATGGCTTCAGTTTGAAGTTGTCCGAATAGAGATTATTTCTTTTGTCAATATCATCAGGTTTTATAAGCTTACTGGACTGATAATCTTTGCGTGGATGAAATGAAACTGAACAGGTAAAGATCTTAACTGGTATGCTAGAGATAAACGAGGGGGGAGTTCCAATGAAGATGCCTTAAAAGAGGAGATAAAAAGAATAAAGGAAGAGGAGGAGCAGGCCATGAGGGAGGCACTTGGCTTGGCACCAAAGTCTTCAACCAGACCTCAAGGCAATCGCCTCGACAAGCACGAGCTTTCTGAACTTGTCAAGCGTGGCTCTACTGCCGAGGACGTCGGTTCAGGCCATGCTGAAGCTGCATGGGTTCACGGTGTTGGCTTTGCAAAGTATGTATTTTTCACCCACCCATGAATATCCCATTTGCGGTTTTTGATGGATCTTGACGGTTGTTTTGTTCACATTCGTGCAGAGCACCCCGCCCTTGGGAAGATCCCAAATCACTTCCATCCTTTGAGAAAGAAGAAGATCCGCCGGTAGTGTCGAAAACTGTTGGGAATGAACCCATCGATTCCGAGGGCGATGAGAAGAAGGGGAAACCCGAGAAGCGAGAAAAGCAAGACCGGCATGAAAGGCGTGAGAAACGTAAGAGGCATGAAAAGACACACTCTCGTGATTCGGATGGCCGGAAGAAACGCGAGAAAGACAAGGGAGGAAGGAAGCATAAGCGGCATGGTTCTGATTCGGGCTGAGAGTGTTCTGAATTACATTCACTTTCCGGAAGATCTTTCTCTATTCTGTCTAGTGATGTGAAAAACATATTATTTGCTTCCCTCGATCCGGTTTAGTATAAATGGTTTAGTTACTTTTGGATCCGGTTTGATGTATTGGGCAACGGGCCCACAAAGGCTTCTTGGGATATCTCAATTAAGTTTGGTTAATTATCTGTTTGATTAATTATGTTCCTACCGTATGCAATGTGACAGGTCCACCCGAACCGGGCGGTTTGAACCGCGGACCGCTGCTTGGGGTTTTGATTTTTGACTAATTTCCCATTAATATTTTAAAATTAATTTTTCTCCCCTTTAATTAAACCATCAAATAATTGTAACAAAACCATTATCGAAATATATGCATTTAAATCTATGTTATAAGCTTGTTTCTTTTACTTTGGATTTCATATTTCCCTATATATAGAATTGAAACTTGACATTAAGTTACTTACGATTTAAAATATTTGCATAATCAGAATGTATGATGCGATAGACTATAATAATGTACAATCAAAAACCCAAAAAAAGGTATCAAACCCAAGAATGAAACCAACGAGAAAATGCCAATATTTAACTTTTGACCCTCCAAAAACCCAAAAAGAAAACTATAATTAAAAACAAAAAAAACACCGCTAAATATTCATTTGGGATTATGATAAATTTTAATTACAATCTCTAAAACATGGCAAAAAAAACCCCATTAATTTAAACTCCTAAGGATATCTTTAGAGTCTCGTTGTCGTTTTCACACTTTTTGACCGTACAGTCGTCGTCTTCGTCGCCGTCACTGCAATGCTTGCAAACCACCTTGCACTTCACCACGCTTCCGTACACATAAAAACCGGGTTGAGCCATAACCTGAACCGAGTCCCCTACCGGACACCTAACCCGGTCTCTGCCAATTTCCTCCATGTAAACCGGATCGAACTGAACCCCTTTCTCCACCCGAAAGATCTGGAGGCCCGGGTTAACCGAGTTTGCCAGTAGGTGAACCAGCCACACACTCTTCGACGCTCCGAAGAAAGCCTGCAAAAACCAGAGTCCGGTTAGCTTATTCAAATAACCGAAGACGAATCCATTGAACCGGTCCGGTTAAGTGGATGATTTACCTGCAAGAGCGGGTCGG
>NW_010966881.1:2455978-2456640 GCF_000463585.1 Tarenaya hassleriana | reverse complement strand
GAGCGGTTCGGACCAAGCCCGGTTCCAGGAGAGCATCGAAACGACGTCGCTCAGTTTCCGATCACAGAACCGGCTGAACTCTTCGGAGAAATGCTTTGTTCCTCTGCTCAGAACTTCTTCCCAAGTAAGCCCTGAGAGGAGATTGAAGGACGAGTAGTTGGATTCAGAGCGATCAATCGGGTCGAGAATTCGGGTCGACCCGGATTTCTGAAACCCGGAAGCTTCAAAGTCCTCGAAGAAGGATTTGCTCAGGAGGGCTTCGAGGTAAAAGATCAGACTCTTAGGGTTTTTGGCGAAAGAGTTGATTTTTACGTCGAAGGGTTGAAGAAGAACGGATAATCTCTCGTAGACTTTCCCACCCACTGTTCGTAGCTGCGAAGCAAGGGATCTGCTCAGTGCCCTGATCGAGGATCGGGATTCCGACACGGAGACAAGGAACTGCTGGATGATCCTGTCGTCGAGCCCGTCTTCTTGTCGGATTCTGAAGCTCTGTTTCTGGTTGTTACATTCGTCGAGACCCGATTTCAGGTTGTGGCAGTAAATCTCGAGCTTTGTGAGCTTCTTCTCGAGCTCGGCCATGGAGGATTTCAGCCTCGAAGCTTCGAAAACCGCTTCTTCTTTCTTCTTCGTCGCTTCTACGAGCTTATGGGAAAGCTCCGCAA
>NW_010966881.1:2392845-2455968 GCF_000463585.1 Tarenaya hassleriana | reverse complement strand
CTTCCCTCGACGCGGAGGAGGAGGGCGGCGGAGCAACCGTCGGTTTCGGGCTTTTCCGAGTCAGAGACTGAAAAATCGATTTGATTATCACGTTAGGGCTCGGGATGAACGATGGGTTGTGATTCTCGAGAGGTACAACGGAGAATCTTTCCCGATGAGGGTGATGGGGCCGACAGTTGTTGCAGGAGACGGCTCCGGTGCCGTCGTCTTCACCGGGAAAAGTGCTGTCGTGTCGTTTCCTGGTGGTGGGTTCGTCGTTTTGGCGGCGGTGGCGGCGGCTCGGAGTGGCGGAGGATCCGCCGTCGCTGCTTGGGGTTGTTCTGTTTTTACATCTTTCTTCGTGGAGATTGTCTTCTTCACATTCTGGTATCTGGAAGAACAAAAAGGGAGAAAAACATCAGTTTTCTGGGGAAAATATGCAGGGAGGGATCATGTCATAAGGAGTACAAAAGGTTGAATTTTTAGATGAACAAGTGACGGCAGTGGTTCTGTCCAGTTGTTTTCCTTCATTTTCTCGGGAAACAAACAAGGGATTAGAAAAAATTGCTGGGCAACACGAAGAAGTATATTCAAGGTGAACACGAATGAAAAGGTTCTGCATTTTTGTTAGAAACGTCAAAAAAAAAGGGACGCGTTATTGGACTAACAGAGTAGAACATGAATCTCAGTTCTTTTCTTTCAAAACTAAAGATTTTTCTTGCGTTTTCCCGGGAAACAAACAGGGTTTGACTTACAGGAGTGAAGTGGAAGGATTGGTGAAGAGACCGAACGGGAGATTTGGAAGGAGAAGAAGAAGACGACGGAGCCATTTTTGTATCTTTTTTTCGTTTATCTCATCTGTTTTTTTTTTGGATTCTGGCCCCTTTTTTTATTATGGTTGCTTTAATATCATACCTTTATATATATATATATATATATATAATATTAATATATATTTTTTCTTTTAGTCATCATAAATATGGAAATACAATTATGATTTTTACCGGTAAGTAAGGTTTCTCAGTGTATACTTTCTATCCAAATTTGTTCAAATAATAAATGTGTTTCCAATTTTCCTCACCTTAGTATAAAGATTCCGATCTAACAAAATTTTATCTTTCTCCAAATTTCTTTCTATAAATAAATTTTTATCTTCACTAATGGTTTGTAAATCTCAATCTTGTATAAAACATTTTTGTTAAATTCTAAACTCATAATTTTACAGGTGCAGAGGAAAATCCATAATTTCATATTTATTTGAAGTGTATTAGACGATCATTTGAAAATAGTATACAGTCTAAACCTAGATATTACAATAAATTAATCACAAGTAAAAATAAAAACTAATTCAAATTAGGAACATGCATGCATGCATGCATGTATGTATGTATGTATGTATGTATGTATGTATGTATGTATGTATGTATGTATGTATGTATGTATGTATGTATGTATGTATGTATGTATGTATGTATGTATGTATGTATGTATGTATGTATGTATGTATGTATGTATGTATGTATGTATGTATGTATGTATGTATGTATGTATGTATGTATGTATGTATGTATGTATGTATGTATGTATGTATGTATGTATGTATGTTACACATGTAAGTGGTAATTATTGGAATTTCCTTGGATATGTAAAAAAGATGGGTATGTATGTATACACACACACATATATATATAATATATAGGTGTTGCATATCTACATTTGTTGTTGAAAATATGTACATAAGCGTGCCATAAATTTGATTCCACATCCATCCATATATAGATATCATATCTCCTTAGAATGACATAAAATACAAAACTATACATACAACAATTTATATATACGTGTATAATGGGTATAATAACAAAAATCATAACCAAACAGAATTTATGCAATATTTTTCTATTTCCATTTTTCATGTGTGAAGTACATAAAACATCACAGGAGAAGATGCTTTCTAATAAATGCAATTGGGTGGTAGATATACGAGGTGGACCAAATATTTAAATTATCAAACATATAAAAGTTATAAAACAATGCATGTACGTCTGTGTGGTATTGCGCTATTATGTTCATAAGCTTATTATAGAAAAAAATCATTTAAATTCTATGTCCTATCTGTGGTGGGAAATTTATGCATTTGTTACGTTAAATCATGTGCATAAATATTAAATTTTTATTATCGATTGCCGCTCCATGTTTCAAATCTTTATTAAGTCAGAGACACAGATATTCGATGGCCAATATAAAATCAAACCGGTTAATATGTATGCGAATCAAATTTTATCTAGAAATTAATTGGATGTTATTTCTTAGAATCAAATTAACTGTGTTTGAAATAATCTGAACTAATAAAAAATTTTAAAAAGTAATTTTTTTTTACAAAATAAATATGATTTTAATGAAAAAACAAACATAAAAAAATTAAATTAAAATCAAATCGAAAAATCACACTTTTCTTTTTAAATAGATACATTTTTAAAACCAAAATACAAAAAAAAATCACTTAAAAAACACAAACTTTCAGAAAACTTGTATAGAAATACATAAATTTTGAAATTTATACCAAAATATTGAATTTTTCAAATATTTAGAAAACTCATATATTTTGGTTTTAAAAAAAATAAAATTCGTATATAATTATATATGAAAGTTTTTTTAAAGTTTATTTTTTTTAAAGCGATTTTTAAAAAATATGTAATTTGTTTGAATTAGGGGAGAATAAGGAGATACAGTGCTCACTATTGATATTGGTGAGAATGCCAAGAATAGATATGAATGAAGTATGGGAAAAAATAGGAAATAAATTATCCATTATATATATATATATATAAAGTTTGGATTTAGCGTGTGATGGAATTGATAGAAATTAAATGAGGGCTAACAATTCGACCCACCCTCATTTATTTAGCATAGACCCACGTGGAAATGCCTACAAAAAAATATTTAGCATACCACTTGGTACGGTCGATGGGTGTCGTTGCCTTGCCGCATTTGTTCCGCTCTTTTCCGACTCCCATGAAATTAACTTTCTGAGTCTCTGTCTTGTGATTTTATTTTATCGTTTTATAATAATAAAAAACACACACCTCTCACCTGCTTTAAATGAAAAGACTTTTCAACATTTCAAGCTAATTCTATATATATATATATAAACTGGGTTAACTTCTATTATATCTTTAATGTGCTAAAACAACATCCACTCATACCCTTTTCTTTAAAAAAAAAAATTGCAACTTCTATTATACCCTCTTCTATGCATAATGACTAAAATACCCTTAATGTATTATATTATATAATTTTTTTATTAAAAAATATTTCTCTTAAAACGCATGATTTTTCTCTCTCCTCCCTTTTTTGGTTTCTCTCTCTTCTTTTTTGAGTTTCTCTCTCCTACCACTCTCTCTCATCAAATTTGTCCACTCTCTTGCACTTTCTCTCTCTTCTGATTTTTCGTCAAAATTATTCAAAATCAAAACAAAATCAATGAAAAATTAGTTAACAGTTGAAAATAAATAATCAATTGCAAAAATCTTATTGTTTTTCATACACATTGATGGTTGTGGGTGTTATTTTGATGAAGAATGATGTTTTTTCTATTTCTTTTCTTCTACTTGGTGATGTTTGTGAAGTTTTGTCTTTTGTTGTATGGTATTGTCATAGATTTGTAAAATCTTATTGTTTTTCATACACATTGATGGTTGTAGATGTTATTTTGATGAAGAATGATATATTTTCCACTTATTTTCTTCTACTTGGTGATGTTTGTGAAGTTTTATCCTTTGTTGTATGGTATTGTAATATATCTGATTCGGATGGTACCAGATTCACATGGTACCATGTTCACATGGTACCATGTTCACATGATCACATGGTACCATGTTCACATGGTCACATGGTACAAGATTCACATAGTTACATGGTATCAGGTTTACATTGTCACACGATGACATGATCTCCATAATAGTCGGATTGATAATAATGGTCTCATGGATTTAAATTAAATGGTCAAATGGTAATAATTATCACATGGTACTATGTTCATATGATCACATAGTCACATAGTCAAGAATAGTCAGGAATGTTAATAATGTTCACATGATACTATATTCATATGGTCACATGGTCACTGTGTCCAGAATAGTCGAATTGATCTGCATTTTGTATTTATATTTTCTATAACTATTATAGACGGACGAGATGAGAGATCGATAATTGTATATTTTTTGTATGATGGTAAATGAATAGTGAATAAGAATGGAGAATATATATGAATGAGAAGGAAAAGTGATGAAAAACTAAAGAGTGTTGGAAGTTACCGGATCCGACTATAATTGGAAGTTGCGTACGGCATTGATTTTAAACTCGAAACGTTGTAGTGTAAGAAAACACAATCTCATTCATAGTTACAAACATGTATCAGAATCAAGCAAAACTATGAGGGGTACAAAGAAACTGGAAGACAAATGAAAAAGTGGGAGACCTAAACAAAACCTTTTTCAGGTCCTAGCGAAGTCCGAAAGTGAATCCATATCGTAACAGGAGTATCAACATCAATAAAGTTTGAAAGAAACCCTAATTTTGAATGAATAAACAAATATAAATTGTATAATATTATTATATTATATCTTTATACTAAAACATTAAGATTTTTGTATAATAACGTATTAAAATAATGAATTATAATACTTTGGTTCTATTTTATATAATAAAAAATAATAAATAATTTATCTCATATGAGTAGTGGTTGGGTCTCATGTGACCAATGTGACCAATGTACAATTTTACACTATGTGACCATTGTGACCGGATGTGACCTGTGACCAAGTGACAAAAGTAAATACAGGTGGAAACATACTTTTCAAGCTTTGGTCTATTATTATAAGGTATAAGGAAAACAAATATTATGTTGATGACAAAATTACAAAACATTAAAACGAATTTGTAATATAAAAAGACCAAAATTGTCAAAATTCTTTATAAAAGACTATGGACATTAATGTATCACATTTGTGAAAACTACTTTTGTACACAAAATTCGAATAACTCAATTATTATAGTTCAAAATGGTGCATATGGAATATGTGATGATAATCAGATCGATTCATTTGAAAATATCCACTAAATCGACCCTTGTGACCAACTGTGACCCATTGTGACCGAAATATTGTGGGTCCCAATTTGAATATGCAATATTTCTGGTGGGGCTCAGTATAATCCAAGTGTACAAAAAAGTTACGGTTGACAAGTCATCACTGATTTTGGTGTGACCCCACATTTTCAACCCATATTTTTAGCATCCAATATTTTTTTAACCCAAATTTTTTTCCCTCAAAAAAATTTCAACCTAAATTTTTTTCCTTCCAAAATTTTTCAATAAAATTTTTACCTTCCAATATTTTTCATCTCATATATTCAGGTATAAAATAAACATAAAACATAACATCATAACATAAAATTCTTTAGATTTATAATAAACAAACAAAAAGTCATAACGAAAAGAAATAAATTCATAACATAAATAAGTTATTGATTCTACTTCTCAACACTTCCATTGACATATATGACGGTTGCAAGGAGACAAGCCGTGAGAATGAGATGACAATCATTAGTCTCGATTAACAATCATAAACTTGAAACACCTTTTCATTGAAATCCACTTTAATGGTGTTCTTGCATACCCAAGTGGATTTTTTTCCGCCACCTTATTGGCAATTATAAACTTGGAGCACTTCATATATTATCTCCTCAATGTGCTATAAAATAAATATGTCAGCATTCTAGATCATATCACCATATGACCGTGTGATATGATACCTTGTGACCGAGTGACATGGTACCATATGACCGAGTGAACATGGTACCATGTGACCGAGTGAACATGGTACCATGTGACCGAGTGAACATGGTACCATGTGACCGAGTGAACATGGTACCATGTGACCGAGTGAACATGGTACCATGTGACCGAGTGAACATGGTACCATGTGACCGAGTGAACATGGTACCATGTGACCGAGTGAACATGGTACTCTGTAACCAAACGATCATGATACCATGTGACCGAGTGACATAAGATATGTGACTATGTAACTTGTGACATGTGACCAAATAGGATAAACTCTCATGTGACCGTGTAACATGGTACCATGTGACCAATTTAACACAGTACCATATGACCATATGTTAACAAGTCACCATGAAACTTGTGACCAAGTGGCCTGAGACCATGTAACCAAGTCACTCGTGACCATATGACCTACTATCCTGTGAACTGTAACCATGTCACTTGTGACTTGTGACTATGTCACTTGTGACCATGTCACCTGTAACCTGTGACCATGTGACTAAACTGATCATGTGGCCTGTGACGATGCCACCTAAATCACTCTGTAACATGTTACCACGTAACTTAAATCAACATTTGGCATGTGGTTTTTTTCACCTTGTGACCATACAATTATGTAACATAAATTATATCAAACTCTATCACCTATATGAGTGAGATCCAAATTAACATATTATTCATCATTCAAATATCGCCTCATACATCCATGTGATTCAAATCAATCCGATTTTAACTATTTCACATCACAATCGATTATTTGACTTCAATCCCAATATTTTATTTTGAAATCCAAAAAAATTCAAAAACATAACCCTAAATTTATATCCGTAAAATCCTCATGCTAACACTTAAAGTCAACGTAAAAAAATTTCAAAATCTAACAAACCTGAGAAAAAAAAGAAGTAACCTACCCGATGATCGTTTAACTCATTAATTTGTATTTGGTTCTCAATCTCTTCAAAGATATCGATGAAAATGAGTATTGGGCTGAGTATGAGTCTTTTTTTTTTCGTTTGTGACTTCATTTCTTATTTGAATCACATGAGAGTTTAATAGATAGTGAGAGATTCGACTTTTTCAAATTTTGGGTAAAGATTCAATAATTTCGAAAGAGAGCGAAAGAACATATAGCAAGAGGTAGGAGAGAGAAAGATTTTCAGAGAGGTAGGAGAGAGAAAGATTTTCAGAGGTAGAAGATAGATGCATCGTGAGTAGAGAAATAATTATCTTTTTGTTTTTTTAATTTTTTAAATTGAGAAAAAGGTTTTTTCGTCTTTTTGGATTTTTATAAGGGTTTGAATGTCTTTTAAACTGTGCAAGACTCTTTTTTTTAATTTTGATTTTGGAGGGTATTGACAGAAGTCCGTAAAGCAGTCAAAGGGTACTTCAGATATATCCCCATATAAACTAATACAAATGTGTAGAAAATTGGATTAAATTTTTTTTACATGGTTTTATAATTTAAATATTTGTATTAGATGATTAAATCGTTTTCATATATATATATATATATATTATATATAATTTTGAGTCTTGGATTGAATAGAGACAAAATTCAATGTATTCTCCAAAATACGTATCTATAGTTACTTAATCTCCCATGTTTCTTCCTTCTCATTCCCATCTCTTTCTAAATTAATTATCTGATGCGTCATTCTATTCAAAATGATACTATCAACATATACACGCACATTCCACTCATAAATTTTAGGTGAAGTTCATTAAGTTCCTCAACTATCTCCGTAACTTTTGGTGGACAAATTAATTCTCCATCTTCTATAGAATGGTCGAAATTTGCAAATAAAATTCAGACTAAAACAGAAATTCCGGTTCAATTGACCCGGTTCATTTAACAACAAAAAACCCTACCCTAAATCACATCTCCCATCTTCCAAACCAAATCACCAATTCTTCTTCTTCTTCTTCGGCAATGTGTATGTTTTTTTTTTTAATCATTGTTCCAATATCTTCGTGGGTCACCTAACAGTTGATGGTCCAGATGATGAAATGTGACAAAGTCATCGTTAAGATCCTGTTTCGATTTTACTGGTGGAGAGTGATGTAATTTCTGGATCAAAATGGTCTATATACAAAGACTCGTCTCCTAGGATAAATGTAGTTGGACCGAAGGCCCGAGGAACCATCCTGGTTATAAAAAAAATACATCTTCATCAGTGGCGGACCCACGTTATGACCAATGGGGGCATGTGCCCCCAGTAATGTTGCAAAAATGTCTTTGTACAATTTATTTCTTCATACCATTTCTTTTTTTATTAGGTATATATATACATTATTATATGTCTATGCCCCCAATTAAAATTTGGCGTGAGTCCGCTACTGATCTTCATGATTTCTACTCTATGCCTTACGAGGTGTTTGGGATTTGGTTTCGAATGGAGAAAATGGGATGTAGTTTATTTATTAAAAAAATGGACCTGTTTTAGTGAACCGGAATTTCCGGTTTGGTCTGAATTTTTTAATTTTTGAAATAACTTACGTAGCAGTGGTACATGACGTGCCAAGTTCAGGTACGATGATATTAATGTCCGTCGAAGGATCGACCTTGAATTTTACAAAAGAAGAGAAGAGAAACGTAAAAACAAGGGGCACGTGAAAGTAATTAATGGAAAGGGGAGAGGGTAAGATGGTCTAAAGATGCCTTTTTTCATCATAAAAAAAGCTCGCTGACATGTCACCGTGCACGTCACCCTCCTCGTCAGATTTTAATTTAATTTATAACAAAATAAATTATTTAAAAACACACGAAGAAATAAAAACCCGAAACTTGGGTTACACGGTTATGGGAGGACAACGTCAGACTGGTCAGGGATCGGACAAGCCAGACGCCGAAGAAAAACACAACGGCCCTCCCCTTGTTAAACTTTTTCCAATTTACATTTTTCATTTAATAACGTGAAAAACCGCAATCACTATCTTTTATATTGGATAAACTCATTTTCGTATAATTGTTTATAAACCACAAGAGAGATCTAAACTATATTAGATTACTTGTGTACGATCCAAATTCATTTTGAATATGAATTTTAAAAAAAATCAGATATTTTGTATTACAGAATCGGAACTTATCTTCATTGTATATAAGATCAAGTTATCAGTCTATAATTCAAACGTGTGTAAACATGAATTTCGGATATCACATCCGTAAAATGGTTAGATATATTAAAATTACGTATTTTTATCTAGATCGAATCACATCTTCGACGGACATTTTTACCAGATTTGTTTTTTGTATCTTTTGAGTTGGTCAGGGAGTATATGACTTTGGAACATAGCATATATATTGTCTATATATGTATACATACACCAAGTATGCACGTAGAACGTGCGCGTGGATCAGGATTCGTCTGAGCATTTGGGCTTGAGATCACCCGATTATAAAAAAAAAAAGAATGCACATAGAAAAATATATATTTTAGTGATTATCAATAACAGTGATAAGAAAAATCCCAGGTCTTGACATTTTCATTTGTAATTTTCTAAAATAATTCCAGATTTTCTTTTTCTATAGGTTTATTATAATCTATTCTGAAACTGGGAAAAAAAATGATAAAATCATCTGAAAGAAGAAGAAAAAAACGATTTATGATCGTTACAAAAAAAAAGTATGATGAGCCAGGCCCATATGAGTTGGGCCTTTACGTCATTTAGAACTTGGAAACGGCGCCGTTTAATTCCCATTTCCTTGGAAATCACAAACGCGCATTCAAAGATCGTCGGTTTTTGTGGTAGCCGAAGCGAAGAGCAATTTCCACGGAGGTCGCGAAGATGGGGAAATACAATCTGACCGACGAGCAGGTCTCTTCGATGAGGGAGGCTTTCATGCTCTTCGACACCGATGGCGATGGCAAAATCGCTCCGTCTGAGCTCGGGATCCTTATGCGGTCCCTCGGTGGCAATCCGACGCAGGCCCAGCTCAAATCCATCATCTCCTCCGAGAATCTCGCCTCCCCGTTCGATTTCGACCGGTTCCTCGATCTCATGGCGAAGCACCTGAAAACGGAGCCCTTCGATCGCCAGCTCCGTGACGCGTTCAAGGTTATCGACAAGGAAGGAACTGGGTTCGTTGCTGTCGCGGATCTGAGGCATATTCTCACCAGTATCGGCGAGAAGCTAGAGCCGAGCGAGTTCGATGAGTGGATCCGGGAGGTTGATGTCGGGTCCGATGGTAAGATCCGGTACGAGGATTTCATCGCCAGGATGGTCGCAAAGTGAGATCTAATCTTTACCTCGTTCTTTGAATTTGAATTTGAGTTGATTTCTTTTTGTTTATTTCTCTGTTGGTTTGAGCGAATTCTAGGGTTTGTTTGTGATGCCATTGGGGTTTGCTCTTGGGACAGTACGTACTAAATGTTCTTCCTGTCTGTGTGGGTGAATCCTCTCCCTAGTATATCTATTCCATGAATTTCTTAAATCCCTCGTCTTCTTGCCCTGTTTGTTGCTGTATGCATCTGTAATTCCATGAGTTGGATAAGGGAATGCGATTGATTCGTGTCTGCAAACTGAAAATGTGTTTGGTTTTGATAACACCACATTGACATCTTATGAATCTTGTTTGCTCTCAGATTCGAGTTCATGTTCTTGTTTGCTACTTATGTGTCTAGTTCTGTGTCCCTCACCACATGTCAACTGCATTCCTTCATATTCAATTCAAATAGATATGGGATCACGGGTTGTCTTGATATTGATCTACTGTCTGAACAAATGCCTTGTTCGTATTCTGAGTCATGCTACTATGGTTGTTGATGCGGACACACGATGAAAGATGTAGAGGTCTTGCAATGATCTTGAGCTTTGCTTTGTTCAACATCCTGCTCGCTGTTAAATTTGCTTTTCGTTTTGGAATGTTAAAAGCTCATAGGATGACTTCGAAGAAAGAACTGACCTTTCTATACACCCTTCTCAAAGGTTGTTCCTTTGGAAGATAGGATCGATGCATAGAGATGTTAGTCCAGTTGCACGACTCGGGTTTTGCTCCTCTTCGTGCTCGGGCAACGACGATCCATTTCGTTGTGCCCGTGTGATAGAATATATATATCTTAAGAAAAGAACTAGACTCATGCCATTGAGGTAGCAAGCCCTATGCACTGAGAGGAGTTTTGCTTCATCAGGTGAATAGATAATATAATCTTGAGGCTTTTTACTAGTTTCTTAATTCTTATGGGTACCTTGCCAGAGGATGTGTCTGAAACTCATTGATTCCGGTTCGGTTATTGGGATTGGACCGGTTTAAGGCTTAAACCCAAGTGGGTGATTCTGGTCCAGGGTAGGACCATGAAATTATATAAACCGGTATTGGATCCGGCAGTGGCTGATGGTTTACCGGTTCAGGTTCGTTAGCTAAATCGGAAGTGTTGGAACACATGAATGATGAATATTCGGACCGGCACAATACCAGGGGCGTAAAATGCACTAGTAACCAAAACCGAAAGTCTTGGAATTATTTATCAGTAAACCGGCAATAACGAAAACCGGTTATGACCACAGAAGAACAACGTTTTGAGGATGCGAAAATTAATTGGCAGTAAATAATCGTAAAATACCTTAATTTGTATAATCAAATTTGTGTGAACCGGATTGCCGAGCGGCGAAGTGCTAAGTAAGAACCCAATAGTGTTTGGTTTGGCTTATGTGAACATTAGTTTTGGATTCTTTCCTTTCGGTAAATATGTGAAATGGAATTTTGTGGGATGAAAAAAAATGTGATTTCGTAAATGGAACTTTTTTTTTTTCATTTTTCTATTTTAATATTTTTATAATTCAACTTATCTTTTAATTATCTTTCCTAAAACATATATATTTTCTTCATGTTATCTCTTTTAACCATCGCATCTTTCCTCGTCATCTTTTTCGTTGCATCTCTATTCATAGTGTCACATCAAAACATGGATCAATGATATCATCGAATTGGAAGAAATAGATTGAATATCCATAATTAGAGATCATAGAGAAAAAGAAAAAAAAGGTATGTTGAATTAGGAAATATATAAATAGATTACCAATTAACAACTTTCACATGAAATATTACACATCCCAAATTAACTTATATTCTTTTTACCCATTGATTGTATCAAGCACGTTATGCTTGTTTTTTACCATTTGTATGGGAATCTTTTTGTAATCAGTTAGAAACTGTTGTAACACCAGTATTTTTTGTAAGTACAATATAATCACATTAAACCAAAAAAAAAACTTATATTCTTTTTTTTTTCAAAACCGCATCCAAAATAAAGAAAGAAAGAAAAAAAACATAGTGAACATATGACATATCTTCGTATCCGTGACATAATCCAAGAATTATGGTTAAACAATTACCTTGTTCTATAATGTACGGAACCATTGTTTTTTATTTGCATGTTCTCAATAAATTTCTGGTTTTAATAATTTGAGAAATAGAAATTAAAATTATTTAGTGTGGACGAAAAATCCAAATCAAATCAAATAATATGAAGTCAGACTAAAGTAAACCAAATTTATTTCTTTTTTTTTCTGTTTTATATAAAAATAATAAGAATCCATACAAAAACTAAACTATTTCCAACCCAAATCGAAATAAGACAAAGAAATGATCGAAATGGTTTGTTTCCAAACAAAATAAATGTAATTTAGTTTAAATTCGGTGCGAATTATCCGTATATTAAATCCATGTCCGAAAAATCCTCATTTATATTATATATTTTAGACAATTTTCTAAAGAAAATGTGAGAATACTTGGACAATATTTAGTTGAATTTTTGTGTATTGGGTTATGATAACATTTAGAACGACAGCATTTGGCTTCGAACGCAAAGTTTCCACGACAACTGCCGAACTTTGTGGCCAAGAAACTAACGCACGACAACGACGAGACTTACTCCCGCATTCTACGGATTTCAAAGCAAAACATAAATAATAATAATAACATAAATAATAATAATAATAATAATAATAATAATAATAATAATAATAATAATAATAATAATTATAATAATAATTATAATAATAATAATAATTATTATTAAAGAAGCATTCAGCCCAAAATCAAGTCTCACATGGAAGAGAACTTCCTTCAGTAGATGTATCCGACAGGACCCCAAATCCAGAGAGATATACGCGGAGACCAAATGCCAAGAGAAAATTTTCTATTTACCAAATAATAATAATTCATGATTTGATTGGAATTCGATTTTTATCGATAAAAATATTTATTTTTTGGGTCATTTTTTATTCGATACAATTATGGTTTCTTTGATTTTAGAAAAATGATAATCATTCAATTTTTATTCAACTGATTTGATTACACTTATTATTATTAGATTGTTAACCAAATTCATCATCAATATCCAATTATCACAAAATATTGACCGAATAATAATAATAATAATATTCTGTTACAAAAAGGAATATAATTAAGGAATATGACAATTTCTCGTGTACAAGTAGAACACGTGTCAATATGTAAATATCTTCTAGATAATTTGCTTAATTCATTATAGAATGTATATATATATATACACATGTTTATTATCGGCCGCCATGCGCAGTTAAGTCTACAGAACAAATAATTAATTTTGGAGAAATATGGTATAAGTATGATCATTATACATTATATCAGTATGATTTTGATATTTATTTGGCCATTATCAAATGTTTCAATTAATTAACGAATTATAAAATGACATGAGATATACGTGAGCTGTTGCTTGCACGATTATTTCATACATATATATATATATATGTCACAGATGAAAAGAATATATATATAAAATACACGATATGGCTTATAATATAATATAAAAATAATATAAGCCATAAAAATGTATTAAAATCAGATTGATATTTGGGGGTCAGTTTTTGTTTTCATTGTTCCTTGTTTCTTCTTTCCTCTGGCCTTGTGGGCTCAATGCCGTGACATTGATGTTAAAAGATGTGGTATTTTCAAATTATTGATAATTATTATCAATAATTAAAATGCCGAAAAAAATAAATATAATTAATTTAAACTGTAGTACCATATAATATTCATACATCTTTTCTCATAAAATATTTCTACGCTCTCAATAGAGATTTTAATACAATAAATAGATATTGTGAACAAATAATAATCTAAATATTTAGTCTGATTAACGTTTCTTAATTTATTTTCTTTTACTTTAATCAGACCGGAAAAAAGGAACGTGTCATTTGAAATTAACCTCGTAATTTTTTGGTATAAAAATTAACCTCGTTTTTTTTTTTGTTATAAAAATTAACTTCGTATTCTTTCAAATGCTTGAGCTTTAAACACCTTGATTTTGAAGCGCAACATTAGTACTTACACGATACACTTAAAAAACACATTTATATGTATATCTATAATATATATATATACGTATATATAGTTTTTTATTATTTGAATCTAAAGTGCGTTAGGGCTCAATATTTTAGAGCATCGGATATAAACATCGTGTTTTAAATAAATATATTAAAAATTCCCGAATTTTGACACCATGATAAGATTTGTAAAATAAAACGTTATTTTATTATTCTTTTAACCAAATAATATATTTATTGATAGTGATTTTTTTTGGTTAAAATAGTGAATTTAAATCCCACTAATAAATTACAAACTAATATATATCTATATTCTATATATCTATATATCTATAATATATTCCGATAAAATATAAAAAATCTTTATACATCTCTAATATATATATTTAATTATTTTCATTTTGCATAAAATATGTATATATATAGTTTTAATAATACTTATTTTCATGAACGAATCTCTCACTTCGCATTCTCGCTCTATATATGTATATATTATGAACACAACAACATTCCCAACCTCAAAGAAGCGACGGAATTTAAATCCCACTAATAAATTACAAACTAATATATATCTATATTCTATATATCTATATATCTATAATATATTCCGATAAAATATAAAAAATCTTTATACATCTCTAATATATATATTTAATTATTTTCATTTTGCATAAAATATGTATATATATAGTTTTAATAATACTTATTTTCATGAACGAATCTCTCACTTCGCATTCTCGCTCTATATATGTATATATTATGAACACAACAACATTCCCAACCTCAAAGAAGCGACGGTCCGGGAAAAAATACAAAAAAAAAAAAAAAATGAAAATCTTATCTATATCCCTTGTTCTTCATCTTCTTCTCCTCCAAGTCTCCAACACTTCAGCCACGAACCAAACCACAAATAATCCAAACCAAACCGACGTAGATTACATCAAAACATCATGCAACGTAGCCCTATACCAAACCCTGTGCTACTCTTCTTTATACCCTTACGCCTCTCTGATCGCTTCGAGCCCCGATAAACTCGCCATTACCGCCCTCAATCTCACGCTGTCGGAGACGAAATCCTCCCGAAAATTCGTCAAATTCATCTCCCATCGCCGTCAAGGAAGCCTCACGCCTAGAGAGGCTTCGTCCCTAAAGGATTGCATCGAGGAGATGAGTGATTCGGTCTACGAGCTCAAAGATTCGATTAGCGAGATGAAGGCCATAAACTACTCGAGCTTCGAGATGGTTATGTCGGACGTTCAGACATGGGTTAGCGCCGCTCTGACGGACGAGGACACTTGCATGGACGGTTTCGAAGAAGCTGGTGGCGGTGGTGGAGGAGAAGCGAGACGAGAGGTTAAGGATTTGGTACGTAAACGTATAGACCGAGTTGCTCGTATCACGAGTAATGCACTCGCTCTCGTCAATATGTACGCCTCCACCCACCGAAACTGATCATTTTTTACGTACCATCAAATGATATATAAATTTTTTTATAGAACAGTTGTATACTATATGTTGAATCCCCATTTGTGAAACAAGTTTGTGTGTATGTCCGTCCGTACTATGAGTCTATATGGTTGTGTAATTTCGTGCTTTTTTTTAGTTGTATTCGGAGATTTATGTTTTAAAATGTTTGTAAACTACATGGGGATCCAATCGGGGTAAGCCAAATGGCGTAAGTGGTGGAATGGCCGTTGGGGAGGAAGAATGTAATTTAATTGCAATAAAATTGTTTTCGATTCAAGATATATGTAGTTGAGTCCAAAATCTAATGAAGCAACCCGCTCCATGGTGGGCGAGGGGTAGACGTTTTTGGTGGCTGAATCTCCTTAAGATCATTAGGCGCAGGTAGTGGCCGGTTCGAATCCATGAGAGAGTAGACGGTATGCAATTAATTGCAGCAAGGTGATCCATCTGTTCTGATTGGATATAGTTGGGTCGAATGTCCGGTGAATCAAGCTGATTACCAGAAAAAAAGAGAGTCTAATGAATCAATAATGAATCAATTTGAATAAAAACAAATACTATATTTGGAGGGAGGTCCTGTGTTTGTTTGTGTCCAATTGTTTATTAGAGTTATTCTATTTTATATTATTATTATAAAATAAGACGAACGTGCGACCAAAAATGACACGGTCTTTGCCTCTTGGGCTTGTATAGGCGCTTGCTTAATGGGGGCTTTGCGTAACGTTTCAAAGTCCATCATCATCATCTCATCAGTTAATAATATATTCAATAATTATTGTTATTATCTCACTATAAAATTTTAAAAGTAGGTGATTAGGGTTTTGAGCTGAGTTATGGTTTTTACTAGGGCTGAGTGTTTCGGTTCGGTTCTTCGGATCCGGATCGAATCGATCTGAAAAAATGATACTTTTTCCGATCCGAAACGTTCTTAATTCCCGAACGGTACCATTTTTAGATAACCGAATTTTTCCGGAACTAAACCGAACCGAACCGAACTTTAAAAATTCTGAAAAACCGAATATTTTTAAAGGAAATCTATCTTTTTTTTTAATAAAACCCGGAACCAAACCAAATCGATATCGAAACCGAATCGAATCGAATAAAATATAAAAACCGATTGGTACCTATTTTTGTAAAACTGAAAGAACCGAACTGATCCATTCCCATCCCGAATCCGAACCGTTTCCCGAAACGTCCACCCCTAGTTTTTAGGTTATGGAGAAATTCGATTGTACTTTTGTTACATTTTATCCAAACAAAATTAAAATGTGATTAAATGCTTCCAACAGACTCCGAGGTAGGGATTCATAAATTTTGGAATAAGTGACAATTTTCGTTCAATTAAATAAAATCGAATTAATCTGGACATATAATTGCATTAAAACCAAACCTTACGATAAAAATATAATTTTTTTTGTTTTAACAAAATAAAATAACTTTTAAAATATTTTTAATAATAAAAATCAACCAACCAAATCGGAAAAATAAATAGTCAAAGCACAAGCTCTTACACAAAATTACATACATATATAGATATACGTAGAATTTGTAAACCCTCTGTTTTATTCAGAGGGTTCAGGTTGTGTCTTTGGTTATGTGCTACGTGGCTTATTGGAAGCCATCATTCCTGGGTATGGAACAAAATTATCCACACTTCGGCAAATTAAAATTTCGATAAGTTTTATAAGCCACTGATGGGTTACAAACGGCAAGAGTGACGAAGTGACAGGAGGAGGAGGAAGAAGGAAAGGAGAGACCTTGACGGAAACTCCACCTTAAAAATGGCGGCTGATGCTCTGAGAATTACGCGTTTGAGTTCTGGTTCGGTGGTTTGTGATCTTAATGGGTCGCAGAGACGACCCGTCCTTCTTCCTCTGTCTCATCGTGCTCGATTTCTGGGTCTTCCTCCTCGAGCCTCTTCTTCTTCGATTTCCTCTTTGTCCTCTGAGCTTTTGGGAAGCTTTCGTTTTGGGTTGGGTTCGGCGAACGTGTCCCGCCATGGACAGAACTCCAGGAGGAGGCAGTTCTCTGTTTTCGCCATGGCTGATGGTTTATCATCTCTCTCTCTCCTTCTTTCTGTAGATTATCTGCATTTTTTTCTACTCTAATTTCATGTTTTGTGTTGAATTCTGCATTTGGATACGGATTCTATCAAAATTATATCGATAACTGGGTTTGGATGCTTGATTCTCGTCCAAGTGTTTGTCGAAATGCCTGTGAGAAATGGTTCGATTAGGCCTGTTCAGTTCTTGAATCCAAGTCCCAATAAACCTTGCGAGCATAGTTCATTGGCTAATTCAGAATCTGGTTACGTGCGAATTTGTTAACTTCTTCCGACATGTAGGGAGTGTTCATGTTTTAGTGCTTTTCCCAGCACATTTTTGTCAGAGTTGGGTGGTTTCTTTTGATCTTCTGGTATGTAAAAATCTCGTACTTGTTTCATATTATTGCTTAATGCGGCTTGTGTTATAATGATGTTATGGCATTTTGATGTTTCATGACTTAACTCTGTGTGTTCTGTCTTCTTTCTTACAGAGGTGAAGCGAACTGTTCCACTCAATGATTACCGTAACATCGGGATTATGGCTCACATTGACGCCGGAAAAACGACTACAACCGAGAGAATTCTGTACTACACGGGAAGAAACTACAAGATCGGGGAAGTGCACGAGGGAACAGCCACCATGGATTGGATGGAACAAGAGCAAGAAAGAGGAATCACCATAACCTCAGCTGCAACCACAACTTACTGGGACAAACACCGCATTAACATCATCGATACACCTGGACACGTGGATTTCACTCTCGAAGTAGAGCGTGCTCTTAGGGTTCTTGACGGTGCCATATGCTTGTTCGACAGTGTTGCTGGTGTTGAGCCTCAATCCGAGACTGTGTGGAGGCAAGCTGATAAATATGGAGTTCCCAGAATTTGCTTTGTCAATAAGATGGACCGACTTGGGGCAAACTTTTTCAGGACAAGGGATATGATAGTGACCAATTTGGGTGCAAAGCCCCTGGTCCTTCAATTACCGATTGGTTCCGAGGATAGTTTCAAGGGTGTTGTCGATCTCGTGAAGATGAAAGCTATTGTCTGGTCAGGGGAAGAGTTGGGTGCTAAGTTTGCTTACGAGGATATTCCAGAAGATCTTCAAGACTTGTCTCAGGAATATCGGAGTCAGATGATAGAAACGATAGTTGAGTTGGATGATGAAGCCATGGAGAACTATTTAGAAGGGGTCGAGCCCGATGAGGAGACTGTTAAGAAACTGGTTAGAAAGGGAACCATCTCGGCCAAGTTTGTTCCCGTACTGTGTGGTTCAGCTTTTAAGAATAAAGGAGTGCAGCCATTACTTGATGCCGTGGTAGACTATTTGCCATCACCAATCGACTTGCCAGCGATGAAGGGATCAGATCCCGAGAACCCAGAAGCTACAGTTGAACGGAAAGCGGATGATGATGAGCCATTCTCCGGGCTAGCATTCAAGATCATGAGTGATCCTTTCGTGGGTTCTCTTACGTTTGTGAGAATCTACTCGGGGAAACTTGCAGCCGGGTCTTATGTGCTGAATGCGAACAAGGGGAAGAAAGAGAGAATCGGAAGACTCTTGGAAATGCACGCAAACAGCAGAGAAGATGTTAAGGTGGCTTTGACGGGTGACATCGTGGCTCTTGCCGGGCTTAAAGATACAATCACGGGCGAAACCCTGAGTGACCCGGATAGTCCCGTCGTGCTTGAACGGATGGACTTCCCGGATCCTGTTATCAAGGTAGCCATCGAACCAAAGACGAAAGCGGATATAGATAAGATGGCCACTGGCTTGATCAAGCTCGCACAAGAAGACCCGTCTTTTCATTTCTCCCGGGACGAAGAGATAAACCAAACAGTAATCGAAGGAATGGGAGAACTGCATCTCGAGATTATTGTCGACCGGCTCAAGAGGGAGTTTAAGGTAAACACATTTCCGAATCTTTCTTCCTCAAATTTCCAAACCCTTATAACCAAATTCAAACCCTTCTCTTCTCTCAGGTCGAGGCCAATGTGGGTGCACCACAAGTGAACTACCGGGAGAGTATCTCTAAAGTAGCAGAAGTGAAATATGTACACAAGAAACAATCGGGTGGACAAGGTCAGTTTGCTGATATCACAGTCCGGTTCGAGCCGTTGGAAGCAGGAAGTGGGTATGAATTCAAGAGCGAGATCAAAGGAGGAGCCGTACCGAAAGAGTACATTCCGGGTGTAATGAAGGGGCTGGAGGAGTGCATGAGCAATGGCGTGTTGGCCGGTTTCCCTGTGGTAGATGTCCGAGCGGTTCTGGTGGATGGTTCATACCATGATGTGGATTCAAGCGTTCTTGCCTTCCAACTCGCTGCGAGAGGAGCTTTCCGAGATGGGGTAAAGAAAGCTGGTCCGAGAATGTTGGAACCAATCATGAAGGTTGAAGTGGTTACACCCGAAGAACACCTCGGAGATGTCATTGGAGATCTCAACTCTCGAAGAGGTCAAATCAACAGTTTCGGTGACAAACCCGGCGGTCTCAAGGTACATTTTTTTTTTGTTTTTGCTAGTAAAAAAAGAATTTCGGGTGCCCAACCCGAATTATGAGCACTATGTGAGAATGTGAGATGAGATCGGGTTATAATGCGAAGGAAAACCTGAAGATCGGGTTTAGATTTGGGTAATTGGGTCCGAGGTCGGATAATCCATATTCAGTCGTTAAAATTTAGAGTAAATAAATGCAGGTGGTGGATGCATTGGTGCCATTGGCAGAGATGTTCCAATACGTGAGTACTCTGAGAGGGATGACCAAAGGACGTGCTTCTTACACTATGCAACTCGCTAAGTTCGACGTTGTCCCTCAACACATTCAGAACCAGCTTGCTTCCAAAGACCAAGAAGTTGCTGCTTAGTCCTCATTTCCCTCTTTTTGTTTTGTTTGATCGTTTTTTAATACAGAATTTTCAGTGAAGCTGTTTGTCTTCAGATAACATTGCGGGGCATTTTGTGAGGCATACAGTTTTGTCTTCTCCATATTCAATACTGTAAACGAAACATTTCTTGGAATCAAAATTTGTCCAAAGCAATGGGGGACGAATCTGTTGCTTTTGATGCCTAAAGAGCCATGTATTTGAATGAAGTTATGTACTCGGTTTTCAACAGAATGAAAGGAGAAGTTTGGACCAGATTATTAGATTTGTAAGAAGAATCGTCTATTTACAGACAACAGATGGTGAATGTTGTTTACATAATGAATCAAAGAATTAGCAGTGAGGAAAGAATCCGGGAGAGAGAGGTTTGTTCTCAAGCGGCAATTTGGCCACCTAAGCTCCAAACTCTTAGTCTACCACTCCTGTCTCCTGTATAGATCTGACCATCGCCACCGAGGGTGAGTGTCCCCACAGCGTGGGTCGAGAAAATCCTGCCCCGTTCAGTGAATCTGTCACGAGAAACGAGATATGATTGATACGATCAAAAGGCCCGGATGGATGCAATAATGATGTTCCCGATAGATAGATAGATAGATAGATAGTTTACTCACGATGGTAGATCGTACACGTAGATTGTGTTGTTCTCGCACGAGCAGAATATGATGGGTTTGACATCCCCATCAGTCATCCCAAGAAGAGCGCAAACACCCTGTCTCAATTCAAAGCAAATAAAGATAAACTCATGTATATAATAAATCCTCGGAGAATGTGGAAGGGATGTAAAGCTAGCTTACATGTCCAAGTCGGTGCGTAAAAATCGCTTCCAATTCACCGCTCTGGGAAAAAGCCCAAGCCTTTACACTACCATCCAAGGAACCCGATATCAGATACCGATCCCAACATAGAAGCGACGTGACAGTGTCCGTATGCTGCCTCAGGGTCATTGTGCATTGCAATGTGTCAAGATCCCACACCTTGCAATATTTGGTTCAGAAGCACACAAGAATATATCAGATTTCTAAACCCTATTTAGTAATGACCCTGGAAAGATGGGCATAGGACTAAAAACCCACGATGGAAGGAACAGCAAGCAATTTACCTTAATTGTTTGATCCACAGAACCCGAGTAGAGATTCCGACCTCCCACAGTAAAACACACAACTGCACCATCATGGCCCTTGAGAGAAGTAGCGTACTTGAACGGATCCGACTCAGTGTTGCCCTTCCACACCGATATCATTCCAGACTGCCATGCCAGCATGAATAATTTAGTTTACACAGAAAGGGAACTGAGATATTCTATCAATTAACACTGCTAGGAATGTCATTGACATTGCAAAACAAGGGGAGAAATGCTTACGCTCGCCCCAGCAAAAAGCATTTCGTTGGCAACGATCATGGCATGCACCTGACCAACTGGTCCTTCTAGATGAAAATCTTTAGCTGTCTGGACATTAAGGGCCTGGAGAATAATAGAAAGAAACGTGAAACTAGAACTAATATTTCGAAAGATGACAATCAAAAGGACAAAGACGTTATGAGACTAACCTTTACAGCATTTGGCATTCCGATGAAGATCCATCGGCCTTCACTGATTAAGGATCCTGCTTCAGCACCGAGGTTCATCACACGCATACATTGACCTTTGCTGTACTCCCATACTCTCAAAGTACCATCATCGCTAGCAGAGATAAATCCGTCGGAACCCAGTGGAAGGACAATCCCTTTAAGATCCTACATGCAAAAAAAATTTAGTTCTAACTCAATATATACCATCTCCATTTATCAATACTAGAAAATTCAACAAGGAACAAGGACAGAAAACGTACTTTCTTGTGTCCTTCAAGTTCAGCCAGCATCTTGAACCCAGGGCAAGAGCACCAAGAGTGCAAAAAACGGCATTGTTCACCATACTTGCAATTTCCAGACATCCAGTACTTGCAAACATTTCCCTCAGACTTGGGAGTAACGCGGTTTCCTAAACTACTACCACGGACGCTTGAAACAGATGAGTTGTTAGATCCATAGGCAGCATTATTCCTGGGATGGTGCGGCCCACTGTCTGAAATGCTAGAAACAGGTGATTTCTTCGAACCATAAACAGCCTTCTTCTGTGGCTGGTCTTCATCAGGTGAAGGACGGGACTGTTCCCGTGTCCAGACCAAATTCCTGGAACCCTTATAAGGACCATTTCTCTGTCTACGGTAATAAGGTGCACTGGGTCTTCTCCCAACTATATCTGTCGCACTGTCTTGATATCTGTTAACTCTGCAAGTCATCTTCCTGTCTGAGTATTGCTTCGCTGCCCCAAGAGTCATACTATACAAGAGAACATATGAACTTTAGCAGACTGAACCACACAGCGAAGCATACAATGTTCCTTCCATGACGATCCATAATCAAGAAGCACATGAGTTCCATCACGTCAATGGTATCCCACCCGCGAAAACAATCCTGATAACATTCTCAATGAACGCCGATCCTAAATCTTAACGGCACTAAGAACCGAATAATTACTTCCATCCTAAATCCACACAAGCAACAGACGATCTTTCCAGTATTTTAGCGAGAGGTGGAGAAAAATCATGACCTAAAAATCCAATCCAAGGGTCCGATAGTTTCATCCAACAGCGAATTCACAAGCATAAAATCCTAGATACAACAAAACGGAAAGTCCGCCGATAATCCTCGCAAGGTAAAACCCTAACTCCACGGAAAGCCAGACATGGCGGATGACGAGAATTGCGATGAGGCAGAAACCCTAACCGAGAGCAAGATGAAGACATAGCCGGGGAAGCAAACCTGAGATATCAAAACAAGTGACCGAGATCCTCGATTTGGAGGAAAATCCAAACTCAAAGGCCGGAGTAATCGAGAGAAGAGAAATCCAGAAATCGATCGTAGAGATCAAGCAAATCGAAAGCCAAGAAAATTGGAGAGAAAAGGAAAGTTGAGAAACAAGATGAGAGAAAATGTTGAATTGCTGTTCAACGCGGCCGGGAGCGTATATTTATATGTAACGCAAGTATCGATTAAAATTTAATTAATTAATTAATTGACGACGCCGACATTCCTTGTCCGGTTGAGATTTTTGAATTTCAGTGGGGATAACCGGTTTAAGTTTCAAACCGGGAATTATTCCGGTTTATTATAGTAATACGCTTCCTATTCGTATGATTTCAAATTTCAAATTTCAAATTTCAAATTATGATTTTCGCGTTGATCTACTGAATGGTTTTGTATATTCTGAATTAATTTCCACATATTTTGATGTGCCAAAAAATACAAAACACATCTATTTTTAAAACCGATTTCAATTTCCTAATGTATCGTAACGACGTGAAAATTCTTGTCAATTTATCAAGTCACAAAATAAAAAAGATAAATAAAGAATTAAAAATTAAAAGAAAATTTTAAAATAAAAAGTAAAACATTAAAGAAAAAGAACAAAAAAATATAGATTCATATACAAATATATATATACATATATATTCACACATACAGATACATATATATGAATTTGTGAATATATGTATATATTCGTACGTGTGGATATATATCTGTATATATATATATGTATTTGGACGGACCCGATTGGAGATGAAAGGGGGTATATACTCCATTGGTTTGAGTAATAAATTATAATTCTTTTATAAAGTTGATCAACCAAATTTTATAAATACCGCATAGTAAATTATATTTATCACATGATAAAATTAACTTTGCTCTCATTTAGAATTTGTTTTAGATCCACTACTCCGCTACTGTATATATATATGTATATATATATTTATATGTATATGTGTATATGTGTTTGTATAACAAATACGAGATCGAGTTCTATCTCATAATACTCGAAACATTCGAGTTTGGGTATCTAGTTGTACGGTTTTCTTTATATTTTTAGATAGATTTCATCTAATGTTCTTCTTACCAATTTTATATATTTCAGGCTTATATTTGGGGTTTTGTTTTAAAGTAGAAAATCCTCACAAGAGTATGGAGAATATGAGTTTAAATTAGGGGCGGACGCGGACGTTTCAAGAAACCGGTCGGGTTCAAGACGAAAATATATCGGTTCGATTTTTTTGGGTTTAAAAAATAGGTACCAATCGGTTTTTATATTATATTCGGTACGGTTCGGGTTTGATACCGGTTCGATTCGGTTCTGGTTTTTATTAAAAAAAGATATATTTTTTTAAAAAAATTCGGTTTGGTTCGGTTCTAAAAAATTTAGTTCTGTAAAATTAATATCGTTCGGAAATTTAAAACGATTCGGATAAAAAAAATACTGTTTTCCGATTCGGTTCAATTCGATTTTGAAGAACCGAACCGAAATGTCCACCATGATCGTGTGGCTTGACAGATTACACAGGGCAAAAACGTAATTTAACAGGGTGAGCCGCATTGGAAAACCAAAAACTAAAACTGAAGATTAAAATTTGAAAATGATAATTAGAGTAGAGATTTTACATTTAACTTTCGTGGTTAGTGACTAACATTTGTTGTACAGTCACTAACAAAATAAATATCTTATATTTTTGTTATTTTCTCTGTGTATATTTATATCTATAGTCTGACGTTAGATTACGTTTGCGCCAAGGTGGGTCCCACGAGGACCGGAACCTGCATCAGTTTCCGTACGTGTCAAAACCAGGCTTTGCATGTCTTCTGTTTCTGTCGAGATGACACACATCGCCACCGAGTCGTGACTCGGCGGCTTCTCCATCCATCCATCTCTTTTGCTATTTATTTTATTTTTACTCAATTGCCTATTGTGGTTGCCTCGAAAGTCGTCGATTTTGATTATCGGATAGGGTCCAAATAAAAAAATATATTCCATTTAAATGATTTGAAGAAACTGAAGTGTTTTGCCAAATAAAAGTGATGCTGGTCTTAGTCTTAATTATACTTATCATGTGAAAATATAAAAATATAATGGGGAAACATCCCTAATCACTGGTTTTTCACGTATGTTTGCCTTTTATGAATTTTCATAACATTTATGTTTCCAATTCTTTTTTTGCCTTTTTTTGTACTTAATTTATTATGTTAATACACAATGCTTTTTGGTCTAAAATATTAGACGTTTTCAATGTACAATATAGTTTGTTTAAAATCTTTTTCCGAAAAAGAAAATAGATAATGATTACTAGTAGTAAACATTCGAATAACCATAATGGATTTATAAAAAAAAATATTCCCCAAACTATAGAACTATTAGTTGTGAAAAAAAAAATATGCAGACTTCGCTTCTTTTTTCCACCTTTACTTTACTCTTTTCTTTGCATTATATTTTAATTATATAACGCATACAATATTTTCTTTTATAAAAATATTAATAAATAATCGACTAAAGCCTTTTTGGTTCTACTTTTTATTTATAAACACCTTTTTATTCTCCCCACTCTCTATTGCTTATTCCTTCATCCCAAAGAGTTCTCTCTCTCTCTCTCATATCTCCATGGCTATGTCGATTTGCTTCAAACCAGCTCTTTTCCTCCTCTTACTTCTCCTGGTTCGGAGCGAATCAGGCACCGGTCGGGCCGGTCGGTTAGGCCGGTTTATACCGAAAATCGTTATGCCGACGGAGAAACCTGAGCCGGAGGAAGACGACGGTAGCACCGGTACGAGATGGGCGGTTCTCGTCGCCGGCTCTTCTGGTTATGGAAATTACAGACATCAGGTACACATACACATGCATATACTTATTTTTGTATTCGTGTAAATAAATATAGTCTATATTACATACATGGACCGTCATAAATGCTTAATCGGTTCGATTGATTTTGGTATTCCACTCGTAGATGAATACCATTTTTTTTTTCAAAATTGGGAAAAAATAGTTATTCGATATTTACCTATTTGATCACATGCAACCCTTAATTGTTGACTTGATTTATATTAATTTTCTGCTTTTTGCGAGCAATTGATCGCAAAACGAAATTCCAGAAATTAATTTATGATTATTGGAGTAAAAAAATTCGAATTTTTCTAATATAGATTTTTTTTTAATGGTTACAAGAAAGGAGGTCGGCTTATTGTAGCCTTTTTCTCTCTCTAATAAAATTTCTTACCTTTTAATTGCTCTTTAGCACTTCAATGATGGAGATAATTTTTATAATATATATATATTATACGACGTTACACGCAGAATATCCTTGACTGTATAGTCTGTTTTTTTCTTTAAAAAAAATGCATAATTTGTTTTACTAAATTTAATTTAATTTAACTAGACATCTATATTTTCACACACACACACACATATATATATATATATATATGTATGGGAGAAGTATACGTATAGGTGTGACAAAAGTCATATACAAAACGTGATGTAGGCGGACGTGTGCCATGCGTATCAAATACTGAGAAACGGAGGACTGAAGGAAGAGAACATCGTCGTCTTCATGTATGATGACATCGCCGACCACGGCCTCAATCCACGACCAGGCACTCTCATCAACCATCCCCATGGCGATGACGTCTACGACGGCGTCCCTAAGGTACATATATAGTGTACATATTTATACGTCCGGTTATTTCGTTATAATTTCGGTTTAATATATGGTATAGGTCCAGATGATTTCGGTTTATATATATATTTGTTGGGATCAATAAGCCAAAGTGGCGTGCCAGATGGTCACTTGTGTAATACCCAAACAATCGTGATGATAGCGACAAGAGACATTTGGTGCGGTGACGGTCGATTTGGTAGAAATATTTCAATTCTTAATCCTAACGTCGGATATTGATGTATAGTGTTACCGGTTTAATTATAGCCACTAATTTTTATTAATTTTTGCTTTAATTTAATTGTGCCCCCTAAAGTTTACTTGATTTCGTGATGATTAAATTGATTGCAAAATCAGATGGTTAAGTCTAATTGGTCAAATTTAAATTTTTAAAATTTTCATTTTTAGGACTACACTGGGACCAATGTCACGGCCGCAAACCTCTACGCTGTACTTCTCGGTGACAAGAAGGCGGTAAAAGGTGGAAGCGGGAAGGTCGTGGCCAGTAAGCCCGAGGATCGGATTTTCCTGTATTATGCGGACCATGGTGGTCCTGGAGTTCTTGGTACTTCCTAATCTTTAAACGTTATATGATCGTATTTTTCGATTCACATTTACTATAATCTTTGGGACTGATCAGGTATGCCGAAAACTCCGTATGTTTATGCGGCCGAACTCATTGAAACGCTTAAGAAGAAGCATAAATCCGGAACCTACAAAGAAATGGTAAATGTAGTTTTAACCCTTGTTTTTGTTCTCTGTTATATATGATCATCTTTTTTTGTCAAATATATATGATCATCTTGATTCTTCAATTATAATCCTTTGGTATTATAGTTGTATTGTCCACATTCAAACGTTTCCATGCATGAATATATGTCAGTTTCTTAGCCTTGTGTTTGTTGATGGAACAAGTCAGGTTCGGTTTTATTTAGATTCGGTTCTTTCAGTTATAGTAGATTCCATCTTCTTCGATTTCGTTTCGGTTTTTCACTTGACATTCGGGTTTCAATGACAAAGATGTGTATTTCCTAACTAAATTTATATTTTCCATTCAGTTCCTGTCCGTTTTATTCGGGTTTATAGTTGTTCGGTTATAAAAATATTATCGGGTTCAGTGATTACGTTACATGTTATTCGGTTTAGGTCGGTTTGGTTTACGAATAATCAAACCGAATGCAGTCCTTGTGTTGACGAGACCTATCATTATCGAGTATACAGGTTATATACGTGGAAGCCTGTGAAAGCGGGAGCATTTTCGAGGGTATAATGCCAAAGGACTTGAACATTTACGTAACAACAGCCTCGAACGCACAAGAGAGTAGCTACGGAACGTATTGTCCTGGCATGGACCCTCCGCCGCCGCCCGAATACATCACTTGCTTGGGAGATTTGTATAGCGTCGCTTGGATGGAGGATAGGTACGAAAATTTATCATCCATCAATCATTGAATTTCGATTCTTTTCCCAATGTAGAACGATATATGTTATATAATGAATCGGTTCGTTTTCGTGTCTGACGTGCAGCGAGAGCCACAATTTGAAGAGAGAGACGCTAAAGCAGCAATATCAAACGGTACGAAAACATTCGGTTCGGTCGACAGTAAACATTTTTCGGAAATAACAGATCGGTATTTTGCTTAACGTAGGTTAAGACCAGGACGTCAAACTACAATACGTACTCCGGTGGCTCTCACGTTATGGAGTACGGAAACACGAGCATTAAATCCGAGAAACTTTACCTGTACCAAGGATTCGATCCCGCGAATGTGAATATCCCTCCCAATGGATTATGGATCGGATCACGAATGGGAGTCGTTAACCAACGGGACGCCGATCTTCTCTTCCTTTGGCACCTGGTACGCTGTTCGGTATCGCGGTTAACGGTTATACCGGTTTTGTCCAATTTTCTAACACGTACCGGTTTTATTTCACAGTACCAGAGATCGGAGAACGGATCGAGAAAGAAGAGAGAGATCCTCCGGGAGATAACAGAGACGACGAGGCACAGGAAGCATATAGACGCAAGCGTCGAACTGGTAGGCACGTTCTTGTTCGGACCAACCACGGTCAAAACCATCCTAAACTCGGTTAGGGAGCCCGGTTTACCTTTGGTCGACGATTGGAGATGCCTTAAAACGATGGTAAAAGATTCTTCATACTAAATCTTGATTTGAAAGACCATGCAAAGTTTAGGGCTTCGATAGATATGTATAGACGAGGTCATACTAGGGTTCCTGTGCGTTTGCGTTTTCTCAGGTACGCGTTTTTGAAACGCATTGTGGATCGCTAACGCAATATGGGATGAAACACATGAGGGCGTTTGCTAACATTTGCAACGACCGCGTTTCAAACGCGGATATGGAGGAGGCTTCTGCGGCAGCTTGCCGTGGCTACACGGCTCACGAGAGGTGGCAACCGTCAACCACAGGTTATAGCGCCTGAGGTTATATATATATATATATTATATGGGCCTTTGCCAATTTCAATGGTGTAATAATTAAAAAAAAAAGGTGTTTTACATTTTGATAATGTAATATTTAAGATTAAGATGGTGGTTGTGTCGATTGGTTAGTATTATGTTCTACATGTGAATATACGAGTGGATAATGTTTTTGTGTTGGGCAGTTTGCATGTTCTTAAACTTTTTTTCTTTGGTTCTCTCTCTAATAATGTGTAGCTCTATTATTGGACATTGCATTACTAAACTTCGATATATTGAATTTCAATAAGAAAATAAAAACACACAAAAAAGGTATTAGTATACTATATATAAATACACACAAAAGCGTGAGTTGGGCCGTAATATTTTATTTTTCTTAAACTAGAGGCCCAAATAATATGTCCAATGGCCCAAAAAGGCCATCTGTATCCCTTGGTTTTCATTTGAATTTTTTCCATCACAATTACAAAACCTGAATATTTTATCTGAAACATCTGATAATTTCTGTAAGAATTTAAGACAAGAATTTTTTTGTATATTCATTTATATGTGATTTAATGGATAGATACATGATGTACTACATGGTAAAACCTAGAAATTTCGATTTCTTTAAATGGTTTCAAATCCTAATAATATAATTCATCTTATCTTAATCTGCTCCCATTTCTTAATCTTATAATTACCTCTATAATCAGCATCATTACTCCGAAGAAGACATATAAACCAAAGTGCAATCATGCATCCCCCATTTCTATACAATATTACCTTTCTATTATTTTTTTAATATTAATATATAGAGAATTAAAAACATTAGAAAATATATGAAGCCTTGTAATTATTACTCATCACGCCTTTGAGCAACCCCAAGCAGTGAAATCATGGAGGTTGGTGCATATGTTTTTGTGCGAAACAGTTGACCTTTGAATTCAACAAGTCAACTGAAATAGTATTCTATTTTTCATTACTCCGTTGAATATATATATATATTAATTAATTTTCTGTATATTGTGCATTTAGTAATTGGCTTGACACTTATCAACATGTCATGGGGTGGGGTTCACTGTTATGCTATTGCCTAAAGAAAGTGGAAAGGAAATAATAAATGTAACTTTAATTATTAATTGAATTTTGTTGAGTTAGTATTGGCGAATACAGACCATGCGGTAATTCTCTGATTCAATGATTCGTATGCATGAAATAATTAGTCGTTTGGTGCATGGAATAGTAATTAAGGCCATGCAGTATTATTGTTAAAGACTAATAATTATTTATTATGATCTTGTTAACTATTAGGAATTTAAGTGTACAGATATACATTATTTTGTACTAATTGTGATAGATAATTTATGTGGTAACATCATATACGCAAAACATACAAAAAATACACCATATATATCATTTGAGATCAAATTACAATGACATAGTAATCTAAAGAGTGAAATTCACTTTAACTTTTTCGTTTATCTTAAAGATGTAATTAGGACGAAAGTTTAGTGAATAGGGTATTAATTTTTGCATGAGGTTCGAAGTTCGATTTGACCCAACCCAAAAAATAATAGATTTTGAGTCTAAATATCTCGGTCCAAAAATTTTGGATTTTCGAATTGGGTTTAAAAAAATTCAATTTTTTTTAAATTTCATAGAAAAAAAAAACAAAGAACAAATTTAAGCGGCCGACCTGAAACCAAATCCAACCTATAGAACCCAACTTGGGTTTGATCATTTAGGTCCGAAAAAAATCAAATCGTTTTGATTGATCTGTGAATTTACGGATTATAAAAAATAAATAAATTACAATGCCATCAATATATTATATCAAACGTTTAAAGGGGCGACTGGTTGCACCGTCGCCACCCGCAAACGGAGCGGTTGCGATTTCCGGCGATTGCGGGCGATTGAAAAACTGACTGGTTGAACCGCAACCAACCGCAACCGCAACCAAACTTGTGTTTTCTAATCGCAGCTTCCAACTTGCGTTTTGGTAGCGGTTTCCGGCGTTTTGACAAAAAAACTAAAATATTTTTATTAAAAATTATATAAAATATTAATATATATATTGGTGATGATTTTGTTTAGTGTTATGATTTGATATTATTTTTTAGTATTATATTTTAATAAAAAAAATACAATAGTATAATTTTTAGGTTTAATAATGATTATTTTTAATAATTTTTATATATAAAATTATTTTTTTACTTAAAAATAAATTAAATTAATAATATTTATATTTTAAATTTGTTATTTAATTATTATAAATTTAGTAAATAATTTTTATCAAATGATACGAAAAATTTAATTAAAACTATTATACAAAATTATTTTTAAATAATATTTTTTTTGACAATTTATATCAAAACGCAACCGCAACCGTAATGAACCATTCACTTCTAACTGCATCCACCCGCAATCGCTACCAACATTAACTTCTCAACCAGTTAGTATTAATCATTTATAATCGCTATCAAACGTTCTGAAAACGCTGTCACCCGCAACCGCAACCGCTGCGGTACAAACAGTCGAACCCTAAATAGTCCAAGTGTCTTCAGTTAAAGCAAAAAGGATCACCGAGACACATGTAAAATCACATTGTACATAATTTTTTTCTTCGCAGGACAAGACACTGACAAGAGGAACAAACTTCCCCACGTGGTTTAATTTTAGGTATTTCGTAATGATTAGAGTCAAGAGACAAGTTGTGAAGAAAATATATCATCCCATCGAATGGGTTTACGACACGTGGCCATGCGCAAACCCTAGACAAAAAGACCGGTTTTGGACCGCTCTTTTTTTTATGTTTTAATTATTAGAGTTAAGTGATTCATCAGTTATTAATTACTTAATGTGGCATGCTAATTGTAGGTTAAGATAATATAACTTACTATGATTATTAGATGTTAAACGTAGAGATAATTAGGAACTTCTGCCACCTTTGCCATGCGTATGTAGGATAGTATAATTGGCTGTTTCGTAGATTTTACAAAATAGAATTATGTATCAATGGAATATTTTTTTCGCACATATATTTTTGTAAAAATATATCGTGGATAAAACATAGTTCGCGGTCTTTATACAAATTAAAAAATGGAGCAAATATATCTAAATATTTATAAATATGTTAATATAAAATTTCTACCATCTATATATATGTTATAAATAATTATATATACGAGGTATATTTTATATTTGTATCTTGTGGACGGGTTATATAAACGAGGTTTTAAATAAAAGTTTGGTACAAAAGTTTTCGTGAGATATTTTAGGAAAGTCTTCTTGTGAAACTTATAGAAAATTATTACTTTTACCATTTAGCTTTTATCAATGTTGACATAATTTAGAGTGCTAAACATGGAAAACTACAGAATAATTATTTCCATGTCTTAGATATTCCATATATTGCAGGTATACACAGTAGGAGACTCATCGGATTATTTACAAACTATTTGGCTGATTTATTTAACCGAAACACATATTTAAAATTGTGATTATCTTTGCACATTGGATGTTGCGAATATAATTAAGCACTCTACAATTAGTGAATTAAATAAATATATATAGTAGTTTTCTCTATAACAAATTATAATAATTTAATTTCGGTATCAAATAGGTAATTGACAGGAGGCAAAGTCGGACACAAATAGACACTTTTGGATCAAGGTCTTTCCTTTTGCTTCACTTCTATACTTCCTTTCAGCAACACACCAAAGCAAAAAAAAAAAAAAATAGATATTAAGATATTCTCAATTTCCCATAATAAATTTTTTAAAAAGTTTTTCCCTATTTACAATTACAAACACCAAATCTTCACTCCCAAGTCCCTGACCTCAGCCGCAGAACCATCCGATCAACTTACCTAAATCTATTTATAATCTATATATACACACTTAACTATCATAACTTAAAATAAATAAATAAATAAAATCATGCCACTTGGGAGTGATGTGATCGATTACATCATCTTGAATTGTGGAGTTTAATTAATATGTTTAAACCTATATAAAAAAATAAACTATATACATTCCTCGTGAGAATCGATTGGGGCATTATAAAAAATAATCTTACTTTGTTATTTCTACTTCAAGACCTACCCTTGTGACTATGTGATCAATGTGACCGAAATATAGTATGGTCTCATATTGATCTCATTGTTCATAACGTTAAATTTATGATGTTTTAATCAAATTATTAGTAAGATATACAAGGTATGAACATAATGAATTAGTGTGATCACCATAAATTTAACGTTATAATTGATAAAATCAAAATGTGATCATACTATATTTCGGTCACATTGGTCACATGGTCACAAGGGTAGTTCTTGAAGTAGAAATAGCAAAGTAAAGGTATTTTTTATATAATGCCGAATCGATTAGTAGCCTTCAACCTGCATGAAACTTGAACAGAAACATCTATACAAATAGAGGAATGCATTTCATCAAGACAAATCATTCCAAGAAATTAACGACTAAATTAAAATTAGGGTTTAAAAGTAAATGTTAATACTTCATCTTTAGTTTTCATGTTTTTCTCGTCTTGTGTGTATTAAAAAAAATAACCCTTACTAACCATCCTCTGTATATTTGTCTGCATATAAAGGGGAAAATAATTTGTATAATGCAATTATGATGTATTTTTTTTCCCCATATTATGATAATTGGTAGCGTATTTTAACCGGGTAAACAACCCTTTTTTATAAACAAATTTAGGGTTTAAAAAAAAAGATAACGGGATAACGGGGTGGGGCCCACATGACCAACCGGCCTGCAACAGCGGATCGTGAGATTAATGATCGACGGCTAGGTCACGCCCGCCACGTCAGCAATCATTTATATGTGGGGCCCACTCTCAGCGGCTCAATCCCACTACCACAGCTTGAACGGCTCTGAGCCAAGCCGCGTCGAGCTGTACTCTCCCGAAATTTTTGTTTTACAAATAACAAATAAATACGGTCTTTTTTATCGTCGTATAAATAAATAAATAAACGCCATCACCCCCCACTAATAAACCGTCGGTCCATGGGTTCTATAGATATATGGGGTTTCTGTATAATGGTTTATCAAATGTAAACTTTATCTGATATCAAAGTCAAACATTTAATTTTCATGCACACCCTATCGCGAATTATCGGCAAAGATATGTTAGTAATTAGAGATATTAATCGGAACTCCTAAACAAATGTTACCCCTAATTTTGGAGATTATTATGCATTTTTCATTTTTGAAATGAAATTTATAATATATAACGTAATAAAGAAAGCTGTCCTTTTGTTTATATTCCATATTAGATTCATATATATAATTGTTCCGAACCGCAAAACCGAGTTTTCATAAATAATTCGAACTTTTTTTTTTTGAAATATCGAATGTGTATTTCTTTTTAAATTTTATTGATTATCGTCAAAAAGATGAAAGAATAAAAATCATAGAAAGAAACTGTTCTTTCATTAAATCAATAAACAATAATTCACTAATTAAACAGTAATTTATTATTGAAATAAACTCTAAAACTCTAATTTACCTAAACTAGAATCATAATACAATATATATAACAGATAAAAAAAATATTATTGGAATATTTTCAATATTTAGGCTGCACCACTTTCCATGGAAATGTAACTTTTTCCATATATTTTTAACTTAGAAGAATATAATTATGTGAATCTTATGTGAAACAAAAGTTTAGAACATATAGTTCATTTCTGTTGATAAATCAACAATTTATATGTTAATTATTACAATGATCGGGTGAGAAAAACATCACAAAATCTTGAAATTAATATTTTTAAAATGTTACTATAAAACCCCGAGTGTTGGTAATTAATGCAATAGCAATTTTTCAAAATTGATGATGATTAATCTTATTGATTAAGGTCTAGAAACACGATGAGAATATAATATTAAAATATACGACCCTCTTGACTACTGTAACATATTTTCAATTCAAATATCTGAAATGTAAATATAAATAATACTTGAGTGACTCCGTACGTTCGTTTATGTATTGATAGGTTTTGAAAAAAAACTATATTGGTGATAGAAATATTATTTACATATAAAATTATGTATATATAAATGTTTATATGAACTATATACATATACATATACATATTATATGTGTCACAAAAGTAACAATAAAATAAAAATAATAAAAAGTGGGAGGCCCAACCAACGGGAGATCGCGTGCGTATGGAGGTGGAGGACTTTGAATAGTTGTTTTATTGCACCAAATACCACCAAACCCTATGACGCATTTCTTTTAATTCCTAAAATTCACACTTTTCTTTTTTATTTTTTTCGCAAATTTATTTTCCTGTTTTTTGAAAAAAATATTAAAAGAATTGTTGACTAAAGAAAGAAAGTTTGTGAATAAAACATTAAAATATGTGAGGAACGGAATCTGCCCGTACGTCGACGTTTACATGGTGGATGCTAAATAACGTTAAGAATAATATTGTACAAACTTTTAATTCTATTTAATTAGGTAAGAACCCCCCCCCCCCCTGGAATCGATTATAGATTATAAATTCTATAGTGTGTGTGTGTATATATATATATATATATATAAGCGCAACTGATTTGAAGAAGAGGTGCTTCAATGTTTCATCTATGGTTTTTACTTGAAGTTACTTTTAACATACATTTAAAAAATGGGCATTGCAAATATTTCTTCATATTTTCCTATAACTTACAAATGATAGCACATCAACTCACAGATGATGAATTCCCATGAAAGCCAATGGATAACTTTGTAATTATGTCATGGACAATATTCGGAATATGAAAGATTATAAATCTAATTTATTTTAACCAATCAGATAAATCTATTTTTTATGTTAAATATATATATATATATATGTGTGTGTGTGTGTGTGTGTGTGTGTGTGTGTGTGTGTGTGTTGTGTGGTAACTTTTGAAGTGACCACTGACCAATGCAAGACGGTTGACAAAGAATTTACATTTATTTTCGCATCATAATTACCTTCAAAATATAATGTACTCCCTCCTTTTCTAAATAAATTAAAGTTTAAGATTTTTGCACAATTTTTAAGGAAATATAAAAAAGGTCATAAATACTCTTATTAAATTACATTCCCATTACATAGATATTTTAAATCAATGATAAAATTATAAATTTTCTTAAAAATAATTTAAAAAATCTAAAATTACATCTATTTAATAATAAAATATATTCTCTAGAACGAAATTTATTCAGGAGGGAATACCTCTATATATATACACATTATGTATATATTGATTGACTGATTCCATTTTACGGGTTATTCTTCAAGATGACAAGCACTTTGATAATAAGGTATGTCAATTTCTCTTTTGGAAATAGGAGCCACCTTTTTTTATTTTCCTTTGAATTGGTTAATGAATATATATATATATATATATATATTGTAAATATGACTTCTCAAGTCCTTAGAACCTTTTGTTTGAAAAGGAAAAAAAAAGACTACATAAATATCTTCTGAGATATCATCTTCGGTAATTGTGATATCATCTTCATAATATTCATCATAGACTTAAGATATATATATATATACACACACACCTTTATGGGGTAACAAAGCTTAAAAGAACAAGTATGAAAAGAACCTTAATGTAAATTAAGCATCAAAATAATAAGCTCATAAGGTCTCTATCAGGAGCTGGTGGGTACTAATATCTCTCTCTCTCTCTAAATCTGACATGAACCATCTTATCGGCTCCCCTTTTTCACTCCCGAAGCTTTTGCAGCAAATACTCTCTCTCTCTCTCTCTCTCTCTCTCTCTCACTCGGAGTAAAAAGGACAGGAGAGAAACTAAACTTGAGAAGGACAGAGAGGGAAGGGAGAAAGAGAGGCATCCTAATATAAGAGTCTTAGGATCCGGTTGTATACTTGTGTTTTTTTGTCTTGCTTCTTTCATTTTTCTTTCTTCTTCTTCTCCTTTATTTAACCCTTCTCTCCTGCTCTCTTCCCATTCCTCTATCGCCCCCTCTCTCTCTCTTCTCTCGGGATCCGATCTCTGACTATTCCCGAGGAACACTGTCAATCTTTTCGATTCTAGTCACAAATCTTTTTAGGGTTTTTCTCATTTCTCTCTTTGTTCCTTTCTATAGCTATCTCTATATAATTGAAAATCGCACCAAGTGTTCCATTGTACGAGGCTGAGAAGAAGATGAGACAGCCGACCCTCAAGCTTTGTTATAGTCTCAAATACACAATAATCGAAGCTATTTAAGGTTTTCATCTGGATCTGTCCGGCCGGAGAAGGCCCATTTCGAGTTTCCTAAGGTAAAAAAAAAAACCCTAAGTTTCTTGAATTTGTTTTAAAAAAAGGTCGAAACCCTAAGAGCAAATCTTATGTGGAAGTCATGTTTTTTTATTTTCTTGTTTAGCTATCGTTTTTTTTTTCTTTTGGGATATTTCTCGAGATTTTTTTTTCTTTTTTCTTTTCTTGAGATTTGTAGCTTTTCGATCCTCATCACGATTATGATAATCGTCATCAATGTTGCTTACGTTACAAAGCTAAACAAAAAGATGGATTGAAACAAGTTTTCTATATAGCAATAAAATTATTAATACACAAATATATATATATATATATATATATATATATATATATATCATCTCTTGGATAGATCGATCTAGAGATATGGTTTGCCTCTTTACATATAATTCCTAAATTGTTTTTCTCTTTACACACACACACACGAAAATCTCTTCTGAAATAATACGTTTTCTTGATAGTCCATATAAGAGGTTGAAGGATTTTTATTCATTTCTAATAAGTTTTCAAGAAAGATGCCAAAAAATAGGGGAACTTATGTTATATTCATGGATCTGTCATGAGTTCTTGGTGAATTCATTGCTAGTTATTAATTCTATCCCATAAATTTAAATTTTCAGACAGTTTTATATACAAAGGAATCAATTAGTCATTAGAAAATGATTTTAGTAAATTCATGCATCTCATTCAATCAATTTAATCATAGTATGGATTTATTTTTCTCTCCTCTACCTATATATACAACAACTACAGTGTTTTGTTCAAACTCATATAGATACGAAGGAGTTCGATGAAGTTCATCATTATCATATAATAACATATATAATACTAATCGGGGTTATTAAGTCCTATCATTTGTCTAGTGCTATGTGGATTTAAATAATGATGGAACCATGAGCTTCGGATATATATATATATATATATATATATATATGCTTACAGTTCTGATACTAGCGTCGATCCAAATCTTATCATCGACAAAAAAACACAAATCATAATATCTAGAGAATTCTAGGTGTGATCATGCAATACTCTTGTCTCTCTCTCTCTCTATATATATATATATATATATATATATATATGACGGTACGACGTGATTAATCGGAAGTTTGAATAGCGATCAAGCTAGTCAATTTCTGATGGAATTCATATGGTACAATATGCTTTAACCAAATTATAATATGTATAAATCATCCCGACTCTCATTTTAGTTTTTATTGCCATCTCCAACAAGCAGGTTTGGTCCGCCCATTCTTGAAAAGATCAAACATGAATTCATTCTCCCACGTGCCTCCTGGCTTTAGATTTCACCCGACAGATGAAGAGCTTGTAGACTACTACCTGAGGAAAAAAGTGGCTTCGAAGAGAGCCGAAATCGATTTCATCAAAGACGTTGATCTTTACAAGATTGAGCCATGGGATCTCAATGGTTTGCCCAATGATTTAGATCTATGTATCTCTTGTTCTTTAATTGACCCCCCCCCCCCTTTGATCTATAGTTTGGAATTGTTCTTTTGTTTGTTTTTGGGAATAGACTTGTGCAGGATAGGGAACGAAGAGCAAAACGAATGGTATTTCTTCAGCCACAAGGACAAGAAGTATCCGACAGGAACAAGAACCAACAGAGCAACGAAAGCCGGGTTCTGGAAAGCCACCGGAAGAGACAAGGCTATCTACTTAAGGCACAGTCTTATCGGTATGAGGAAAACCCTTGTGTTTTACAAAGGAAGAGCCCCAAATGGACAGAAATCCGATTGGATAATGCACGAATACCGGTTGGAAACCAACGAAAACGGAACGTCTCAGGTATATATATCGATCCAAACTACTAGACCTTTCTTGCCATAAACATATATACTTGCATTGTAAGATGGATCTTCCTATAGAAAATGTAGTAGCCTCTCAAACCAATTTTATGATTCAAACATCACATATATGTATATAGATATATACCATTCGCCTATTCCAATATGGGATTAGAGGCATATATGCATATGAAAGCTCAATGATTTTGTGAATGTTATAATTTTGGCAGGAAGAAGGATGGGTGGTGTGTAGGGTGTTTAAGAAGAGAATGGCGGCCGTGAGGAAAATGGGAGACTACGAGACATCTCCCTCTCATTGGTATGAGGATCAGCTCTCCTTCATGGCCTCGGAGTTCGAAACTAATTCTCCACGGCGAATTCTCTCGAGTCCTTATCCCTCTGCTTACCCTCTCCACAACCCTAACTTGCAATGCAAGCAAGAGCTCGAGCTGCAGCACTACAATCATCATCATCATCATCATCTGCTTCATGAACCTTTGTTCCTCCAACTACCTCAGCTCGAGAGCCCTAAATTCCAACAACCTAACAGTAACTGCAGCTCTCTTCCTCTCCGGACAAGCAATGAAAGCGGTGATAATGCTGCTAACTTTCAGCCGACGAATCTCGGGCAGGAGGAACGGATGGATCAAGGACAGCAAAGTCTCGGCTCTCTATACGTGAATAGAGAAAATGGGCAAGCCGTGACCGATTGGAGGGTGCTCGATAAATTCGTTGCTTCGCAGCTAAGCAACGAAGAGGCTTGTGCTTCAGCTCAGAACAATGCCAATGATCAAGTTGACGATGAGGGAATGAACTTGTCGGAGAACGAAACAAAGAGGGTTTCTGAGATGGGGCAAGAGTTTGCTGCTTCGAGCTGCCAAATCGATCCGTGGAAGTGACCAAAGAGATAAAATAAAAAAGATGACGAAATTCAGAAGATATTATATAACGTTGCGTATATATATACATGCATATATATATATATGACAAGACGCACACTGATCGTGTGTAGATCATGGTGGCACAGATTATAATTAAGGATGAAACGGTAGAAAACTTGGAGTATCTACCGGATTCTTGAGGTTCTGTATATAATAAAACCGAAACTGTTATATTGTTTTCATACGATTTTTACTATATATCATTGAAAACTATGTTATATGCTTTCTGTACGTATATCTTTTGTATTCGTTATAACCAAAAGAACACATATCTGTCTATGATTTGAACACAAATATACGAAAAATTATCGAACTGATTTTCGTAAGCGTAAATTTGTCGATCGCAAGCTAATTGTCTATATATGATTGGGTTTTGTTTGTGAAAATATTAACATGCAGAAAATATTATCTTTATCCAAATTTGAAAAATTGGAGCGTGGTAACAAATTACGAACATTGTGCCACGTACGTAGATCGAAATGTAATTAAGCCTAATTATTTTTTACGAATGCAAGCATATTTTAAAGCATAGTGTTCGCCAAACTTTTAATGTTTTAGAACGTATAAATACGTAGATATACACATATTATATATATATATATATGTAAATGCTCGAGTAATTAATTTACGGATGAATATGCGTGTGTGTGTATATATATATACACACTCTCATCAATGAATATACACACGCATATTCATCCGTAAATTAATTACTTGAGCATTTACATAATAATTCAAGACCTTCAAACAATGGAGAACTAGATGATTTTTTTAACCCAATAAAATAATTCAAATTTTATCACTGCCCCAACCTTAAACACGAGATATATAATACTGTCCGCTTTAATTCATAGATATATAGGATCGATATATATATATATATGTATAAATTTGAAATGTAAATTTTTTGTTGGACTTACCTCCAAAACTATATATTGCTTGAAGAGTGTGATGAAACCGAGAAATATACAAAGGGAGATGATTTATATAAGAAGATATTTGATTTTGAAGGAAATGAACCAAATGCAATGGAAAATTTGGTTATGAAATGACCATTGAGATTTATAGACAATGTGTAAGAAAAGACAAAGCATGCTTTGTCGTGAAGAATCTTTATGTAATTATAATGTTTGATTTAAGGAAGGCATAAAAGAAAAACATGTTATAAATTTACTTTACTTGATTCCGGCAGTGCCCTAAATTAATTTTTATAAAATTAATAAAAATCAGTACTTATTAATTATATTTCTAATTAATTATCAATAAAACCGAAATAATAATTTTTTAATTATGAATGATCATATGGATAATAAATTTATCTAAATTCGTGTTTATTCGTGACCCTTCTACATATTGATAGCAAAAGTTAGGAAATAGAGAATTTGTATATGAATTTTTATTAGGATATGGAAAATATTCGAACCTTTGATCACAACATACCAAAATATAAATATATTTTGAGCAAATAAATTAGATAATATTATATTTGAAATGTTTGAGAAATGGGATCTCTCATCCATTTAATTTGGTGAAGGAACATAATGATTGGGCGTGCTCTTGGGGGTTTGACAAATACACACAATCCATCTCTCCTTCACACGATCGGTCCATTAATGGAGAAATCGAATTTTCATTTCCACAATTTAATAAACTATATAACAATTTATCCGATCTCAAGTTTTTAGATAAACAGTAAGGATGTTTATTGAATTAATCAATCAATTGATAACCTTAAGTTTCTATTATGGTGATAATCTTGAGATTAACAAGATTTAAACAGCATTAAATAGCACAATGTGAGACAGAAACATGTGGGGTATCATCATCAGTTTCAACATTTTAATTAATTATTTTATTGAGATGTTTAGAACTCAAACTTACATTTTTTTTTGAAATATTAATTATTTTCTAATATTTAACTGCACAAAAACTCATTAAATCCAAGTGATTTACTATAGAAATCGTGGCAAATAATATTTCAATGTATAGCAACAATTTAAATTCATGATATCGAAAGCAACATCCACTTGCTGTCCATTACCAAAAAAAATAAAAACACGTTGTAAAAGAAATTTTGTTAACAATTCAAAAGTTATGTTTACAAAAGTTACTTTTCTTAAAACAAAATAGGTGAAAAATAATAATTCTTTATTCTCACATAAATATCTAAATGAAATAATATTTGACTAAGAAGAGACATGTACTGTTTAAACATGCTTTGATGCTGTCCTAATTGGAGACAAAATTAATCATTATATCATTTTCCTATTTTCTTATCGAATTTCATTTTTTTTATTTAGATATTTTCAACTAAATCATATATATATAATGATATTATTCTTTATATATATATATATATATAACAAAATTAAATCTATACAAACCAAATACGGGAGAATCGAAATCTGAATTACTTAATAAGACAAATAACTTGAAAGGATATTTGAAAAATAAGTCTAACATTAAAATGGATAAATAAAGAAAAAAGCTCCTTTTCGTTACCCCCCCCCCCCCCTCTTCAACACAAACCGATTGAACCGGTCAGCACTAACCGAACTAAACCGGTCTCTGCCATTATTCCGCTCGGGGAAGAAACTTGGCTCTCAAGTAACCTAATCTCTGGAATAATTCACCTCCACCGGACAATGGCTGAGCCCCAGGTTAAGCCAGCTCCAAAACCCGAAGTGGCGATGGTGTGGCCAGGCTTCACCTTTCCACTTCTCACCGCCTCGTCGAGGGCCAGAGGTATCGAAGCAGCACTCGTGTTCCCGTAGTTGGCCAAGTTCGATATCACTCTTTCCGGTGGGAACTTCAGCCGTGTGGCCACCGCATCGATTATCCTCTGATTTGCCTGCAAAAACCATTTCCAGTTTTCCCAATTTGTACAGCAAAGTTTCAAACTTTTCACCACATCCATATGCGAAATTTCACAAGGGAGTTCATGGGTTCGTCTATCAGAACACTACACCTTCAATGGCTGGAGAAAGTTCGAAACTTTGATCATCTATATATATATATATATACCTGATGGAGCAGAAGCCAATCTATGGAAGAAGCAGAGAGACCAGCTTTTTGAATGGCTGACTCGATGGATTGAGGGACACATCTGACAGCAAAGCGAAAAACTTCTTTCCCGTTCATCTGGATGCAAGAATATGAAGGGTGTTTCGGAGGAAAGTCTCCCAATACTGATCCATTTGTACCCAAGGCATCGTCGACTTGGGTTTCTTGTATGGAAGCGTTCAAATGTCTGCCACAATATGCAAAATGAAAGTCGGGTCTCTAGCGAAAAATATGAATCCAAGAGGTCAAGAATGGAAAGTATGGAGTATAAAAACGATTCACTCTAAGTACCTACGGCCATCTCCATCGCTGTGCAAGTCAAAACTGAACAAACCATCATCCTCCATGTCACAAGCCTGCCAGAAAAAGGAGAATGTTCATCAGAATAGTTCAAGAACCAAAGAAAGGGTATGCAGAAGCTGTACTATAAAGTCTGTTTTCTTGCTGATACAAAGATCGATTTTTGTTCAAGATAAGTTTTATTTGCGGAGGGGCAGACACCCATCTTGTAATTCTGTACTCGTAATATACTAAAGTTCATCTCTTTTGTGAAAACAAAACTGGAATGTCCTTGCCTTATAACTTAAAAAAGTATTTTAGGTTTAAGAAGAAAAGGAGAGGCACTCATGTTACAGTTCATTCCTGAAAATGGGTTTTTACAAAAAAGTGGTATTGAGAGCTAATTGAAAGGAGGAATATTGCTAGCACCTGAACAACTACAGCACCAGCGGCGTCCCCGAAGAGTATGCAGGTCCCTCTATCCGTCCAATCAACAAACCGAGAAAGAGAATCAGCTCCAATCACTAAAACATTCTTAAAGCCACCCCCTGAAATAACAAAATCCAGTAAAGAATTATTACTTAAATCTCAATTACAGGTAGGCTGTGATATTTTTTCATTTTACCTCTTATATGACAAGCAGCAGAGACTAGGCCCAGAACAAAACCACTACAAGCAGCAGTGATGTCATATGCCAGGGGATTGTTTGTGCAACCAAGCGCCTTTTGAATCTGCCATCAACAGAAAAACAATCACAAAGCAGAACTTTCCGAAAAGCAGGATTTAGTCGATAGTAACAGGAAATCTTATGCATTCGGAGAATCGGAGTTTAAAGTTTGATACCTGTGGAGCAGTACCAAAAATATCATCAGGAGTGGATGTGCACATCAAGACTAAGTCAAGATCTTCGGGTCCAACCTCTGCCATTTCAAGGGCCTTTGTCGCTGCTTGTATTGCTAGGCCGGTCAAGCTATCTTTGCCTGAAATAAAAGTTCTAGATTAATATCGATATACGAAGCCAAAGATGTCTAAAAATATCAGAATGAGCAAATAGGCTACCTGAAAGAACCCGGCGGTTGCGAATGCCCGTGCGAGTTGCTATCCATTCATCAGATGTATCAACAATTTTTGCGAGATCATCGTTAGACAGCAGAAGACTCGGCACTGCTGAACAAAAAGTGAAAGCCATCTGACAAAAAAGGCAACGAAAGAACTCAGAAAATAAAATATGGAAAAAAAAGCTACACTATTTATAGGTAAAAAAAGAAGCAACGTCCATGAAATTTCTTATAGTAGAAATAAGAACATGCAATTAGCCAAAAAAAATAAAATAAAGGCCAACTTTAACGTTGAAAGTTGATCAAATGAATTCAGACGTCAAATTTTGAACCACATCCAATCAACTTGCAGCCTTTGGCCACGAGCCTTTGTTGTATATGAGGAAGACAAAGATTGCTCGAGTCATAAGTTACGTTTCATTGCACAAACTATATCGAGAATCTTTAATCAAGCTATTGATTGGAGAGAAGGCTCTGGTGATTCATAAGCTAAAAGACATTCCGAACGGTGCAGCTCAATTTAAACATTTGACACAGTATTCCAACAATATTGTCCATCCCTTGTCCTAATCTTATGGAAACTGAAACTCAAAACTCAGAAATGGTAGGAGAGAAAACATCAGAAGCAAATTCCATAACTAGAACGAGTCAAGACCGAAGATATAAAGGCCATTTCCGAATTTCAGTATCTTGTGGGAAGAGAATAGAACTCATTTCCACGAGATACGTCAAAGTACACGTGATCAAGGTATAAGAGCAATGGGCTTTGACCCAGCGATCACAAGATCGTACAAGATGATGACAAGCTAATGACAAATTCGATCATCGAGAAATCTGATTAACATTTTCTCTCCAACCAAACAGGGTTTTTACTTTCTACAAACTGACCCTGAAACGTGAATTGATACGCCTCGCCATTAAATACCGAAAGGAATCACCATCGCAACGGAAAACGAGGAGTTATGATGAAAGGATCCAGAAATCAAACCTCGGGAAACGAGGTTCAGACGGAGAAGGGGAAGCATGTTTCTCGGCGCCATCGACGGAGCACAAGACCCTCCTGTTGATTCCCTTGAAAATGCAAAACCCAGATCCAGAAACGCCATTCGGGACATGGGTTCTGCTTCGCAGGCTCGGAAACGAAGGATGCGTGAAGAACCCAGATGCATTCGCCATTGAACCAGTCACCAAACAACAGCAAGGGCGAGGGAAATATTCAATGTTCCGATTCAGCAATCGGAGATCTTTCAGCCGGAATTTGAGAGAACAGTAATGCAAGTGGAAGAAATTGCATTACCCATGAACCAGAAGGATTGGGAAAGGAGGAGAGATTCGCGTAAACAAATCAAACGAATTCGTAAAGAGGGTAATTCTCGCTTCGTGAATTAGATTCCTTTCTCGGGAAATTGTTCTTTCTTTCGTTGGAGGCTCCGAAGAAGAGAAGAAGCGAGGGCAGACAAAGGCGTGAGTGTCGCAGCCCAATTTGAGGGAACTCCCAATGCCATGAATGATGAATACAAACAAACGGTCTCTCTCTCTCTACGCAGGGAGAGAATTCCATGCGACGATCATCCGTGAAACCTTAGGAGGACGTGACACGTCAGCATCATCACACGTGGCATTATCTGAATGGAGATCTTCTTGGTGTCGTGTGTAATAACTTGGTGAGTCAAAGTAAAGATTAAGTAGGATTTTCCCGGTTTAGGTAGGAGGACAATTTTTTTTTTAAGTTATTTAGTTATAAATGCTAAATTCATGTACCTTATTCAATTATAACAAATATTATGAATGTTAGTCATCCGAAATTTATTAATATGGACATTGATAAATAGGGGAGCGTTTTGGTTGGGGAATTTTAATTCCAATTTGATTCACATTGAACCAAACTTAATAGCATTCGGTTTTAATTTAGTATAATTTTTATATAAAAAATAAATTCTTCTCGATTCGGTTTCGATAACAACCAAAATCGCGAGTCATCTCTCTATGGATAATATAATTATTCGAAAATCGATCCAAATTCAAAACACCGCCGTAGAGATAAATATTTTTTTTTCTATTTGTATTAGTGATTATTATATGCTTCAAATCTATTCAAAAGCTCCAATTTCATTCAACCTCTATGTTATGGTAAAATATTATAATTCGGCCTCATCTTCGAACTAGAATGGTTCGAAATATTTATGTTACTTTTCCACATGTATAATACATATTCCAAGTTTAAAAAGAAAAAAAAAACGTGTACAACTGTCGAAGATGGATGGGAGTTGGTAAACTAATCCGAGAAAAAGATAGATTTTTAATGATTGACTTTGCTTCCAGGGAATTCAGATTGAGTTTAAAATGTGAAAAACATAAAATATATTTGCATGGGAGGGCAACATAATTAACGTGCACATATTTTATCTTGATCGATTATGTTTTTGTTTGTATTTTTTAATTTTAGAAAAAAAAATAATATTTTTTATGTTGGTTTCCGTAAAATTTGTTTTTTACTTGGTTTGAATTAAAATTTATAAGTAAAAGGATATTTTCTAACGAAATTTTAAATTTTATTTCTTTATTTTATATTTTTGTTTAATTTAATTCGAAATTAGATTTCGATATTTTAGAAGTTTTATGCAGTTTTTATATTAAATTCCATTTAAAAGAAATTTTTTAGATTTATCGAGAAAGATGACATTTCCTTTAATGATTCCAAAACGATGCCGGAGTGATCCTCTCGGCGAATCTTCCCATCGGCGTCCCCGGCGTTGACAACTGCCACGTGGCATAAGCAGATTGGATATTTGAGGACTAATTTAGTCAATGGGTTTCAGGAAAAAAGGCCGATAATAGGAGCCCATTAAGGATATCTAAACAGGCTTTATTTCAGGCCCACTAAGCCCTGAGCAAGCTTGGGGTAACATTGTAAATACCTTTAAAATTAAGGCTGAATGGCTGTATTTTGGAGTTTTTAGAATTAAAAAAATACCACTTAAGTTTTCACAAAATTACTTTTCTAAAAATTTGAAAACCATTTTAGTGATAACTACTTTTTCTTTTTAGTTTTCACATATTATAATCCAAAACCCAAAAACTAAAAATTAAAATCCAAAACTAAACTAAAAACCCAAAATAAAAGTTATCTCCATTCAAAGCCTAATTTTTCTTCACCAGTTTTTGGTTGGGTTTTATTCTTGGAATGTACACTTCATGCATTATTTTGTACAATTTTTTTTTAATTAATCTCTTTAGGCAATCCTGACTTATTTTGTTTTCTATTTTTTTTATCAAGTGCTGTCGTTTGGTTTCATTATACTGAATTTATATATATGGCAAAATAAATTTATTGGGCTTATTTTATCAAAAAAAAAATTATTGGGCTTTGTCAAACATCAATCTTTGTGGAAGATTGGTTGCTATAATCCACAGTCCAAAAGAGGGATGATTTCAATTTTGATTTTTATTAAAATAAAAAAAAAAGAGAAAGAGAGATGAAACTCGGAATTGAAAAGAGAGATGATTATAATATTACATATTAAAACTTGTCCATTTGAATTCTTACTCAAGCCAATAAAATTTCCCCTGGTTTTACGTGTACATTTCATCGAGATAATCTAGGATCTGTCCACCGGGAAAAATATTTAAAATAATAGTTTGGTAAAAGTTAGGATGAACATTTATTTGGTACGTACATACAAATTATAGTTATATTTGAGACAAATTCAATCTTAAAAAAAATTAGTATAATTTTATTCAAATGAAATTATTCTAATTCAAACTAAATTGAAATCAAATACAAAAATAAAAAATATATAATAAAATAAATTCTTTTAATAAAATTAATTGGATAGCATAATTTGATTCATTTTTTAGAGAGTTATTATCATAAAAATATTAGTATCAATAAAATTAATTAAAAAATTATTTTACTTTTAAGGTGAAACTGGCTTACAAATAGATACTGTCCCTGACTGTGTTTGGTCCTCTCCTATAAAGCCTAAACCCTGACCAAACTCTTCAGAACACGACAGACAGTCTGTCTCATTTTTTTGCATCAAAACTCGTTTTTTCATTTTTGTTTTAAAAAATAAAAATATAATACTAATTCCATGTATATATATTGCTAACTCCAAAGGCCTCTTGAGAAAATATTTCAGTATTTTGCCAAAGAGAAGATAATTTCAAAAATATTATATTATTATTTAATCCAGTATCTAAGATGTATCTTTTGGATATCACTACACATCTTGCATAATAATGATTTAAATATTTAAAAAGGATCCTACTTTATATAGAGTTACTAATGTATCATAATTAGAAAAAACAAAAGGTAAAAAGCGAGGAATCCTAAATACCCCCTATTATCTCAAGTTTGCGAGAAACCATGTGCCACTCTCACCACTAAGCCCCCCCCTCTCTCTCTCTCTCTCTCTCTCTCTCTCCATGATCAGATTTCTTTTCTCGTTTTTCTCTCCTGCATTGTTGTAACATAGATACACATGTATGTGTGTATGTATACATTGTCTGCATCGTTCGAACATCGGCATCCGACCATGAACTGAGATTTTTTTTTGGGGGTGTTTGGTCTGTCTCCCAGATCTGTTCGACCATGGAATGCTTCAAGCTTCGTGTTTGGGTAAATTCCTCGTTTTTATTCTCTCTCCCAAACAAAAATTAATAATGGGTTTGTGTTCTTTTTTGTCAAGTATTATCTAGGGTTGCGGCTCTATGTTTGCTTTGTTGCTCTTTCTTCTCCTTTTCGTTAGATGGTTTTTTTCCTCCCCTTAATCCTCCTGTTGTTCAATTCCAATTTAGAAGAAAAAAAAAACTTATCATTGAATGGCATTATCACTATGAAGGTTGGGTTTTTGCATTGAAACTCATATTAAATAGGGCAGAATCTTGATCCCAGACACGTTTAAAGGGTTGGTTCCTTGTAAGATCGTCTTAGATTTGGTGCTCTTTTGTTGTTTATTTTCCTGGTTTTGGTAGAACCATTTCGAGTATTGTGTTTCTTGATAGCTTATAGTGAAATAATGTATAATGTGTGTGTATATATATACGCGGAGAATGTATAATGTATATGGGTATGTTGATGAAATAATGGATTCTTGAATGGAGCTGGTTTTGTGTTATGGGCATGTTTATGGTTCGCTTGCTACCATGAACATTGGCATGAATGTTTATTATGTTCACAACAACTACAGGGAAGGGGTATCACACTCACTCTCATCTTCGTTTTTCCTGTTTGGTGGGTTTGATCATAGGGATGGGTTGTGGCATAAGCTCGGGCCAGACAAGATGTATTTCCACGGTTTGTGTAAGGATAACGTGCTTTTGCAGAACGGTATTCGTCTGAAACCCGAGAACGAACGCGTTGATTCGTATCTAGAGACCTCGAAGCAGAAACCCGTCGGTATGGTCACTCTTTTCGGGAGGCAGGTATAAAAAGATTGCAGCTTTATGGATTTGGTTTAAGGCTTAGTGATGATGAACAACGTGTGAAACCACTTACTGTTCCAAGATTTCGATCTATTTTCGGGAGACATAGATGATGATGATGAAGAAGTCTTCATCGTACCTTTGTTTCAGGTGTTTCCGGTACAAAGTGGGAGCTATGAATCTGTAGATGAACAGCCATGTAGGGATCTGAATAGAGATATTATTGATCTTGGCAGCCATGGCTGTCCTGGAGTCACTGCTGAGATAGAACTTTCGATGGGGGTTGAAGTTATCGAAAAAGAAGCATCAATCCCAAAGTGGCTTAGCAAGAGAAACCCGGTATTCGTAATTGATCTCGAAGAACCTCCCTCTCGGCTCTCGCTGAAAGAGATGGAACCTTCAGCTTCTGGCGTCGGGAGAGTTCTTGAATCACAACCCTCTGTAGATGATGATGGCACATGCTACAGAAATCCGGGATTGTCAGATGAAGGTATGACCTCTTACGGGGTTTTCCTCTGTTTTCGAATAATGATTCTTGCGTTATGGCAGACTAAAAGCATGAATGAATTTCATGTCTCAGGACATATGAGTGGCAACACCGAGAAAGCAATGAAGAAGAAGAACACGCCATCCTCGAAGCAGAGCTTCGTTCTGGATCTGAACGAAATCCCAGCTGATGAGCCGTATCCTGATGGCCACCGCTACTTCTTACAGGACTTGAACTGCTATCCTTACACGGATGACACAACACCGAGCTCCGAGAAAAGTGGAGTTGAAGATCCTACGCCATTTTGCTCTCCTCTTAGCCAAAATGTTCTTGATAAAGATAGTACATCATCTCCAGCTTCATACACTTCATGCTGTACCACGGAAAATGACTCGAGAGTCGAGTCGAGGAGTTCTTGCCCGGCAACACTGATACCCTCTTGTCGTGCTCGGCTTGAATATCCCGAAACAGAAGCCTTACCAAGCAAGCCTACGAATGAGTCCCATAATGAGGAAGATTCGTCTGAAATGAGCTCGTGCATTCAATTTGCAGCTGAATCATTAGTCCATATCTCATGCAACAGCTCATATCGACACCAAGACTTGCTGTCCAAACCCGAGCAACGACCTATCTGCTCATCTCAAGACCGAGACTTTTCATCCAAACCCGATTTGGGTAATGCAGCACCGGAGTATTCTTACGATTCATATGAGTTAATGACCATGGAACTAACCGAAACCAGCCCTGAAGACTACTGTGTGTCATCAAAGGCAGTAGATGAACTAAACGTTACCGGGGAAAGCAAAGAACTCGGATTAAAGCTGAGACGAGGGAGGAGGATGAAGAACTTCCAGAAGGAGATACTCCCGGGACTGGTCTCGCTCTCTAGGCACGAGATACGTGAAGACATAAACATCTTGGAGGCGGTTTTGAGGTCAAGGGAGTACAAGAAGATGCAGGGAAAGACGGGAGACGAGAAATGCGAGGCAAACCCGAGAAAGAGACGTTCGGGGCAAAGGTACGTAGGCAGAAGAAGGAGAAGATCTGAGTGACGGAAAAAAGAACCCGAGTTTCGGGTTTTTGACGTATGGTGTGTAGTCATTGGTGTATCATTTGAACAACGGGTCTATTGTTACTCTCTGTTATTGGCATTGGTTGGAGTTTTTAGTAGTTAAGTGGTAGAATCTGATGTTACGACCTTCAAACTCCCTTCGGCTCTTTGTGCAAATTCTTCCTCTATATCGTTTTGTTGTTTTGGTTATATAGATTTGGTTAATACCCGAATAATTAACGGAATACCGAATCAAAATCCATGCATAATCGAATTGAATTCGATAACAAAAAACAATAATCGAATAGTTATTTTAATTCTATAAAATGGACAAACTAGATATAAATCAAATAAAAAAAATTTAAAAAACGAAAATTTTTATTAATAAAATCTAAAACCAAAACCAAAATAGAATAACTAAACCGAACCAATTCAATATAGAAATTGAATAGTTATAATTCTTGAATAATTATAATTCTTTTTTAAAAAAAAAAAATCGGAGATGGGGCACTTGATTCCTGTGGGAGGTGTTGTGCTCTTGTTTACTTCCGGTAGGAATGGGACTTATTTATTGGGCCTTATAGGCCCTTACAAATATAATAGGCTTATATGTAGTTATATTTCCAATGGTCCTTATGGGCCCATACACTTGTAATGGGCCTCATGGCACTTGCACTTGTAATCTTGGATCATAATTTTATAATTTAATACTCCGTTATTTTTATTTACTGAATTTTTGTGCAATCTTCATTAAGTTTATTGGAATTGATTAGTTTTAATTAAGGATAAAATTGAAATTTATTTTAAAAAATTATCTAAAAAATCTAAAATGATAACTACTTAAAACAAAAAAAAAAATTGTCTATAATGTCAACTAATGAGAAATCTAATAATTCTCGGTGTATTTCTCTATTAGGAAATGGATGATAACAATGACATATAGACAAACAACTAATGGACAAATAAAAAATAAGTGACAACAATTAAGGTAAAATTAACACATAAAAATAATAATGATAATGGAATAAACATATCATTTATAGCCGACATCCAATCCAAATTATTCACAAACAGCTAATGTGACGTAGGTGTAGGGGTGGCTATTTCGGTTATTAACCGAATAATCGAGTCGAACCGAACTGAATAAGATATAACCGTACCCGAACCGAATCCGACATTAAAACTGAACGGTTATAATTTTTTTAAACCCGAAAAAACTGAAATCGAACTGACCGAACCGAATAAAAAATAACCGAAAAACCGACGATTTCTTTGAAAATAATGAGTTTTTTACCGAAACTGTACCGAAAAATAATCGAACCGAACCAAACTGGAACTTATGTAAAAACTGAACGGTTTCTATAATCGAAATAACCGAATCCGAATATAACCGAACCGAACCCGAACCGAAACCTGAAATGGCCACTCCTAATTAGTTGGATACAAAACAATCAAGGTATACGAAAATTTTGATACATATTTTTTGGAATTAGCTAATATTAGTATTATTTAAGGTAAAAAAATAAAATATTTATAGATAAACATAAACCTAACAAATTCTAACAGATTAAAATATATAAATCACGAAGACAAATACGAATTAGGGTATTAATTATGTCGGATAAAGAACAACCATACAAGACGATAACAGAGCACGGTCATGTTATTTGTTTATTTAGTATCCGACTAGATACTTGGATTAAAAGCATAATTAGTAATCTTTATATAATCAGTTTATGAATTTGTCCAAACCTCGAGTTTTCCCCTTTTGTGACAGTATTTCTAACGGAAAATTATTACCAAAAATATTGAACCTGTATTACAGTAAAAGAAATTATTTTGTTTTTCAAAACACTATTTTTTTAAAAAAAAAGGAAAAATACTTGTGCCGATCTAGATCCCCAACTTGTAACAATTGTCTAACTATAAATATGGTAATATTGTATTATTTTTTTAAAAAAAATAATAATTAAGATTGTGTATGGCTTTATTTTTTTATTTGAATTTGGTTTGATTTGTTTTTCTCGTGATTCTTTAAAATCATCCTAAAAGATTTTTGTAAATACTGTTTGTATTGATAGAAATAACAATCTTTATCAATTTTTTTATTAAAAAAAATGGAAGAGATAAAAGATAAATAATCCAAAACAAAATACAAAATAAAAAATAAAATCATGTCATATCCAATTTTTTATTTAGAAAAAATCAAGATGCTATTAACATTTATGCATGTCATCTATATATATATATATATATATATATATATTTATTTATTTATATGAGTAATCCCGATAGTCCATATATTCAAAGCTTTGCCCACAGATTCTGCGCCCAATGAATGAGACAGCTATCAATCAGTTTATTTATTGTAGACACATGTGCATCGGTTCTGATTGATACGACAACACATGTATTAATGCGTTTTTGTTAAGAATCATATAATTTATTTTCGAGTCAAATCACTTATATCAAATTCCAAATCATCTTGATGTAAGGCCACGACGTTCTGAGAATGCACCTTAAATTATCATTCCGCAAATTAAAATACAATTAAGATGGGATTAATATATGGGTCAATCAAAAAATTTAAAAAGGGGAAGGAAAATAGGCACCCTATTAACTTGATACGTTGAAATTGAAAATCATGGAAATTTTTACTGATTCTGATTTATACAAAGACGCACAAATTTTGCAAGATTGATACATATAACTTGTTGTTCCTTCGGTCGCCCCATTTTCTTTTATGAACCCCGGTCTCTTTAACCCCTCCCTCTTGTTTCCCTTTGTACACTCGGGAAAACAAGAGATTTAAACCAAAACCAAGAAACATGTTTTTTTTTTGTGACAAAGTAAGAAAATTTACGTACTATACCACAAAACCATATCGTGTTTATCATCATCATCGTCGTAATCTTCATCATCATCATCAAGCATGACACGTGGGGATCTCGGGCTCATCATCCAACTCAATCCCGACCTCTGCTAGCCTCTTGTCCTTGTAAACATACCACTTTGCGAAAACCAAAAACACGGCGAAGTTCAAGGCGCAAAGAACAGCGACGAGCCAGTAGAAATTGTAGAGCCGACCTTTGTTGAGATCGTTGGCGATCCATGCATGTGCGGTTCCGGTGACTTTATGAACAATCGCCACGAGAACCGAGCTCAAGAAAAACCCTAACGCCAATGTACTCAACAACAGCCCTGTGCTCATCGTCTTCATACCCTTTGGACACTCTCTCAAGAAGAAATCCAATTGTCCTGTGTATATCAGCGCTTCACCTATACCGACGATTAGATACTGAGGAATCAGCAAGTAGAACCCTAGAGGAAGCGTTTTGTCAGTTGGACTGTGGGAATGAGCAGTTCTTAGACGTTTGATCTCGACTAGGGCAGCGACCGCCATGGCGAAAGAGGCGAAGAGTAGCCCTATACCGATGCGTTGTAATGGTGTAAGGCCATTAGGTTTCTTTAGGAATTTTTTGGTGAAGGGGATGACGAAACGGTCGTAGACGGCGGTCGTGAGGAGGAGACCGCCGACGTAGAAGACGGCCATCGAGGCGGGAGGGATTTGGAAGCTTCCGACGCGTCGGTCCATGGTCTCGGATTGTGCCACGGACAATGTTGTCAGCTGGGCATGTACTGTCCAAAAGAGAATGCAGGTTGCCCAAATTGGTAACATTCTTACTATCTGTTTCACTTCTTCGACGTCCGTTAGGGTTGAGAGTGTCCATTTGTTGTATAGGTTCGGACCAATCGTGTCTTGTTGTTCCTTAATGGCCGCTTTATCCAAGGACCTATATCATAAAAAGAAAAAATATAAATAATTTAAAAAAGATGGACATACAAATGTTATGATGAATGCGTATCAAAGATGTTTAAATTTGGTCAAAAGACAAATCTAAATTTGTTTTGTGTTGCAGCAAACGTAAGTGGAATTCTAACCAAAACAATCATGGTTTTCCTTTGTTTGTTTGGAAAATGTTGACTTTTGGATTATAAATACATATATATGTATATATCTAGTAATGAAGGGGAAATGTATTTGCATGGCCACGATTAGAAAAAGGCATGCAAGTCACGTGGCGTGAACGTGACAACGAAATTGAAATCTGGCTTTCTGTGTCAGTCAGGCCTGGTGAAGGTGTGAAGCAGTGGAGGCGTCACGGCAAGAAACGTGATCGATCACCATTACAAGACAAAAGCAACTTTCTATATAATAAAGATATATAATTTATTTTATAATCAATCTTTATTAAAAAAATCTATATAATGTTTTAGCAGTTATTTTTTGTCCCTATAAAAATAAATAAGTATTTCCTATAAATGTTTTTCTGTACCCATCATATATTTATTAGATTTGGTTTGGCGATGGACTCGAAGACATGTTTCTATACCTCAATAGATAAATAGATAAAACTATATTGAAGATCTAGAAATGGTGAAAAATACAATGTTATTGTTTTAGTATGTACGCTTTGAATCATTGAATTGATTCTCTTTGGATTATCTTCTTCTTCTATTTTTTCTAATTATCTTATATATATGCATAGGATAGGATAAATATCATGTTATAAAATAAAATAATCACGGGTCGTGCGAAGACAACCATAATCTTAAAATTTTATATCTTTTAAATTGTAAATATTGCCCACTCGCGTTTTCAATCTTTTTTATTTCATTGTAAGTGCATATTATTTAATAGTATAATAATAATAATAATGATACTCTGGTCCAAGTAATCAACGCAAATATTCAAGCCACTTTAGTTGGATTCTAATGCCACGTAGGCATTTATATTAATGGACCTTCCCACCTCAACTAAAAAGACACTGCTGATTTCCTACCCACTCTTAATTCACACTTCAAACCTAATCAAAATTCAATTTGTGTTTAACCTACGCTCCAATCATTTCAATATTTAATTTATTCACGAAACATATTTCAAAATAATTTCCAAAAGATAATCATTTTTTTTTTGATAACCGGGTAATTCCAGGTCCAAAAGGCCCATACTAATCCCGACCCACACGCACAACCGGCACCACACGTGTGGGATGTGAAGCATCCGAAGGTGGTCGGAGGAGAAATCTCCATACCCTGGGTGTTGAACCCACGACCTCTTGTTCAGGAATTGGGCTCTCAAACCAACAGAGCTGGGGGAGATCCCCTCCAAAAGATAATCATAATCTGTAAGTCGTAACGCGTACCGGAATTGCTCGGTGTGGGGCAACCTTTGCTTCATCTTCTTCGAAACCTCCGACGTAACGATATCGTCCAAATCGAAAAAGAGCGACGGATCCGCAGGAAGTTCAAGCCGTCTCTTTTGCCACGCGGCGATGAAGACCGCTGCAATCTGCGTTAGCGGGCTACCGATCAGCTTCTTGAAGCGGTAGCGTTTAGTCCCCGACAAAAACACCAAAAGCGCGAACACAATCGCAAACGCGCATACACCATAACCCCATTTGCGCCCAACGTCGTCTTGTATGTATACAAGAACGGTGACCGCACCAAGCGAGCCAACGTTGATGAAGAAGAAGAACCGGTTGAAGAAATACGTCATTTGAGAACGTTCCTTCGGGTCTGTCTCATCGAATTGATCCGAACCGAAACCCGAAACGCTCGCTTTAACGCCACCGGTTCCGAGAGCGGTGAGGTATAACGCTATGTATAGGACTAAAAGTTGCATTCCACTAGCTTGTACGCATGAATTTGACGAGGTTGGATCGCATTTCGGAGGCCGGAGGCCAGGAATGATCGTTGAGAGCGTTAAGATCGTTACACCCTAATAATATTTTAACAATCATAACAAAATCATCAGAATTCCCGAAATAAAAAAAAGGGGGGGGATAAAAAGTGACAACGGTCAAACAAATTGATATGAAAGAAGGTTGATATTTACGTGGGGACAACGATATATGAACCAATGATTCAGTAGGTACACTTATTTGTCTATTTGTTAAATTTTTCTTCATAACTTTGGTGGAGAAAAGACTTATATTGTCTTCTTACCGTGGCTTGAATCGTGGCGAAGATCGCAATTGTCATGTACCTATATAATTAAGGAACCAAAATTAAATGGTTATTAGTATATGATGATTATGACACACACATATATATATATATATAATATAGTTATCATATTGGTCGGTTGTGATAGATACGTTTTGGAGGAAGGGAATTAAGGACCAAACCTGCCGAGAAACGTGTCGGCGACAAAGCCACCGAGGAGACAGAGCATGAACGATGTTCCAATGAAGTTGGTAACGGTGTTAGCCGACGTTGCATTTCCCAAGTGCATAGTCCCCTTCAAATACGTAACCAGATTAACGCCGATACCTAACGTCGTTAACCTCTCTACGGCCTCGATACCTTGACAAAAAAAAAAGTTTCAATCTTTTTGGGAAAAAAAGCAATACCCACATGAAAACAATTCAAACCCATGTCAAAGACATCGAAAAGTTTCAATCTTCTTGAATACTCATATATGTCTGTACATGGATAATATATTGTATGGACCAAAATTCATATTATATGAAAACAGATACGATATATATATATATATATATATATACACGTACAGAGAATCATGGCGGCGCTGGCCCAACCACCGGTCTTGGATCGGATGGCGGGGCGGCCTTGGAAGTCCCAGGCATCTAAGAGGGTATCTTGGATTTCAGGAAGAGACATATCTTAAAGATTGATGGAAAAATTATGCAAGAACAAAAGAAAACTGAATCTTTTTTGGTTCTTTTGATTCTTTTCTTTTATATATTTTTTGTGAATCACACGGAGCAAAAGGGTAGTTTTGTTTGAGAGCTTTTGCTTTGTTGTGAGGGCTCTCTGCGGTTAGGGTATTTATAGGGGGAAACTTGAAAAGCTAAATTTAACAAAACAAAAAACTTGAAAAACTAAGTTACAGTTGTAAGGAATTAAAAAGGTTTCGAAATTTAAAAAAAAAAAAAAAAGGAAAAGGTTTTAAAAAAAAGTGACACCTGGTGTGACTTCGATGAGTGTTGTTTGATTATTGGGGAAAGAATTAATATAAAAATATATACATATACATAAACACGCATATATATGCATATAGAGAGAGGAAAAAAAGAGAGAGTGGGACCAAAGTGAAATCTTCACCACTTCCTCTGCATTTGGAACTGTGGTTTAAGTTCCAAGAGGTCGGCCAGTGGGCCATGCGTGTGAATTTCCCTGTTCTTGAGTTATTATTATTTATGTCTATAATAATATATAATATATATTATATATTTTCGGCACACCTTTTCATGAAACCAGAAACTATGTTCATCTGTATCGATTTGCCAGAATTTAACGTGTTTTATTCAATAAGTTTCTGATCATTGGAAAATATTAATCCATTTTTTATTTCACTATTATTCAGGTTTGTTGGATCTACATCCCATGAAATGCAATTATTTTTCCAAACAATTAGAGAAATTATTTATAATTTCAATTTCTTTCTTTTTAATCCATTTACTATTTTTTAAAGGAATATCCCAAAATAATACCTAAACTTTTCAATTTTGACAAAATAAAATCTGAACTTTGTTTTTTATCAAATAAAACGTGAACTTCATATTTCAGTCAAAAATAAACCTGAACTTTATAATCTTTGTCATTTTTAACTCTATTGCTGACGTGGCGTTCCGACATCCTACATGGCAAGTCAACATTTTGACCGTATTTAACACATCATCGTCCACGTGTCACGATATCGGAATGTCACGTCAGCAACATGGTTAAAAATGATAAAGATTATAAAGTTCAGGTTTATTTTTTACTAAAAAATGAAGTTTAGGTTTTATTTGATAAAAAACAAAGTTTAGGTTTTATTTTGTCAAAATTGAAAAGTTCAGGTATTATTTTGGGATTTTCCCTTTTTTTATACATTCTTTCCTAATTTTACCATGCTAAATTTTTTTTTCTAAAAATCGATCAATCTTCTTGTAATTATATAGATGATAATTATCATGTTGAAACTAAGATTTTTCAATTTGATAGGATTAAAGTCATATGCAAAGATTCATGGTTCACAATGTGTGCTAGCTAAGCACCATTGAAATCTATCGTTTTTTGGTGAAGGAAATCTATCATGTTGCAAGATAATTATAATATGATATTATTTTAAATTTAATAAAAAAATGTGAAAAAATAACATAAAGTTTCAAAAGTCATATGAGTCTTGTGAACCTTGCAACTTCAATGGTTCTCCTTCGTTTCTTATAAAAGGAGGCCAAATATTTTATAAAAAAAAAAACAGAAAAAGACTAGATTTCTATGCACCACACAATAAGAAGTTGGCTTACAAGTTGGTTTTTATAATCATTTATTAATATCTTATCTAAGTAATCACCGAATCGGAGATTTTCACTAACAGTATAATTATGGGCTCAAAATATATATATAGATTTATGCAAATATAAACACCTACGTGGTAGATATTCATCATAATGCACGGGATATTTCTTTATAACTTTGACAACATATTGGATCAATTTCCGAATATTTTATAATTTTTCAGTTCAAAAACTCTATCAATATTTGTTGTATAAACGGAAAACGAAATAAAATTGATAATATTCCTCTTAATAGAATATCATAATCAAGACAGTGGGCTAACGTTTATAACGCTAAAATAGATAATGTTCATCTATAGATAACAATGCTTACGAGTATAATTAACGACTGAATTTTAATATAAACGTAATAATCAAGTCATCTAATCCTTGGTCGTTTTTTCTACAATCTTTTGGATTGGCATACAATTATTACTTGTAGAGGAAATATTTCATTATATATTATATATATAAATATATAATCTCGTTTTTGTTTTCATTCAGCATCAATCTTAATAGGTTTGTGTATATATTTTTTTTCGATTTAAATTTTTTTTAAAAAAGGATTTTTTAAAAAATGAGAACATACTGATTAAAATTCAATTAATATTGTTATGTTCACTAATATATAAAAATTTAATTGCACGTTCAGCTGAAATATAAAAGGAAAAATAAATAAAAATCAATGGATCACAAATAATTTCGAGAAACTTGGCCCAGCTTTTGGCGCACGTGACACTTGGATTGGATACCTCTTTGAGATTCCTCGCGGGGTTGACTTGGTAATCTTAATTGTTTTTAATATTGTTTCAATTAATTTTGCTAAAATTTATAATTTCGACATCAATTTTGTGGACGATAAACTTATGATTGGACGAAATTTATTATTCATTAGGATACGTTTCTGGATATTAATGACTAATTCAAATTTGTTCTTACCAAAAATAAGTATAATAGCTATTGATTAAAGATAAAATATAAATAAATACATAATTCCTTTTTTTTTAATAGAATTCACCTAATTATCACGAATACTTCTAATATTAATGAAAGGGTTTAGTCATAGAAAATAAAATCAAAGAAGTAGAAAAAATTCAACTGTAAAATTATTACAGTATATGATTTACTGATAGATATTAAAAAATTATTATGAACGTATATAGAACTCTACCAGAAGTTTTATATTTTTTATATTTTCATATGTATATCTAATTTTTAATATAAGTTTATGTTTAAGAATGTTTTGATATTAAAGATTAAATTTATTAATGTATATTAAGGATATGATCATTTGAGATTTGAAACCTAATGATAAGAAATGTTTTTGGTCCCATATATAGTAGAGAAAATAGTTTTTTTGTCTCTCCAATCATATATATATATATATATATATATATATATATATATCTTACATATTTATTCAATGTTGGAAATAAAAAAAATTCAAATTTTCTTATGTCATAAATTAATAAAATAATCATTTGTGATTAAACTGTCTTTTTCGAGGAGCTGACATTGGAATAAACAAGCACAGATTCTAAAATAAATTAAGATTGATTGAATCATCAAAGGAGGAATTGGTATCGAATTAATTAATGGATATGAATCCGTTCAAGTATCCCAAAGGCCACGGTTGACCAAACAAGGAATGACAACTTGTTCAATCATAATTTCTCACTATAAACAATGATTATATTTGAATTATCTTTTAGGGTATCTTGATGTTCTGGTTATAAAATCATTTTATAATGTAATGAGGAGACAGATATGGTCGGATGGATGGCAATGAAGTTATCCATTTGTCGTAAAATGGTGACATATTACATAATTTAATTTTATTTGACAAATTTGGTTATGTAATCACATAAACACGCGCGCATATACACACACGCACACACACATATAGGTAATTATACGTAGCATATTGGTAAATCTTCACTAACTTAGATTTACAAGAATTCGGACCACATGGGTTATTTTTCTCGCTAATATTTTTTTTTGCGTAACCGAGTATTTTAAATCAAAATCCAAACTAATTTTAGGGCCGGGAGTCAGTCATTTGTTTTGAATTATACGTTCTCTCTCCAAATTTAAAATTCGAATTCGAGACGAGGCATAGATTTTATATCCGTTTTATTGGTTGAATTATCCAAATTTAGATTCTCGCTAAAATTTATTTGTGCGGACGAAATAATAATGTGGTTAACAGATTTAGAATTATAGAATATACGGATGAGTTTACTTCGTGCAGTCTCTTTTTAAAACTCAACATTATCTGTGAATCGCTAACATTATCTCATGAGCTTTGACTCAAATCAAGCAATTTATATATTTGTTTATTTATTTTTATCTTAATACATGATATTCACGAACGAATTCCATGAATATTCAATATCATTAGATATATATAAAGTATCCTTAAAACTCTTACAAGCACATACATTGGCTAGAGGGGCGTATATATATATATATATATATTAGGTGGCGGATGGACGGCATAAACTCTTGAAAAAATGTTTAAAGTCAAATTCCTAAAAAATGAGATAAGCAAAATTATTGTCGAACAAAATAATGAGATGATCACACATGATACGTGGACATTACATATTTATCAATTTGTTTATGCATCGTGTGTATACATATATGTATAGAAGAAGAGGGGCATTATCAACTAACCCTAGGTGGCGGATGAACTGGGTATCGTATGATGAGATATATGATATCAGATGTTATATTATTCCATGATATATTTTATTTTATGCATAAAAAGAATGTATCGTTTACATGTATGTATATTTTATAATATTGTGATGAGATATATACTAAAAAATATTTTTTTTAATATAATACATTGGAAGATAGTGGTGTTCATTTTATGATCATTCCAGTTACTTAATTTAGGGAAA
>NW_010966881.1:2384685-2392537 GCF_000463585.1 Tarenaya hassleriana | reverse complement strand
AAAGAACGTCAAATAATATAATGGCAATAATAACAATAATAATACCTTATTTGAAGATTCTCAATTTGTAGATATAACTGGGGAGGCAACAACTTAGTACGTGGCCAGCACATTTTGTCTAGACGATGTATACACCCAAAGAGACCCCATTTAGACTTTGCCCATTAAATTTTATTTATTTTTTTGGTATATGGAAAGATTTGTATCTTACATTTCAATATTTACGGAACATACATTTCAAAAGGGATATCTATTTTTGTATTAAAAAAAATACTCAGACATTTGATACTGTGGGGATTCATGATTAATTTATCTCCATCTGTTAAAATTTTTCAGTAAACACATGTATGAATTAAATTTTTGTTATTTTATGTTCGGTCAAATGGATGATTCGACATATACACGCATGTATGTACCTGTAAATTAATATATATATATATATATATATTTGTTAATGTTGATGTTTGCCATTTTATTGGTCTAGTACTGTGTATTTGGCATTCAGATGGAGTTTCATGTGGAAATTGGAATTGCTCGGAAGCAATGGAGTTCGCACGTGCATATATATATATATATGTGTGTGTGTATACGTGTAGACTACCAAGCGTGTGCACGCATATATATGTATATAAGTAAAATAATTTTCAGAAATCACCAAAGATTGGACCCTTAGGAGAACTAAATAATGCAAACGCAAGTGGTGGATTGCGTTTTCCCATGCAAAACCACAAACAAAATAGAAAATTTTGTTACTAAAATAAAAGACAATAAATTTCTAAATAAAATTATTTAATTAATAATTTTACAGTATAAGTATGCGAGATAAAAATAAATATAGAGGATTAGTACACGTATATTAGATTTTATTTGATTTTTCTATTTTCTATTTTTACATTAAATATAAAGATGTTTTGTTATTGTAATTTATTTTTATAAATATTGTATAGTTTTAATGTATGATACTAAAAATTTGTAAGTGTTAAAAGCCAGAAAAAGTTATATAATTAATCTATCGCCTTTTACATCGTACGTGTGTATGTATATATTCGTATTCTACGAGACGTTCTATACGAATTCTGCAAATGTTCCTTATTTTTTAGAGAGAGAAAAATGATGCATGGATCTCATTGGCCGAAAATGAATTTATTATCAAAGAATGATACAAAAAGTGAAAGCCATCTGACAAAAAAGGCAACGAAAGAACTCAGAAAATAAAATATGGAAAAAAAAGCTACACTATTTATAGGTAAAAAAAGAAGCAACGTCCATGAAATTTCTTATAGTAGAAATAAGAACATGCAATTAGCCAAAAAAAATAAAATAAAGGCCAACTTTAACGTTGAAAGTTGATCAAATGAATTCAGACGTCAAATTTATAAGACGAAAGTTTATAATATAAATATATATACAATTTTTCGATTTTTCACGTCGCAGGGCTCTCATATGTACTTCAAGAAGCTAACGAAAAGGCACTAAAGAGAATATATATATATATATATATATATATATCATGACCATATGGATATATACAATTATAAATATTTCAAAACCCATTGAAAATTCGATTTTCCTCTTCCCCTGACGTTCGTGAGATACATTGTCGTCAACAACAGAGATGAATTCTCCAATACCAATGACGAGTAAGAACATGCAATTAGAATATCGGTTTTATCGTTGAAAGTTGATCAAATCTATGAATTCAGACGTCGGATTTATAAGATTAAAGTTTGCAATTAAAAATGTATATGACTTTTCAAGTTTTCGCTTCACAGAGCTCTCATATGTGCTTCAAGAAGTTAACCAAAAGACATTAAAGATAACATATATTTATCATCACCACATATATATATATAATTATAAACATTTCAAGCCCCGTTGAAAATTCGATTTGCCTCTTCCCCGGCATTCATGAAATTCATTGTCGTCAACACCAAAGATATATGCATATATGCATATTTAATAAAATATAATGTTGGAATTCAACTTTTGTTTACATATGTTAGAGAATTAAACGTAGCAGATCGAGTTTTCGCTCCGCAATAGTGGAAAATAAATTATTCAAATAATTATGATTAAACTTATTAGTTGCTTAACGTTAGCATATTAACAATTTTTTGCATTGCTAGACTTTATTTTTTGTCAAAGGTTGTTGTATCCTTTACTTCCGAATCTACACAAACTGTTTTTCGCTTTTCAACTTATACAAAAGAGTTGAAAAGCCAAAATAACCAAAAGAGACCTTGCGGATGATATCTCCCCGATCTATTAGTTAATAAAGTTTTCCTAAATAGCCATAAAAAGGTAAAGGTGAACCAATTCGAAACCATTGGAGTATAGATGATGTTCCAAAAACATGCTGCCAGCCGCCGAAGAGTATGTCATAGGTGTAGAAGATAGCGGTAGAGCCGTGGATTCTGACATTTCGTTTCCGTCATAGGGTATAGATCGCGGATTGTCAAGTGAGCAGCGCAATATGTCGGTCTATTGTAGAATCACATGAAGTGTTTAGCCAACTCAAGATGTCATTCCAAACAACCAGAGAATTGTCCAGCTTTAGTTTCTGACAAATTCTTAGCCAAAAAGAGCCTGTAAAACTACACACAAAGAAGAGATGGTCTCTAGATTCAACAAGCTACAAGTCTATCCTTCATTTGCCCCTCCGATCTTGGATTTGGAATCTACCAATTACTGTTCTTTGTCTCGTAGAACAGAGTCTCTATATAAAATATACAAAATAAATGGAATCGGACCGAGGCCCATTTAAGTGAGTTAATTATCGAATATTCAATACGTAAATTTTTATTTTCTGTAACAAGAACCACTGCTATAGTGCTTAATTTACAAAGCTATATACATATATAATTTGATTTACACTACTGAATTTTTATAAAATTGGACCGCTTATAAATTTACATTTTTTTGACCATTTATTAACATAAAAAATATCTGAATGGATATTTTTATTTATAAATGTATATGTAAATACTGTCAAAAAAATAATATTCTTGATTACCCAAAAAAAAAATATTCTTATAAAAAAAAAATCAATCAAACACAAGCGTGCGTTTAATTGCATCCGTAGTTGTACATTGGTCGGGCAATGATGGCCGTTGGATGGACTCAGATGGGCTCAAAGTATGCTCATGGGCTTTATACTTTTGTATTTACTACTTGGGCTTTATAATTGCAGGCCAACATGTTTTATCATATTTATACATTTAAATTTAAAATATCTAATGAAAAGCAATTCTATTCTTGTACACGCAATAACCAATTTATATATGTTTTGTTTATAAATACTATTATTTGTATATTCTTTTACAACCATTTTGCAAAATCCGTGTAAATGGAAATATATATATAGATATATATATTTTTGATATAAATGAAAATAATTGAATAAATAGCTGATATAACGAATAAAACATTTGTATTTTGCAACTTGCGTCATTTAATAATGTGCAAAGGTTTTAATTTCCCAAGAATAATAATAAACCCATGCACGTACGTACAATTTTCATGTTCTACTTCTATTCGGGTGGCGGCCTAAAAAGATGGGTTGTGTCAGGGGTTGCCATTTTCTTTATTCTTTTTAATTTTACTATATATGTTGATATCTTGTTTGTTCATTTTGAATCTAACTTTTTCAAGCTCTTAATCCAGAAAAGATTATTGTATAATCCCGTGTGTTATGTATATATATCTTATAAGAATATTTCCTTAAATTTATAACCAACACAATAATTGGAATCTTGATTAACATTTCGAACAAGACAAACTTACGGAATCTTGAAAGCGATGAAGTCTTTTACGAAGCAAATAAGGACCGACGAGTCCTTTTCACAACAGAGAAGCAATCGAGGCTACACAATGACAAAAGCTAGGGTACAATGAGAAACGATATCCCAAAGCAGTACTAAATTATTACACAGCCGAAACGGGAACGCAACCAGAATAACCGAAACGAGACCAAAACACAAATCGAAACACTCAATGTGTTAGGTTTCAAGCGCAAACGAAATCGGGGGGAAGGCTTTTGCCGCAAGTGTTGATGAGCAAACTCAAAGAGATGGGAATATTAATGTCAATCCCCAAAATGTTGGCTTTAATGGCGGTGCAAAGGCAAACAGCGGCTTCTAGATCGACGAGGCCTTGGAGGACCGAGCAACAAGGCATGTCCGGTGGGCCTCCGACCACTGTCCCCACGGCCCCGTCGAGTATTTTGGCGCAAACTCCGAGTTTCAGGGCGTCTCTAGGGCAGCTCCTCTTAGTAGGGTTAGGGTTAGGGATTGGCTTGGGTTGCACGCAAGTGTTGCAGCTGCTCACATGAGTAAAAAACAAGAGATTGAAAGATATGAAGAGGGCTAATAGAAAAGATCTCTTTGGATCCATCCCTAAAGAAATATGGGTCAACCTTAATCAGGTTTGATTAGTGATGTGATTAGAGATAAGATGAGATTAACTTCGGGGATAAGGTGTGTTTGATTGTTAATTAGGGTTTATATAGAATTGAGTGGAGGGCGTCGACGTGGACAAAGGACAGCATAAGTGTATGGAGAAAATAAAACAGTGGTTAAGAGAGAGGACGCATGTGTACGACGGTTGGCAAAGTAATTTAATTAAAATGTTTAATTACCAAGTTGATAGTAGAAATTGAACTATATTTGCTCTCATGTACCCTTTAGGAGGTGATAAATATAATCTTTCGTGTATATAAACATATATATATATATGTAATCTTTGTACGCATATACGCTATATGTGTGTGTGTATGTGTGTTCATAATCATCTGATCACGGATAAGATACAACCTAATAAAGTATGATTTTTTATTTCTTTTAAAAAACAATGCTTTCGGGGGCAGTGGATCACAAGACCGACCAATGGGCGATTGAGCATTCTTAGGCAATCCCGTGAACAATAAAAAGCTTTTCGATAATAATTTTAATTAATTTTCTTCTGTACAATAATTAAATTTGTGTGGTGGAAGCAGAAGGCCAATTTGCAATTATTAATTAATATAATTAATTAACCGATTTCAATTGGTCAGATCAAATCCAGAAACATCATGATTCATGATACACAACAAGCAAACTCGTGAAGAAGTCGTTGTGATATGAAATTAAGACTAAATATATTTTTTTTAAATCGAATTCGACTAATTTGGCACACCAAAACTACTTAACTATGTGAAAATTTAGTTTAATTTACAAAAAAAAAAAGATTTTTTTTGTTAAAACTCGTTACGAGACACAAATAATAATAGTTCGTAACTTCAAAAACGGCATGTACACGTGTAATTTAAATCTCCCACACAATTTAGAATGACATTATTTTCTTTCTCAAATGCTTCATATAGGACACTTGGACAATGTATTACCATAGATATAAAACTATACAAATATGTAATATTCACACACATATATACACACATAAATAAGATAAATGTTTTCAATTTTATTTCGGTAAAACACGTACATAAATTCTTACCACATAAAATCAGTTTTAAGACAAAAAAAAAAGAGGAAATTTATGTGTACAAAAAATTTCAAATGGAATAGCTACAACACAAATTCATGGGTTATATAAATCATTCACATACAAATATGACAGCTGGACCAAATCTTATCTTTTTCATTTTGTGAAAGGGCACAGGAGAATCAACATTGTCACAATCACAATTCCATAAAATCTTCAAATGCATTAATTCATGGAATATAAATTTATACACAAATAATGCATGGAGGGTTTCGTCCCATCATATTATATGCGGTGGATCAAAGAATAACTTGTAATTCTCGAACTATGGAATGTCTGTATTGAATTCGAGAGAATTGAAAAATGGATCAGCGGAAAATTTTCTCTTTATGTTTCTCCAAATGATTCGAACGGCAATACATTGATATTTATACTGATTATACCGAATCGTTCGTACCAAACCGAACTAAATCGAATCTTGTGGATAATATGTCTTTCATATTCCGAGTGAGAATATCGAATGAGAATTACAAGGAGACATACTCGTAATTATAATATATGACGGTTGGATTTTGATATATATATGTGCCTGAATACGAGGGCGATTCGTTTGAATTTTCACAATCAATACAATTATTAAATCGCCGATTAACTATTTAAAAGTGTTTGTATTAAATAATTGAGCTCGTCCATTTTCCAGCAGTGACATTTCGTTACTCGTTTCTATGCGTCCATACACATCGACTTGTAACAATTTGAAAATGACATAAAAATATGTTCCCAAATATCGAATACGGATACCCCATTAATGTTTATTGTTTCATGCTGGACCGTTCCGCATAATTTATTTTGTAAATGTCATTTTTTTTAAAGTATCGGGTTTTCGAGTCCGCCGAATAGAGTCCGAAACTCGATTTAAGTCCGGTCTGAAAGCCCGATTTTTTCGTATTAGAAAACTTAGTCTCGAAGTTCGCTAAATTTCGGACTAGACCGGAACAGATTTCAGATCTCGGGTCTAAATTGACACACCTATCAAACATATATCTCAAAACATCCATTTTCCGATATCGTTGATTCTAATTTCTAATGTGATAATTACTTAATATTGCCATATATTGTCATTCAAAAGATAAGTAATCCAAGACTCCAACATAACCAAATGTTTGTAAAATTTAAGACAAGGTTCAATTCTTTGATTTAGACTTAGGATGTAATAACGGAAAAAAAAAACTAACTGAACAATTTTTTATAAATATTTTTTTGAATGAAACAGAAATAGAAACGAACCACAATAGAAAATGAAATGAATCAAAATTCGATTTACGACTGGAAGATATATTGTTTTTTTTTCAAAATTAAAGAACTTAGGAACACAAAAGTGTCCTAACCAAAATAAGAACTTGATTTAGATATTTTAAATTAGATTGAATTATATTTGTCATGGAATAAAAATGGGAAAAAAGTAGAATGGGTGTTTCAGTATTCTTTAGAATCGAACCTTATCGAATCGAAAAATACGGCACCATTCCCACGTCGAATCATCCAAAATTTTTGAACGATAATTTGTTTTAGAAAACTGAATTTTTTAAACTGAACCGAATTTTTAAAAAAAATCCGAAAAACCAAAAATTTGTTAAAAAAACTAAAATTTTGGAAATTTTTATAGAACCGAATCGAATATGGAAACGCCATTAGACCTTTAGGGGATAAGTACTAAGGAAAAAGAAAACGAGGCACAGATTCACCAGTGTCTGGGCCCTAGCACAAAACTCCAAAGTTCACCTTCATGAAAATCAATCGACAGATTGCCAGCTAAATATCTCAAGGGCCACACATGGCTTCATTCCATTTCCCCATATGTATTTATTTTATCAATTAAACACACATAATACCAAAAAAAAAATATCACAAATGGGTTATCATTATAAAATTTACACAATTTAAAACTGATTTTTAGATCTACCACATATTTTTTTTTAATCCAGTTCAAATCATATATGACAGAATGTTAATTCTATCACAAATTCTAAAACCTATACCATTTTCAAAATTGTTTTGGATCTAACATAATCTTTAAAAATATCGAAATAATCCTTATCAAATCTATTTCTATCACATACCAAATAACCTTGTTGGTGAATTTTAACGTTATTTCCTCTCAGATCACAATGATATTTATATATTCATAAACCAATTATTTGCATGATACAATTCAGAATATTGAGAATTATGAAGAGTTATAGTTATGAAATTATATTCCTAATTAGATTAATGTTAATGTCTTAACAGGATTAGTTTTTAGTTTTCTAGTGGAATATTCTATATAAGTTTATATATATATATATATATATATATATATATATATATATATATA
>NW_010966881.1:2369469-2383719 GCF_000463585.1 Tarenaya hassleriana | reverse complement strand
ATATATATATATATATATATATATATATATATATATATATATATATATATATTATTTGATTGAATGAATAATAAAAGGTTTTATTCCGTAAATATTGAACAAAGTTTAGTTTTTTTTAAATTTACTAATTCAGCCCTATACATGGAACATTTACAGCACCAGTAAACAAATCGATAAGAAAACAATAATGAATAAATCATGCATGGTTTTATAATACAAGTATTGCCCGCATAACCTCATGAACCATCTCGGAGCTTCCTTACCAAGCCCCTATAAAACCCCACCCCAACCTCTCATCCCAATACACAAAAACCAACAGAGAAGAATATCAAGTGATTGATTCTTCAATAACAATAAGCGGGGGAAAAAAAAAGAGATGGCGTCAAAAACCACAAGCTCTTTGGCAATCTTTCTCCTTCTGAACCTCCTCTTCTTCACACTAACCTCTGCTTGCAACAGCTGCAGCCCCTGCGGCAGTGGTTGCCCCTCTCCCAAGCCGAAGCCGAAGCCGAAGCCAAAGCCTAGCCCTAGCCCTAGCCCCGCTCAGGCCAAGTGCCCTAAGGACGCCTTGAAGCTCGGTGTCTGTGCCAACGTGCTCAATGGTCTCCTAAACGTGACCCTTGGTCAACCTCCGGTCGAACCCTGTTGCACCCTTATCCAAGGACTTGCTGACGTTGAAGCTGCCGCCTGTCTCTGCACCGCCCTTAAGGCTAACATCCTCGGAATAAACTTGAACCTCCCCATTTCACTGAGCTTGCTTCTCAACGTTTGCAGCAAGAAGGTTCCCCCGGGTTTCCAATGCGAATAAGGACACACACAGAGTTGGCGTTATACATGTGTGTGCTCTTGTTCAGGTAGAAAGAGAATCGGGGTGTTATATTCTACATGGTGTCCTATTCACTTTCTTTATTTGTTTCTTCTCTTTTCATATCTTCCAGTTATGTTGTCTGAACACGTTTATTCTCTGTCTAGTTATGTGTGCTGCCCGTTCGTTTCGATTCTATAGTTCACAGTTTCTTTATTTCATTTTAATATCATTGGGGTATTGTTGTAATATTGGTTGTTCTATGAAGTAATAAATCATTTGTTTTCTTTGGGATATTGTTTTGTTAGTGAACTTACGAGTGTTTATGTAATCATAAAAAGGTAAACCCATTGATATTATGTAATGAAAATGGTAAAGAAGCGAGTAAATATGGTCCACGAATATTAAAAACCTACATGGGAAAATAAGATTTCCTAAGAAACTGTCTCGGACACCGTGGTCGAATTACGGAAAAGATATCTCAAGCATTCTTCAAAAATGTTTCGTACGTCCTTAGGCAATTGGCCCCATGCCAAGGGATTATGCACATGCGTATATACGAATTATTAGATTTATAGTTTCTATAGCTTCTGTATACACGCGCGTATAAGTGTGAGTGTATGTAAATGCTCGAGTTGTATTTAAAGTAAACAGTTCATTGAGGAATAATACACAGAAAATGATTTTGACAAGCTCTCTTTCTCTCATCTCTCTCCTTCTTTCTCTACGCTTTCTCTGTTCCCTTTCTACTGTTAATATGGTATCAGAGATTTTTTTTCTCTGTATCGCTTAATTCTTTCGAATTCTTCCTTTGATTTTACTTTTCCGGTTTTCTTTCTTGAAAATCCGTGATCATTCTTGCAATTTTCATCCCATTTTCTCTGGAAAATTTGTTCAATTTCCCGGAAAATGGCGTCCGCTTCAGAATCGGCAGATTCGCTTTCTCCGATGGATTCTTATGATAATCCATATTATCTTTCGAACAATGATCATAATGGAGTTCAACTTTGTTCCGATCGCCTTTCTGGTCCTGAAGATTATGGATCTTGGAGTCGTTCGATCGTCATGGCTCTAGAAGGTAGGAATAAGTTTGGATATGTTGATGGTAGTCTTCCGAAACCTCCGGATGGAGATCCGAATCAGAAGCACTGGAATCGCAACAACTTTGTTGTCTGTTCTTGGATTGTCAATTCGGTGTCCAAGAACATTGCTCAAAGGCTTCTGTATTACACCACGGCGAGAGAAATGTGGTCAAATCTTCAAAAATGTTTCCATCAGCAAAATGCTACTCGGTTGTTTCAGATCAAGCGAGAATTGCGGAGTCAGCGTCAAGGATCGATGAAGGTTGCTGACTTCTACACGAAGATGATTATAATCTGGGAAGAAATCAAGTCTTTACGCACTACACCTTACTGTCAGTGTGGTAAATGCACTTGTCGTGCTGATAAGAAATGGTATGAGATCTGTGAAGAAGATTTTGTGCTTGAGTTTTTGTTTGGCCTTAATGATGTATATGAGCCACCTCGAGAGCAGATTCTCATGATGGATCCGATGCCGGATTTGGAAAGAACTTACAACATCATATGCAAATATGAATCTCAGAAGTTGATCAAACCACAGAGTATTCCTGACACTCATGTGTTCCAGACTTCTGCAAATTCTGTGGAATCAGAAACTGTTGCGGCTGTAAAAGTGAAGCAACGACCTCTGTGCACTCACTGTGGACTATATGGACATACTGTCCATAAGTGCTACAAGCTTCATGGCTATCCGCCAGGATACAGACAACCTGTTGCGAAGAGTTTTCAAGGTCCCAAACCCGCTTCAGGGCAATATGCTAAGCCTTTTCAGTCTAATTCACGGTTTGAGCAACCTGTACAAAGTTTTGTTGCATCAGTACAGACTCAGCCAATGTCTTCTGATCAGAAATTAGATGTGAGTTCATTGTCCAACGATCAAGTTCAACAGATCATTCAGCAACTGTCACAACAGTTGACTGTTACTCAACCGACTATTACTTCTGCTGGAGCACCAGATGTCATGCCTGCATATTCTGGTAATCATAATCATCTGGACTCTGTTATATGTTCATCTTTTATTCCTTCCAGAGGCTTGAATGCAGATGCATGGATCATAGATTCTGGAGCTTCTACACATGTTTGCTCCAATGTTGCTTTATTCACTGCTTTGAAATCTGTTTCTCCAATCTTAGTGACTTTGCCAAATATGCAGCATATCACGGTTACTTCTACAGGAACAGTTGCTCTAACCTCTTCTCTTACCCTGTTTGATGTACTATTTGTACCAAACTTCTCTTTTAATCTCCTCAGTATTCCTTCACTACTTAAAAACCCAGACTTACAAGTCTCTTTTACGTCCCAAACTTGCTTTATTCAGGACCGTACTCAGGGTTGGATGATTGGCAAAGCTAATCTTCAGCAAAACCTGTATGTTCTGGATCAGCAGTTTTCACCCGAAGTTACCTCCCATTTCTGCCATGCTGTTGTTGCAGACTCTCAAGTTTGGCATCAAAGGCTTGGTCATCCTTCATTTCCTCGTCTCAAAACACTATCCCCACACTTGTCTCTGTCCAAATGTGTCGATTTTTCTCATTGTAAAACTTGTCACCTAGCTAAACAAAAGCGTTTACCTTTTCCCATTCGAAACAATGTCTCTCAGAAACCTTTTGATCTAGTTCATCTAGACATTTGGGGTCCTTTTTCTGTAATCTCTACTGAGGGCTATAAATACTTTTTTACCATAGTAGATGACTGTTCCCGAGCAACTTGGGTCTATTTCCTTAAGAATAAACGTGATGTGTTGCATATCTTCCCGGTTTTTGTTACTCTGATTGAGAATCAATTTCAGACTGTGATTAAAGCAATACGAACTGATAATGCCCCTGAATTGGCATTTTCTGAGCTGTGTGCACAAAAAGGAATGCTGCATTATTTCTCTTGTGTGTATACGCCTCAGCAAAACTCCGTGGTCGAGCGCAAACATCAGCACATCTTGAATGTAGCACGGTCTCTGATGTTTCAGTCGAATGTTCCCATGCCTTATTGGAGTGATTGTGTGATGACAGCAGTTTATCTGGTCAACAGACTCCCCTCGCCATTACTGGATCAGAAGACTCCTTTTGAAGTCTTACAAGGTAAATCTCCTGATTATGCTCATCTGAGATCTTTTGGATGTCTTTGCTACAGCTCGACATATCTGAAAGATAGACACAAGTTTTCCTACAGAGCTACTGAAGCAGTTTTTTTGGGATATCCTACTGGGTATAAAGGTTATAAGTTGCTAAATCTGGCAACAAACGAAGTATACATATCCAGGAATGTGGAGTTTCATGAAAACATATTCCCCTTTCTTTCAAAATCCTTAACAGATTCTCTTTCAGAATCTGTCACTTCCATTTTTCCTCATTCAATCTTACCCTTGCCTATTCCAATGCCCAGTGAACCAGAAAATCCACCCTTATTATCAGATCTTGAAACACATTCTGTAGTTTCAGAATCTGGTAATCATCCTGAAACCGAAATTCCTTTACAACCTGATTCAAATGATGTCAGACCCAAAAGACAAACCAAGGTTCCTGGATATTTGTCTCAGTATCATTGCTATTCTACAAACCATGAACCTGTCAAAGTGACAACTCCCTATCCTCTTTCATCTTTTGTGACCTATGATAAACTTTCACCTCAATACAAAGAATACCTTTTCAACCTAAACACTGAAACCGAACCGAAATCTTTCAAAGAAGCTGTTCTTTCCCCCCATTGGCAGAAGGCAATGGATACTGAGATTAATGCTCTGATAGGAAATCAGACTTGGAAGGTTGTTTCTCTACCTCAGTCGAAAACTCCTGTTGGTTGTAAGTGGGTATATAAGATCAAGAGGAAATCCGATGGCACTATCGAAAGGTACAAAGCTAGGTTAGTGGCGAAGGGGTATACTCAACAGGAGGGTATCGATTATATTGATACTTTTTCTCCAGTAGCGAAATTAGTTACGGTTAAGTTGGTTTTGGCCTTGGCTGCTATTCAGAATTGGACACTTACCCAAATGGATGTAACAAATGCATTCTTGCATGGTGAGCTTGATGAAGACATATATATGACATTACCTCCTGGATATACACCTGCTCAGGGAGAAACTTTGCCGCAAAATGCTGTTTGTAAGCTAACCAAGTCTCTGTATGGCTTGAAGCAAGCTTCGAGGCAATGGTACCAAAAATTTTCGACAGTTTTGATCAATGCTGGTTTTACACAGTCACAGGCAGACCATACTCTGTTTATCAAGTGCAAAGGTTCAGTTTTCTTGGCCTTGTTGGTTTATGTGGATGACATCCTAATTGTCAGCAATGATCAAGCTTCGGTGGAGAATCTGAAAACGCTGTTGGCCTCACACTTTAACATCAAGGATTTAGGGCCACTAAAGTATTTTTTGGGGCTCGAAATTGCACGAAACTCAGATGGAATCTCTGTTTCTCAGCGCAAGTATTGCCTTGAATTGCTGTCTGATACAGGTTTGATGGGCTGTAAACCTGCATCTGTGCCTATGGATCCTAACATACATCTGAGTAAAGAATCTGGGAATTCTCTTCCTGACCCGACAAGCTATAGAGCTTTGATTGGCAGGTTACTTTACTTGACAATAACAAGGCCTGACATAGCTTATCCAGTCCACAAGCTAAGTCAGTTTTTACATTGTCCTACTGATGAGCATCTTAAGGCTGCACATCGTATTGTTAGATATCTGAAAAATCAGCCAGGTCAAGGGTTGTTTTATTCAACCAATTCTGAATTACGGCTAAATGCTTTTGGAGATGCAGATTGGGCAACATGCCCGGATTCAAGGCGAAGTGTTACTGGCTTCTGTGTCTTTCTTGGAGATTCATTGATTTCATGGAAGGCAAAGAAGCAAAATACGATCTCAAGAAGCAGTACAGAGGCTGAATATCGTGCCTTAGCGAACACGACCTGCGAGATTGTGTGGCTGGATCATTTGCTCACTGATCTGAAGGTACCCTTTCATCGCCCAACAAATCTCTACTGTGACAATAAGTCTGCTTTGTACTTGGCATCAAATTCTGCTTTTCATGAGAGGACCAAACACATAGAAATTGATTGTCATTTGGTGAGGGAGAAATTGCAGCAAGGTTTGATAAAGACGTTGCATGTTAAAACTGAGAATCAGTTGGCAGACTTGTTCACAAAGGCGTTACAGCCTTCTGTGTTTCGGCATTTACTCCAGAAGCTTCACTTGTCAAGTTTATTTCTTCCACCAGAGAGAAATAAACTTGAGGAGGGCATATTAGATTTATAGTTTCTATAGCTTCTGTATACACGCGCGTATAAGTGTGAGTGTATGTAAATGCTCGAGTTGTATTTAAAGTAAACAGTTCATTGAGGAATAATACACAGAAAATGATTTTGACAAGCTCTCTTTCTCTCATCTCTCTCCTTCTTTCTCTACGCTTTCTCTGTTCCCTTTCTACTGTTAATACGAATATTTACAGAAAACATACGATCACCATATACGGTAGGTATGAGATAAGACATGCTTATTATACATTCAGGGAGAGAGTATGTGTATACACACACAGAGGGAGGACAAGAAGAGGTGGTGAGGGAGTATTACAAGAACTTGCTAGAAAAATATCTATCGAAGTTTCCGAGATCTTTGCATTCTCTAAAATAAAATTAGCCTTTCGGGATCTACCGGCACTGATTTATGTGCATGATGTGATTTGTAACAAAAAAAAAATTACAGAGATATGACATCTCATAATATATGGTCTAACAGTGCAGAAACGTTCAGCCCGTGAACGGGGAATTTGTGAAGGGGACATTTTTGTACGCGTAAATTAAAAATATTTTTCTCCACACATGATACTGTAATGTAAAGTGAAGAACGAAGCAGAGAGAGAGAGAGAGAGAGAGAGAGAGAGAGAGAGAGAGAGAGAGAGATTTTGTCATGTTCCATCTTGAGAGAACAGTCACCATTGCATCCAATAAAGTCGAAAGATTCCAGACCACGTATGGACTGAGGGCACATGCATATGAACGAGAAAAAATCATGATACGAGTGTTGAAATGTTGAATGAATGTCGCGTATATAGAATATAAACAAAACATTAATTAATGTATTAAGATTATTGAGTTTCATATATTAGAATCATTATTACTAATTAAAGAATCGAGCGAAAAAACACATTAGATATCATCTATTTATTTGGAAGCCTTTCTAATCTCAATATCAAAGGATTTTTGTTTGATTCAGTTGAACAAGAGACAAGAAAAACATAAAACAATAACAAAACAACAAAAACAAATTAGAAGATTGACACTTCGATATATAAACAGTCTCGTTGTAGTCTCGTTGTAGTGACATAAATTTTTTTTGATAATCTAGAAATTTATCGAATATTTGGTCCAACTATATCTCCTATAGGATCAGAGAAGTCCAATGAATTCTCCTCCCTAAATAAGGACTCGAACCAGGGTTAGCAACGAGATTTGCTCCCTTTTTACGGATTGAACCAACCAATCTTGGGTGTGATATGGATATTAATTTGATGTAAATGTAGAGTTTGTTTCGTTAAATGTATCACCATAAACATATGAAATTACAATCCTTAACCAACCCCTGCATGCTATCGGTCGAAGCCATTTAAAATCTGCATTAAGATTATGGCTCGAACGTTGTCTTAGAAAATTTCTTTCGAGTTTCACCATGTGTGTATATATATATATATATATATATACTGCCACAAATGAAAGAAATACAATAGCATAGTCGAACTCGTCATTGCATGTGATCCTCTTTAAGGATTTATGATATGATAGATTCTAAAATTTCAAATGAGATCTCAATTTGAAACTTTATCATCACCACTCAAAAACTCATTCTGTCATTTTCTAAATCATTACTCTCCTTTTAGTATATGTCATATAATTTTATCGAATTGATTAATATATATATATATAATAAATATAATTGAAACTTTACAGCTTTATTTTGTCATAAAAGGTGGCATTATAGTTTTCTTGTCACCATGTACTTAGTGTCGCGAATGAGTTGGATGGTCCCTAATGAGCATTTATAATTTTGATTCATCGAAATTCAGCCCGTGAACCCTTTTTGTTCTTTTCTTTACATTACGTGTCTGCAAAAGAAAATTCTCCTTTTTTTTATTTTAATTTCAATATTTGTAGAAGCATTCTCTATAAAAGTTTAATAATATCTCATCGTATATACTTAAATGAATCATCGTGAAACAATTAAATAGAAAGGACTGATAAAACGAATATGTATACGAATATGATTTAAAATATATATTTATTGCTTAGTTGTAAAATATATATATTGAATTATGGTTTATTTCTTTATTAGTTTTTTTTATTAAAATAAAATAAGTAATAAAAAATTATCTGGATCTAATATATTCGAGTAAAAAATTTAAACTAGAACTTAAATTCTCAACCCTTAAAATTGATATTGTTGTGAATAAGCCCGCAACTCATTAATTGAGCTTTATTTAATTATTTATAAAAAAAAAGTATGAATCTAGAGTGGTGTGTAATGGTAAATAATATTCTTAAAAATTGTAAAGTATAATATTATTTCGGAAAAATCTGAAACTTTGTCTTTTATGAAGTTTTAGAACATGAACAAATCTAAAATCCATATTTTATTTATTTATTAATTTCCGAAGACGTTGATATTCTTATAGATATTTATTTTTGGTGAGTTGGATTTTTCGTTTTGGTATGTTCCCAATTATGATTTTTTTGAATGGGCCAATGTTTGTGATGTTCATCAAGGCATGCATCTGTATACATAAAAAGTTACCCGTTGTCGGTCCATTACAATTTACAAACTTCAAGCTGAAGCCCGTGACCAATGTTCAGAATTATTTTCAGCGTTTCATTTCTAAATTCCGTGAACGGATTTGTTCTCCTTGTGGTTTCGATTTCATAGACGGTCCATATTTCATTTGGCCGAAGAAGTTCTGATAATAATGATTATTGTTATGGTCGTTAGATAAGCGATAACCTCATTAATCTAATCATAGTTTGAATGAGATTGCTGTATTATAAGATATTAAATAGGCGTATAAAATTGAAAATCAATAAAACGAATCGAATGTATTTTAAAGTTACTCATAATAGGAAAAGTTCCCAACAACGAAATTTGGAGACCAATACAGAACACACAAAAGAGAAGAAAATAACTAGGAAAAAAAAGGGGAAAACTCTGAATGATGAAGAGGGTTACTGAAGCCGCACGTGCTCATCGTCTTTTTGGGGGACAAGAGAGACATCGGGCGGCGGAGGACTGTCGATGCCGCAGCAACTTCACGTTCGACCCTCGCCGATCGGCGATCGGCAACTCTGTTTCCGAAGCACATTTCTGAAGAATTCGCTATGGGTACTTCCATTCTTCTCTGATTTCCGTTTCAAGTTTCAGTCTTTGAGTCACCCAGATCGTGAAAAGAACGGATTTTTGGATTTTTCGTGACATTTTCGCTTAAACCCTAAAACCCAAAACTTGCTTAGGCTTCCATTTCATCAAATTGTTGTGTATATCCGGTTTATTCGTGGACGGTTAGTGGATGTGATGCTCGAAATCTTTGGCCATTTCTCACGCAAGCAAGATGGTGCATAAGATTTTCAGAAAAATCCGGTTACTGGTGAATGAGGGGAATCTATTTCGTGTTTGATAGCTATTGTTCGTCGTAGTCATAGTGAAATGTGATATGGTTTTGGTGGGCATGTCTGTTTTGTGAATTCAGGGAATGAAATCTCCGGAATTGAAGATTGAGAGGAGCTTGAACAAATTGAAGGTGAAATCAGCAAGAATGGAACTCACAATCACTCAACCTGATGATTGGCATCTTCATCTCCGTGACGGTGATCTCCTTAAAGCTGTTGTCCCTCACAGGTTCATACTCTTTCCACCATTATCCTCTGTTTTCTTGTTGATGTTTTGTTTTTTCTCTTGAAATCAGCTGCGTGGATTCCTCCTTATTTATGTTTTTCACGTTGTCCTGTGATCTTTTCCTATCTTTCCTCTGCTTTAACCAGTTTTTCAGGTTTATGGACTGGTGTTTATCGTGTTCTGTATGTCACCACTAGTGTAATGCACTAATATGCGATATGATATCCTCCATTTCAGTATTTTTACGAGTTTCCTGTTGGCCCTAATCAAAATTCATTTGTAAATGTGTGTAGTGCGAGTACTTTCGGTAGAGCGATAGTGATGCCGAATCTGAAGCCTCCCGTGACCAGAACCGCAGCTGCCATAGCTTACCGAGAGTCCATCTTGAAAGCCCTTCCTAGTGGGAGCAGCTTTGATCCGCTTATGACGCTGTACCTAACAGACACAACTAGTCCCAGCGAGATCAAGCTTGCCCGTAAGTCCCAGCCTCCGTCTTTGCAAGAGAGAATTGTTTCTCCATAATGTCACAACATGCATTTTCATCTTTGAAGTTGAGATTGTGCTTGTGGGTTTTTGGATTAGTAGATGCTGGGATCAAACTCTGTTTCTGTATTGAACAACGGAAAGAAAACACAACGATCTTTATTGACATATAGATTGGCTAGAACCTGTAAAACTTCTTTCTTCGATATGATAAACTAGCGAAAACCGGTTTTGAGCTTTGACATTACGATTTCATAGGGAAAAGTGGCGTAGTTTACGCTGTGAAGCTTTATCCTGCTGGAGCCACCACCAACTCTCAAGACGGAGTCACCGACCTCTTTGGCAAATGCTTGCCCGTTCTCGAGGAGATGGTCAAACAAAACATGCCATTGCTGGTAAATGATCACCAAGCTTGCTCTTAATATCTCTTTCCTGTCCTGTTTGTTTTGTTATGACTCTTGTCTTGTCTCGGGGAAACTCCATGTAAGGTCCATGGAGAGGTCACGGATCCAGACGTTGATGTCTTTGACCGTGAGAAAATCTTCATTGAGATGATTTTACAGCCTCTGATCCATCGGCTTCCGGCGTTGAAGGTAGTGATGGAACACATCACTACCATGGATGCTGTAAAGTTCGTCGAATCTTCCAAAGAAGGTTTTGTCTTAAACCCTTTATATCTCATATCTTCCGTTCTCTCTTTCGGCTTCGTTTTATACTGTCTTTTTTTTTTCGGGTTAAGGTTTCGTGGCTGCAACTGTCACACCACAGCATCTCCTTCTCAACAGAAATGCCCTTTTCCGTGGCGGATTACAGCCTCACAGCTACTGCCTTCCGGTTCTCAAACGAGAAATCCATAGTACGTCAATTTCCTCGGCCCTTGAAACATCGAGCATTTCATTTCTCACGACTCTTTTTTTTTTTTCCTGTGCCATTATTACGCGCATTTATCATCATACAGGAGAGGCAATTGTTAAAGCTGTAACCAGCGGAAGCAACAAGTTCTTCCTCGGGACAGATAGCGCTCCACACGAGAGGAAAAGGAAAGAGTCGTCTTGCGGGTGTGCTGGAATATACAGCGCTCCCGTCTCCTTGCCCTTATACGCCAAGGTCTTTGAAGAGGTAAAACTTCAAACTAGAAGCTTTTTTTCCGAGTTTTTCCTCATGTTCTTAGGAGTGTTGCGTTTGCCTATTCAGGCGGGTGCCCTTGAGAAGCTTGAGGCTTTCACGAGTTTTAACGGGCCTGATTTCTACGGCCTCCCAAGGAACTCGTCCAAGATCAGGCTGCGGAAATCGCCATGGAAGGTTCCAGAAGCTTTCTCCTTCTCTTTCGGAGAGATCATCCCCATGTTCGCCGGAGAAACGCTTCAATGGCAAACGCTCTCCGGCTGAAAATGGTGGTTCGGAGTTTACATGATTGGTTTTTAGTTATTTCGATCGATCGGATCCTCAATCCATGTATGAACCAATGCACAAAACTCATGAATTATTTAAAGCAGAGATCCAAACATCTCATTTTATCATAACAAAACGTGAAAACATAGCATAAGGATGAAATACTTATATAAGAAAAACACACAAAATGAAGACAGCAAGCCATGCAAGAATCGCAGTACGTAGTACTGTAATATTACTGCATAACATGAAACCCTTACTGGCCCAGCCTTCCCCACGGCCGCTTCGGCGGAGGCGGAGGATTCCTCGGCGGGCTTCTCCTCCTCCTCTGCCGCCACCGGCTTCTCCTCCGCCTCCTCCACCGCCGGAGTTTCCGCCGGAGCTGCTTCCTCCGTTTTCGTCTCTTCTTCTTCTTCTTCCTTAGCCTCCTCAGTCGTCACCTCCTCTTCTGTTTTCTTCTCTTCTGTTTCCTCAGCTGGTTTCTCCGTTTCCTCTGTTTCCTTAGACTCTTCCACGACAACTTCTTTCGTCGTTTCTTCCACCGGAGCTTCTGGTTCCGTCTCCGGCGCGGCTGCCGGAACTTCCGGCGCCACCTCCGTCGCGGCGGCGGTCTCCTCCGGTTTCTGAGTCACCTCAGGCTCAGCCGGTGCCGGTTTCTCCTCGACCTTTTGCGTCACCACGGTCTCTGCCGTTGTTTGAATCACTTGCTCAACCTGCAAAAAAAAAAAAAAAAAAAAAAACACGATCATGCTTCGATCAACAAAACTTTAGAAAACAAAACGTCTTGCCATCGTGAATCAAATAAAACGGCAAGTAGTCGAACATGAGTTAAATGAAACGGATTGATGTTTTTGGCTTAGTACCTCGACGGTGGCCATTTGGGGGAGGAGATGGAATAAAAGGAGAGGAGAGTGGAGATTTCAGGCAGATGATGAGAAGGCGTGTGCTTTGAAGAGATTTGATCAATAAGGGAGCTATTTATAGGATAAGCAAATGCATTATTATTTGCTTTTCTTATATAAAATTCTTTATTATAAATTTATAATTGCCCTCTTGAAAGAATCTTTTTTTTATATATTTTAAAGTTGATGTACTATTTGACACCTCATGCCAATGACCTATGGACATCACCGACTTATCATTATTCGTCTAGTTGTAAATTGTTTATCTCTATTTCTCTTTTGGTTTTATGTAAATTGTTAACTAAATTATTATTTGAAATATTAGAATATTATAAATACAAACTTATAAAGTTGGAGATTAGAATATCATTATTTGAGTCTTTAGAATATTATGGATACAAACTCTAGGATTTATTCGTACTTTTTATAAATAAAATATAAGTAAGATCGATGAATAAGATTTAACAATCTTTTTTTTATCCTTCTATTATAACCTTAATTATATAAATGATCGTTTATTTTAGTATTATGCAGTTCCATACGTATGTTCCATATGATATATGGAGTACAATTTGCATTTCATTTAGACATTTCATAACATTTTTTACATAATTACTAAGTCCGTGAATGGCAGCAAATAACAAAATTACGTGATATTTTAAACTTTAGCATTTGGAATTTTGCATTTGGTGAGCATGGAGCTTCATCAATCTTTCATTTCATTATTTGCTTTATACTTTGAGAAGATAGGAAATCACATGCAATGTATAGAGTATAAATAGCAAAGACTACATTCATTTTCTTTTTTTTTTTTCCGGGACTGCACGAGATGAAAGCAAACATAAAATACAAGAAAAAACTGTCAAAATTATTCGATTATTTTTAATTTTACTATTTTTTTTTTCAAAATCACTTTCTTATGTGAAATGATATTTGTCTATTATATGTATGCATGTATTGTATATTGCTCTATACTTCAAGACGCAACTTAGTATTAGGAATATATTCCACTTGACTAATAATTTTTTGAATTTTATTTATTTTTAGAACTTTTATATCAGTGAATCTAACAGTATATTAACCTCTAAATTGGAAAGTAACGTGCAAACAAAGATTTATAAACGAAATAAGAAGGTTATGTACAATGATTATTCTTTTACAATTTAACTAATTTCGGAATTATGTTTAGTGATTTAAGGGGATATTCATTATTGTCCGGAAAAAAGTGCAATTTTCACTATTAGAGTTTAAAGTGATGTTTTGAAAAAAAAAGAAGAGGGAATATTTAGCGTTTTAAGGTTTGTTTTATTTTCACTTTCCTTTTCTTTTTTACATTTTGCTGACGCGGTTAATTCAATCCTACGTGGACAGGTAAAAAGAGTAGCGACAGGTATTGGCCGGTGAGTTGTGGGACCGAACACTCGATGTGTGGGACAATATTTGGACGGATGCTGACGTGGTGACGTAGTAGTGGCGTGATTTATTGTACGATGTGCATAGTGGGTCCCACGTGATTGTATGCCAGGTAGGACTAGCGTGAGGCTGGGCCCACATGACAGCCGTTTGATTTGCCACGCCTGACGTTAGTCATCCGTCTGATTTTGCTTCCTCTTATAATCTTTTATATATGCCCCCGACTGTCCCTGTTAATCATTACTCCGATCCCGAAGGCCAACACAATAGGATCGAAATCCTATGATGTTATCCCATGCTAATGTATCC